>NW_023604861.1:69105681-69479681 GCF_014898055.3 Talpa occidentalis
GAGTTTGTGGGGACCCAGGAGAGCAAACTGGTAGACAGTGAGGAGTCAGACACTGATGCTGAAGAAGATGGAGGTGAGCCCCAACTGCATGCACAGCTGCACCTTCCTTCACAGCCTCCTGCGCTCTGCATACCAACTCCCTCTCCCATCTCTTTCTCTTATTTGAGGCTATGACAGTGACGTGGCTCGAGAGAAGGCTGTTGACTACACCACCAAGATCTATGCTGTGAGCATCAGGGAGATGGAAGGCACCAAGCCACACCAGCAACTGAAAGAAGTTTCAGTGGAGGAAAGGTATGATGGCACCAGGTTTGTCTGCATTTATGATACCTGATGACAAGAAGCTCATTTCAAGTACAATGCATTTCCTATGCCCTCAATGTCACTGAGCTAGTCTTTAATGTATATGCACAATCTTCACCTGCATACAGCCTTATACTGGGGCAACTGCCCACTGGTCTCTCTGTGTGTGGCAAAGGGTAGATCCCACTTGGCAGATGTTGGTTATGGAAAATGCTTGAATAGACATGAGATTTGGTTAGATCAGGCTTCCTCTTGCCCAGAGAGGATATTGGAATACCCAAAAACTATCCTGAACCTGATGGCTGACAAGAGAGTGCACGACTGAAATAGTAGGACAGTAGACTCCTGAGGCCTGGAGGAGTAGTTGTGGATTGTGAAAAGTAGTCTTCCATTGTAACCAGAGTCCATGTTACATGCAGCACTTGGTGTACCTTCTCTTACTGTATCTTTTCCTACCCAGATTTGTTCATATGGGTGGGTTTGGGGGTTCCAGGCTTACCCAATTTGATTTTGTTTCCTTGGATCCTATATATAGAAAGAAAGGTTCTTTCTTTCTTATTTTAAATGTGCCATTGTAAGAATTGACATGATAGAGAAATTTTCAAACACTTAAACATTTTGGGGGAAAAAATTCAGAATTACTACATTTACTTAATTTACCGTATTCATAGTAGGGAGGATATTTAATGAATAAAAACTAACATGGTAAGAGAATTTTATAGATCTTAAAGATGTTTTCAGAATTCTCTGTGGGCTCTTCAGATTGACCTGGATTCAGTGTTCTTAAGTACCCTGGTGCCATGTATAATTCATGAGATTCAAATTGTTTTTTCATCATGGCTTTCAGCCTAATAACTATTTAATATATCTAATGTATTACCTCTTACAAAGAAACATCATTCCCCCTCCTGTTTCAGTACTATGCTAGATGTTAAAATCATGTTTCATAAATGGTGGGTGTGCTGTGGGCAAGAGGACTGTATCTGATGTGAAAATCCCTAATGCTACCTGCCATCTTTCTTAGATGTTAATGTGAAGGTTCAGAATTCTCTTTTGATTAAAAAAAAAAGTAGAGATTTTACCATAATAGTCTATAATGTAGAGGATTTTGCTTGCAACATGGTATTTTAATGGCCACAAAGAAGAAATCATTTTAAATGACCAAATTCTTAAAAAAAAAAGGGAAAATGAAAGGGTCATATGCACAAGAGTGCATGAATAAGCCTCCCCCTTGAATGATCCATTCTGAAAAGGACATTTGGCCTAAATTAAACTGCAGCTGCTTTCTAACCTGAACTCGGGCTCGCCCAAACCTTTACTAGTCTTGGTGTCTCTCTGGGCAGGTCTGTAAAAATTCCATGTGTGCTCAATGTAGGAAGAGGTGGTAATGTCAAGAGTAGAGAGAACCATACACTTTTCAGAATTTAAATTTTAAAATTAAATTATTTAAAGTTTTTTTAAAATTAAAAGCTACAGGGCCTCCCCAGTGGCACAGCAGGTTGAGCGCAGCACTGTGAAACTGGCCGCAGCCTCTGAAGCGAGGGTTTGATTCCTGGCCAACCAGGGAGATACCCACATGGTGCAGCAGACCTCTCCTGTCTTGCCCGCTGCTCTCCTCAGCAGTGTATTTCCATCTGTCTGCCTGTTCTGCTCCCCCCTCTGGTCTCTGATGAATCCTCTCACCCTCTCACACCTGTGGTCTGTACCCCCAGCTCTTGTATAAAAATAAATAAATCTTTTTAAAAAAGATTTAAAAAATTAAAAGCTACCTCATTTTCTTCATTATGCCACACTGGGAACCTGCTCTCCATGAGCTTGTGCAGGAGCAACTATTTCTTACACAAAAGAAAAATGGGCTCGCTCTGTCGCTCGCCTCCTGGCTTCACAGCTCCTGGCTTGCGGCCAGCTCTCAGAGTGCCATTTGAGATTCCTGATCAGTGGATCGGGGAGGCCCCTGCAACAAATGCTAAAATTAAAAAGCAAAAGCAAAGATGCAATTCAACCAGAATGATATGATCAGAAACAAAAGCAAAAAAGTCTTGAGGAGGTTCTGAAAATTTTCTTGGAATACTCTATAACAAGGGAATGCAAGCAGATACTTCCATAGTCAGTCTCTAACTATACTCTTAAGACTCTTTCCAGTTTCATTACTTGATGGTAATGAACACTGAGAACTTGGAAGTCTCCTGTTGAAGATGGCAGCACTCCAAGATGGAGGAGGCCTGGATATGTCTATTAGCACTGCTTTGAGAAACATCAATAAGAAACATCTACTTGAAGTATTAATGCAGCTGAAAGTTGGTGCCATATTTATGATACAATCTGCACTGTTTTTCATCTGAAACCATCTACCACTTTTCTATTCTATGAAAGCTCTGGTTCATAAGGTTGCATCTCAGGGGCTCATACAAACAAGCAGAAGCCAGGGCATTATGACCCTATCAGGAGTGCCATGAGCCATCACACAGGCAGCAGCAGTCCAGACCCATGACAAGGACTATAGATCAGAGGGTAGACGAGGTTGAGCTTATTTGAGGAACAATTCCAAAGTCAGGGGTCCAAGCACCTTGAAGAGCTGGTCATTTGAAAGGGACTTTCTGCATTAAAAGGAAAAAGGAGTTTTGTTGGAGAAAGGAGTCAACTCTGAGCCCTGAAAGATGACCTGAATGAATTCCACCCCATTGACAGCAGAAGAGGTCTCAGGCACTGAGGGTTACAACTCCCAACACGCCATGAATCTGACTTCCTAAATGGGGTTGGCTGCTCGGAACTAAAGTTGGAATTAAGCAGCCATGCTTGGCTGATAACTGAACACTTGCAGGCTCAGGAGTTCTTGCTTTTCTGATTCTTAGTTTCATGAGGGACATGTGGAGAGCCTGTCCTTGGCAAAGAGAACAACAGCTGTTATCTTGATGTGTACAATGATGATGCATTATTTTTCCTTTTTCTGTCCCAGTTCACTGAAACCAAGCTAGTCCCTTTCTTGTCATTCCCTGCCAGAGGAAACCTTAGATTGTAGCAAGTCTTTGGGCTTCATTGGCCTTTCTTTGTGGTAACTTGTTTGTCTGGGTATTTGCCCATAAGGGGATATGCAATTTAGGGGTTTTACTGAGAAACTCAAAATATCCTTTCCTCTATGTATATATTAATTCCACTAAAGACCTTTCATAATAAAAAAGAAAGAAAGAAAAATGGTTATAAGATATAGGGATAGACTTTTCAGTACTGATTTTTTAAAAAATAACTCAATAGGGTAGAGTGAGGGGAAAAAAGAGTGAAGAAAACAATTTTAAGATAAATATAGAGCCTTGAGGAATAATGAAGTCTTTTCTGTAGAGAACAACATCCTTGATAACTTAATAAGCCTCAAAGCATCAGCTCCAGAGAGGCTGTAACCAGAGAGCTGGATGCCAGCCGCACGGCGCTCCGGGCGGCGCAAAGCTGGGCCATGACAGGAAGGGGCAGTAAATGGGCCTGAGATAGTAGCCTCCGGGGAGTCAAATTCTAAATAGAACAAAGGAAGTTCAAGCCTCGGAGATAGGATTGTAGGTAATTTCTGGACTGCAGAAGAGAGGGAACAGAGTGGCAAACAAGGTGAGGCGTTGGGAGAATTTGTGCGAATGCAGCATGAGAGCACAAAGGTGCGGCAGGGAGAGCTCTTGTCAATAAGCCGGCCAGAGAGCACAACTGAGTCCTCAGCTGAGGGACAAAAGGGCCACTGTGGACTCCAGCATCCTGGATATGTGAGCACAGCAGAGACGGGTGCCACAGACAATGGCACAGGACAGGCAGCACTCGCTTCTCCCTGGGAATATTCACTGCTGTCAGTCAGCCCCGGCTTCTTCAGACTCTACATTTTCAAGAGGCTCTCCAGGCCCTTCCCTTCCTTGTTCCTTCGTGTGTGTGTGTGTGTGTGTGTGTGTGTGTGTGTGTGTGTGTGCATTTACAGATGCTTGCATTTGCCTGGGTGTCTTTTCTAAATGCCTGGGCTCAGAGGTGCACCAAAAGGGGTCAGGAGAAATGAATGCTTGAGGACCTGGAGAGATAAGCGCTCAGCGCATGAGTTCTGTACAAGGACCGGTTTTGCCACTTGCCATTGCATCTCGCAGTGCTTTGGGTTTCCTTCCCTTCCCACCTTGGAAAGGGTGGGATGAGTGCAGAATATGTCAAAATGAGAACAGTACTGTGAAGCAGCTGCACAAGAAGCATCACTCGTTTTTTTAAGCAACTGAACTCCTAATTCCTAAAATTTAAGATAGTCATATATTGCTTTTAATTACACCTGGATATTTGATTTTAAAATAGCTGTGAAGCTCTGGATTGTGCTTCTTTGTGCAATTTATAGCGCATTGTGAGTTCTTGTTCTTTAGAAGTCATAAAATCCTCAGTTCCATGTCTTTTCAGGCGGGGGAAAGCTAAGAGAAATGTGTGACTGTTCTCAAAAGAATACTAGACTGTACCTTCCCATATATGGTCCCTTAGAGGTGTCTGTGGAGTCACCTAGCCACCCATATCAGCTTAGCCTCCATGACTTAGCTGGACTGTCTTATATTCCCACTCTTAGGTGAACCTTGGGTGACCCTGCTGCACAATTGCCCTGTGTGGCATCCAGCTGAGGAAAATCCTGAGGTCTTTTCTGATTCAGGAATCCACACTTTCAGACCTTTGTCTAAACACGCAGGGCCACCCCACAGGGCTCTTCTTCATCCCCAGCTGACTCCATCTAATTCTGGTCTAGGGAAACCTTTCCAGGCAAGCCTCTCCCAGGCACCCAGATCCCAGCTCCAGAGACCTGCCCCATTGCTCTCACCCTCTAACCTTGCATCCTGCTTAGCTATGCTTTCTTGTAAGGTAATGGATGGCTATTCATTTGCAAACTTAAATTTATTGTGTGATAATTACAATGTCAGGACATTTCTTTTGAGAAAAGAAAAAAAATGAGGGAGTAAATTATTTTTCAAAACAGTTTAAGGTACAACATGTTTACCACCATCACAGCACAGCCCAGGGTACAGTACTAGCATCCTGTTTTCTAGCTCCAGGAAAAATAGTTCTTCTCCCAAACTCATCATGAAACAAAATTCCTAAAATTATCCAGGTACAAAATTACTAGGGTTGCCAATAATATTACGTTCCTTTTACTATATTACTGTCATGAGCAGTAAGTGAATCTCAGTCGGAGGTTGGTTCTCAAGAAGAGATTTTATTTATGCTGCCTTTCTAACACTCAAATCAAACGGGAAAAACCAAACCAAAGTACCCGATGTACCTTCCAACCAAAGTCGCTGCACGACGTATCTTAGCCGAATCACCAGCCAAAGAAGGGTGAAGAGCCATGGAGATCAAGTGAGAACTCGCAGGGCGATGGTCACAGGAGTGCCAGCTTGGGGAGCGATGGTCACACAGAATGTCAGGCCTATTTGCAGTGTGCCAAATCCAGGAGCAAGAGGAGGGTGGAGAACAGGCGAGGTCCAAAGGGAGCAGCGAGCCTCCGGAAGAGTTGCCTCCAGCAAGGTTAGCTCGAGCCAGCCTCTTGGAACTGCTTTCTCTCGGGCTCAAAATGTTGGTCCTGATAGACCTTTTTGAGTCCTTATCACTGTGTACAAGACGAGCTATGTGGCACACTTTCAGCTTCACCAGTCTTTATCAGAAGTTGCTGTCTATTAACAGTGTGCTTTAGTCTCTTAACGGCACACTTTATCACTCTGTTACGCTCACAATCATGTTTGAGCATTTTTTACCTTCATTACAGTTACCAAGGTTAGACCCAGTTTTCTGATTTATAAAGTAGGGCTTTCAGTTTCTTCAAGAGGGCCACCCAATTCAAATAGGTCTGAACAAAAGGAATCTATTGACTCATACATCTGTGAGTCTCAGGATGGAGTGACTTCAGGTGTCACTTTATCTAACTGCCAGAGATCTATTCTCTCTGCATATCTCAGTTCTGCTTCCGCTAAGATTTTTCATTTCATCGAATAGCAAAATGGCTGCAGTACCAAGCCTGGAGTTCAAAACTAGCAGAAGAGAACTGCCTCTGATTCATGAATTCCCTCAATGCCTTATGTGCTGTTGTTCTGGCAGGTCTCACGATCAGCCTTGAACCAGTCACACTGACCTGAGAAATATGAGCCTTTGACAATTCCTAAGTAATAGTCACGTGCCACCTATAGACTAGCAATGCAATAATCTCCTCCCCCAGAAGTGAAAATCCAAAACTGTGAGGAAAATTAGAGTGATTGATTACTGGATGGGTCTAAGACAGCAAATATCTACTAAATCCACCCTTTTCTTGTCAGATATACGCTTTTTAAATGCCCCAATTTAAACCAGCCCACATATGATTGAAAATGCAATTGTCTGCTTCTTGAAAAGAGATGTCCCAGAGTGTCAACCAGTAACTGTATTTACCCCCACATCTGGGATCTCAGGAGCTATGTAGTCTTCCCATTCAGTCCTGGGGCAAATAAAATGTTAACCACCACAACATGCCAATTAGACAGTGGTGAAGAGAGGACGGGATGAGGATGCTTCTTTTGAACTACTGCTTGGAAGGTGGGAGAATGAGACACACAACTGAATGGCGGAAGATGCGAACAGTCAGAAGATGTGAAAATATTTGTCTGTTTGTTACAAAAGACAGACGTACAGAAGTGAGAACATAGAATTGTAGGTAACACACCATTCTCTTTGAGGACCAGCTTTCCAAGCTTCCCACATTCCTAATGGGATAGAAATTATGACCCTGTGGAATGAGGATTCCTCCAGGCATGCTTGACTTTGTCATTTAGGGAGAATTTGCACCCTCCTGTGTGAACTCGTCCCTGACTCTTGGAGAGACACTGGCCCTGTGTGCGCCACACTGTGCACACAGCTGACAGATGGGAGGGCAGGTCAGCCTTTGGAGACATCTCCTAGGAAGCCAAAGTTTCAGGTCAATCTGAAGTCTCATCATTTACCCTCTGACCTGGCATTTTACTGCATCAATTTAGGAAAAGTATTTTTTTTGCATCTCCCACTGATACCTGCTTGAATTTTCAAGACGGAAAAGATATCAATTAAACAGATAAGCATTTTATTTTTAAGATCAGTTAAGTCATTTCTCATTCTTTCTACCCTCATTTTTTGATGATAAATTGAGCACCGATTGATTACTATTGGTATATATTCCTCTTCTAAGGCATATTTTGTATTATTTCTCTCTTGAAGTGATAGTGTAACCCCTTTTAGGGTCCACTGATTTTAATGACTGGTTAGTTATTGTTGTCATTGTTACATGCTTCAATTGTCTTTTAAAAAAAATAATTTATGCATACAAGAGCTGGGGTACAGGCCAGAGGTGTGGGGGGTGAAAGGATTCACCAGAGACAGAGTGGGGAACAGAACAGGCAAAATGACTGAAATACACTGCTAAGGGGAGCAGTGTGTGAGACAGGAGAGGTCTGCTGCGCCCTGTGGGTTACTCTCTGGCCGGGGGTCTCGAACTTCTGCTGCAGAGGCAGCGGATAGCTTCATAGGTTGCATCTTAACCCCTTACGCCACCAGGGAGGCCCACATTTGGCTTTAGCAGAGTTTTCTTTAGATTAGTTTCGGTGCCCTTTGGAAAATATTACTGTATGCTTTTGAAATTGTCCTTATTCATTGACAAGAGAGCCACACTCATAGGTTTTCCTGAGCATGGAATCTGGTCTCTGATTGCCTGAATCCTTAGTTTGTTTCCCAAAACTACTGAAGCTTGTTTAAATTATTATAGACGTAAAAGAGAAAAAAAAAACCCACTTTTTTTAAAACCTTACATTTGTATCTAAATTGAACTTTTTTGGGCTTTGTTTTGGTAGGAGCTTTTTTTTGCTATTCAATGCACCATGTTATAGATTGTATTTCTAAGAATGATGTTGTGTAGTGTTGTCTAAAACTTGAGAAATATTTGTGGGGCTTTTTTTTCTGGTTTCAATGTTTGGCTCAAGCGCCCTAAAGTTGGGTTCAAAGAATACAAAAATATAAGATATAGAATACCTAGTATCTTGCACAGACTCGGTAAAGTGTGAAGGGTTAAGCCACGTCTTTCAAATTGGGCCTAAGTGCTCTGTGCCACTTGTGGCCCTCACAATAGAGAGCACTTTGAGAGGGAAGTAGTTTAGGACTAGTTTATCAAAGGGATTATTAACAAAGATGTGGGCAGGATGAAAAGAAATAGGAGTGGTTACAGTATCTTGGAGATTCCAATGACTAGAAACTATTACAACCTCTGGACCTGAAAAGCTGAAAGGGAGGAAGCTATTGTCAGATGTGGAGAACATGGCTGATGGTGCCAATCACCTGACAAGAGCTGAGACCTAAATGCAAGAGTTTAAGGTGACTAACCTGAGTCCCAGCCAGGAGATATCCAGGGGATAAATGCTCAATTGCATTGTCCTTTCACCCTCTGAACTTCTTACTCATGCCTTTGGCTGAATCTAGTCAGAAGCCAACAAAAACTGTTATCGCAGAAAAGAATCTTGGGCTATTTTAATGTTGAATAGTAATTATTTGTAATGCCTTGGAATATATATAGATATTTATTTTACCTGGAATCATAATAACTGGAATTATAGATCTATCTATACCATCAGTTAGATGCCAGTAAATATAACAAATTAACATCAAGAATCGTTACAGACATTTAAAATTTTACCCAAGTTTGATGAGTCATCATTTCTCACCGCTGTCTGAGGTTGCCATGAGAATCAACTTATAATTATCAGTGTATACATGTCTTTCATAACTTTTTAAATATTTTATTCACATTACATTTTGATATTTCCAAATGTCTTTTAAAGTAATATTTAAATATCTTTAGTCCATCTCAGAGGTTTTTATTTGAGTAGTAAGGAAAAAATCAGAAACTTGCAAGTATCGAAATGTTTACTACTAAATAACAGTATTTTGTAAGGATCAAACTATCATAGAAGCCAAGTTTTTAATTCTGTGGTAACATAACCAGAAAACACCAGGGTCAGGCTACTTGTCGCTCCTGGAAGCCAACTGAACAGAGACAGGAATTGAATCTATAACATGCGCTTTATTGTCAGAAAACCTGTGATCTGAGAGAATGGGAGTATTTTACCTCAAAAACCCATTCTAACATCTCATCTCAAGCTGACCTTTTTCTAGTAAAATAAACAAAGTGTTTGCATGTAGCCTGTGCTGTGTGTACGTGTGGGTTCCTGCACTAGGTGTGTGCCTGCCCTTCTCCCTACCCTCTATCAGTAATTGTGTGATTGCTACAGAGGTGAATCACAAAGGCATTTTCTTAATAAATTATAGATAGGATAAATATCTAAATGTGGGATGTAGTCTTCTATTAAAATTCAAATAGACTGACTGTCCATTAGTATTCCTAATTGGTACCCACCATACTTTGTAATTTATTTTTTAATGTCTTAATCAGAGCCTGTATTCAGACAAGAACATGACTTTCTGACAAGATGCAAAATTAATACAGATCATACTATATTTATGGAAACTGGAATATAAATATTCCCTAATTTTTTTTATTCTGAGTTGGTGCAATAATTAGTTCAGGGATTGTTTTTACAATACACCTGAGTCAGCAGTCTATATATTTTTACCTAATTATCCTTAGCAGGGGAATATGAAGAAGGGATCTGTGAATACTCTTACCTTAATATTTTAGTCCCTCTAGTACTTATTTCTCCTCAATCTATGCCATATGTTCCTTAATAAACCAGGAAACTTACCAAACCAAGATTAGAAGCAGATTTTGAGCCTTTTGTAAATGATAGCCCTCTCATCTATGAACTGACTGTCCTACTACCAAATATCTTCAAAATTCCACACTAGGGCTTTTTCTTTTTCTTTAACTATGCTTATAGGAGAAGAGGGGAAGAGCTAAGGCCCTGAGATGTATCTTCTCCTAGTATTTCATATTGTTCCTGAATCAATTGGTTGAGAGTTATGAGCGTAATCGAAAGAAGAGTTTTAAAAAGAAATTTGTATCCGATAGGTAATGTTTTGGGATGGTATTTTTGTTTTGTTTCAGCCTCAAATTGCTAGCTGTCTTTAATCCTTAGTTACTTAATAGAAGCAACTAATCCTTAGTTACTTAATACATGGCCTATGACCTCAAGATATTTAAAGTTCCACTGAATAGAACTATCAGCTGTGTTAACTGTGTCTATAAGATGCTCAGATCTTCCAACATGGTACATAGTAAGCAGATGTCTCCAGTGAGGAGAGGAATGGATGAATTTACTTAGTGAACTTTTATTAATATTTAAGCAAATTAATTTGACCTCAAAATGGTCTGCAAATCCATTCTTTGTCAGCACAACTTTCACCTTCACTCAATTGGCACCTGTGAGTGGTGGTATTTTTGTGGAGACTCATGTGGCCTCCAGTGTTGCAACCTGACTGGCCACAGGACAGTGATTTTCTTGGTCCAGTGATTTTCTTTTATCCTCTTACCATCTGTCTATTAGGAATTAAGACGTTCATTTGTTTCAAGTCTACTAAACCTGAGGCAAAATGAACTGAAAAAGAAAATTCTGTCTTCTTCTGACCTATTTCACATGTAAAACTTCTTTGTTGGCAGATTTGCAAAGAAACAAAGAACATGCTCCTACATGACAAAATGCAAAAAATGGGCAAGATCTGGATGGATTTTCCTAAACTGAAACAAACTGCCATCTAAAGGGAATCCAGTTTTTCTTCTAACCTTTACTATGTTTGGGAATATAAATATGCTGGGAGAGTCTGCCCCTGATTTTTTAAAACTCTTTCTTTAATCAATAAATCCCCATTTCAAGCTTGTCAGTGGCAGGATGAGCACGATGAAGTGAGACAATGCCCCCCTCCATGGCGATATCAGTGGATAAACAGCCCTGCTCCCCTGGTGTTTCCTCAACAAAACAGGCCTGACAGAGGCCCTTTGTCATCACTGATCAATAGCCGCTTTGTAAGCTTGTACTGCAAGAGTTGCTAAGAACGGACAATCTCACTAGCAGGTGCTGCTAGTTTACCATGCTGAGATCTGTGGAAACCGCTCCATCCTATGCTGAAGGTTGGCCCAGTGAATGGGCGGATCCTCCGGTTCTTTATTTCCATCCCACTTGGGATGATGCAGTGACCTTAAGGAGCCTAAGAGCTAAGTCCAGAGATCTGCCATTGCATGTTGGCTGCATGTTAGTGAAACAGCCTTCACCCTGGAGGAGAGATAACACAGTTAGGGCAAAGAGGGCCAAGAGTTCCTACTAACTGAGTGTTTTCTCTTCACTCCAACCCTTAGTTCTGTGAGAGCTCTGCTTTCATAGGGGATGTGAGCAGGTCAAAAGCAGCAAGTTTCCGTTCTCTAACAAGGTGAAAGGAACTGAAGTTACAGTATCTATTAAACCCCGAAATGCTGAAATTAATCATTTCTAAGGTCTATTGTTTAGCCCTGTAACTCCACCAAAAACTGAACAGTTGTTTTTTTAAAAAAGAGAATTTAATGCTACCTTCATGAGTGGTTTTCTTTTAAATCCCTTGAATCCTTGTTTGTTTTTTTTTTTAAATTGTTTGAAGCAAATATAATGACTTCTAAATAATTGATATTTTTTAGGAATTAAGCCTGTCATTCATTAGAAAATAATTTGCTCACTCTTTTATGTCAGGGCATAAAAATATAGGGATAAAGTGCTATAAAATGATGTTTTAAAGATTAGTACACCTGGGAATTCATACTCGTACAGTGTAATCAGTTGACTCAAACCCACTCATTCATGAAGATCAAAGAACACAAAGAAGTGAGTACTTTTCTATCAAAGGGAACATCACTTAGAAGGCAGTGGCAAAGTTGGGCCTATTATTTTAATTAAGTGTCTGAATATCTTTCAGATACTCCATTTGGAGGGAACAGGTGCTGCCAGGTCCTTCACTCTTCCTCTTCCTACTGTGTGGGTGGTGAGGTGGTATCTAAGGAGGTATTTGCAGAAGCAGTGGTTAGGGTACATACTTTTTACCCCTTAAAATGATGTCACTGGGTGTAAGGTGTGTAGGGTCAGGGTGCTTTTGTGGGTGTGTGTAAAACATATTGGCATGCTCTTTATTTTTTTTTTTTTTTTTAAATTTTATTGTTATATTCCCCATACAATTGCAGCCCCCCATTCTGACCCCAATCCCTCCCCTCCCGCCCCCGCCCCCCTAAAAGTGTCTCTGGTTCATAGTTTTTTGTTGATTTTGATTTTCACTTTCTTATAGTTATTCATTTTCCTGGTCCCTTATTTAAGTTTTCTAGATTCCTGCTATGAGTGAGACCATCCGGTATTTTTCTTTTTCTTTTTGGCTTATTTCGCTGAGCATGATCCCTTCCAGCGCCATCCATGTTGCAGCAAATTGCATGTGTTTATCTTTTTTGAATGCTGAGTAATATTCCATGGTATATATGTACCACATCTTCTTGATCCAGTCATCTATTTTTGGGCATTTGGGTTGTTTCCAAAGCTTAGCTATTGTAAACAGTGCTGCTATAAACATAGGGGTGCAGGTGTTCTTTGGAATTGATGTTTCTGTGTCCTTTGGGTAAATACCTAGGAGTGGAATTGCTGGGTCATATGGAAGCTCTATGTTTAGTAGGTCCAGAAATCTCCACACAGCTTTCCACAGTGGTTGGACCAGTTTGCACTCCCACCAACAGTGCAGAAGAGTTCCTTTTTCTCCACACCCTCGCCAACATTTGTTGTTGCTAGTTTTTTTAATATGTGCCATTCTCACTGGTGTAAGATGGTATCTCATGGTAGTTTTGATTTGCATTTCCCTGATGACAAGTGATGTTGAACATTTTTTCATATGCCTGTTGGCCATTTGCATTTCCTCTTCAGAGAAGTTTCTTTTAAGCTCTTCTGCCCATTTTTTGACTGGATTATTTTCTTTGTTGTTGTTGAGTCTCATCAGCTCTTTGCAGATTTTTGTGATCAGTCCTTTATCATTAGTGTTGGGTGCAAAAATGTTCTCCCAGTTGGTGGGGTTTCTCTTTGTTTTTGTTATTGTCTCTTTTGCTGTGCAAAAGCTCTTTAATTTGATATAGTCCCAGCTGTTTATCTTTGCCTTCACTATCACTGCTTTGGGTGATGTGTCTGTAAAGATGTCTTTGATGTGCAAATCACGTAGTGTTTCGCCTATATTTCCTTCTATATATTTTATGGTTTCAGGTCTTATGTCTAGTTCTTTAATCCATTTTGAGTTGATTTTTGTGTATGGTGTGAGGTGGTGGTCAAGCTTCATTCTTTTGCATGTAGCGACCCAGTTTTCCCAGCACCATTTATTGAACAAACTTTCTTTGCTCCAATGCATAGTCTTTGCTCCTTTGTCAAAGATTAGTTGACCATAAATCTGTGGGTTTATTTCTGGATTTTCTATTCGATTCCATTGGTCTGTATGTCTGTTCTTGTTCCAATACCATGCAGTTTTGATGATTATGGCTTTGTAGTATAGTTTGAAGTCTGGGAGTCTGATGCCTCCATTCCCTTCTTTTTTTTTCAGGAGAGCTTTGGCTATTCGGGGTTTTTTGTGATTCCATATGAATTTCATCAATAATTGTTCTATTTCTTTGAAGAATGACATTGAAATTTTGATTGGAATAGCATTGAATCTGTATATTGCTTTTGGAAGGATGGCCATTTTAATAATGTTTATTCTTCCAATCCATGAGCAGGGGATGTCTCTCCATTTCTTTGTGTCTTCTTCTATTTCTTTTAACAGTGTTTTATAGTTTTCTTTGTATAGGTCCTTTATCTCTTTTGTTAGATTTATTCCCAAATATTTGATTTTTTTTGTTTCAATAACAAAAGGGATGGTCTTTTTGATTTCTTCTTCTTCAGATTTATTGTTTGTGTATAGGAAGGCTACTGACTTTTGCATGTTGATTTTGTATCCTGCCACTTTACTGAACTGATTGATGAGTTGAATTAGCTTTTCTGTGGAGTTTTTGGGGTTCTCTATGTATAATATCATATCGTCTGCAAATAGTGATAGTTTGACTTCTTCTTTTCCTATTTGGATTCCTTGGATGTCTTTCTCTTGTCTTATTGCCCTGGCTAGGACTTCCAGTATTATATTGAAAAGCAATGGTGAGAGTGGACATCCTTGTCTTGTTCCAGATCTTAATGGAATTGCTTTCAGCTTTTCACCATTGAGAATGATACTGGCTGTTGGCTTGTCATAGATGGCCTTTATGATGTTGAGGTATGTTCCTTGTATCCCAAGAACTTCAAGGGCTTTTATCATGAATGGGTGTTGCACTTTGTCGAAAGCTTTCTCAGCATCTATTGATATTATCATATGGTTTTATATTTCTTTTTGTTGATGTGTTGGATAACGTTGATTGATTTTCGGATGTTAAACCATCCTTGTGCCCCTGGAATGAATCCAACTTGGTCGTGGTGAATTATCTTATGGATACATTGTTGGATTCTGATAGCTAAAATTTTATTGAGGATTTTTGCATCAGTGTTCATTAGGGAGATTGGCCTGTAGTTTTCCTTTTTTGTGTTGTCCTTGTTCGGTTTTGGTATTAGTGTAATGTTGGCTTCATAGAACGTGTTTGGTATTGTCCCTTCCTTCTCAATTTTTTGGAAGAGTTTGTGAAGGATAGGCACTAATTCGACTCTGAATGTTTGGTAGAATTCATTTGTAAATCCATCAGGTCCTGGGCTTTTGTTTTGGGGAGGTTTTTGATTACCATTTCAATTTCGCTAATTGTAATTGGTCTGTTTAGGTGTTCTATTTCTTCTTTATCTAGCTTTGGGTGATTGTAGAGTTGTAGGAATTTGTCCATCTCCTCTAGATTGTTAAACTTGTTTCCATATAACTGTTCATAGTAGTTACTGATTATTCTTTTGATTTCTGCTGTGTCCGTTGTGATTTCTCCTCTTTCATTGATGATCCTGTTTATTTGTGCTTTCTCCCTTTTTTCCTTTGTGAGCCTGGCTAGGGGTTTGTCTATTTTATTGATTTTTTCAAAGAACCAGCTCTTGGTTTCATTGATCTTTTGGATTGTTTTTTTAGTTTCAATTTCATTTATTTCTGCTTTGATTTTTATTATTTCTTTTCTTCTACTGGTTTTGGGGTTTTCTTGTTGTTCTTTTTCTAGATCTTTGAGCTTCGAGATTAGGTTGTTTCTTTGCGTTCTTTCTTGTTTCTTGATGTGAGCTTCTATTGCTATATATTTTCCTCTTATTACTGCTTTTGCTGCATCCCATACATTTAGGATATTGGTGTCCTCCTTGTCGTTCAATTCAAAAAATTTTTTAATTTCTTCTTTGATCTCCTCATTAGTCCAATGGTCTTCCAGTAGTGTGGTTTTTAATCTCCATGAGGTAGGAAAGTTCCTTGCCTTCTTTTTATGGTTTATTTCTAGTTTGATGCCTTCATGGTCAGAAAAGATGGTTGATATGATTTCAATCTTGGTGTATCTGTTGATGTTTGTCTTGTGCCCCAGTATGTGATCGATCCTGGAGAATGATCCGTGTGCGCTTGAGAAAAATGTGTACTCCGTTTTTTTGGGGTTTAGTGTTCTATAGATGTCTGTTAAGCCCAATTGCTCTAGGTCTTTATTTAGAGCTTTGGTTTCTTTACTTATTTTTTGTCTTGTTGATCTATCCATTGTTGATAGTGGTGTGTTGAAGTCTCCCACTACGTATGTGTTTTCTCTGATGTCTGTTTTCAGAGAGGACAACAGTTGTCTGATATATTTTGGTGCTCCTTCGTTTGGTGAGTATATGTTAATGAGTGTTATTTCTTCTTGAAGTATTGTCCCCTTGATCATAATGTAGTGACCATTGGGGTCTCTTTTTATCTTTTTGAGTTTGAAATCTGTTTTATCTGATATAAGTATAGCTGTTCCTGCTTTCTTTTTTGGTCCATTTGCTTGTAGGATTGTTTTCCATCCTTTAACTTTGAGCCTATTTTTATCTTTTGTAGCTAAATGTGTTTCCTGGAGACAGCAAAAGGTTGGGTTTTGTTTCTTAATCCAGGCTGCAACTCTGTGTCTTTTTATTGAAGAGTTTAGTCCATTTACATTTAGAGTTAATATTGATATGTTAACATCTGTATTTGCCATTGTGTTTGTCTTTCCTTTGATTTTATTTATTTATTCTTTTAATAACTTTTTTTTTTTTTTTGGCCTTCTTTCATTGTTATTCGTCGCTCTGAGGTTCTGGCTTTAGGACTCCTTGTAGTATTTTTTGGAGTGGGGGTTTAGTTGCAATGAAATTCCGGAGTTTCTGTTTGTCTGGGAAGGTCCATATTCTTTCTTCAAAGAGGAAGGAGAGCTTTGCGGGATAGAGTATTCTTGGTTGGCATCTGTTTTCTTGGAGTCTGTTGACTATGTCCCTCCACTCTCTCCTTGCCCGTAGTGTTTCTTCGGAGAAGTCTGATGTCAGCCTGATTGGTTTTCCTTTGAATGTTATCTGTTTCTTCCCTCTTGCCAGCTTCATTATTTTTTCCTTGTCCTGGATTCTTGGGAGCTTTACTATTATGTGTCTTGCTGTATTTTTCCTTTCGTCGTGGAAGTTTGGTGTTCTTCTTGCTTCTTGTATATCAATTTTCAGCTCCTTCTTCACATTTGGGAAGTTCTCTTCAATTATCTCTTTGAATATTTTCTCTGTTCCTACATCTCTCTCCTCTCCTTCTGGTATTCCTATAACTCTTATATTTCCTTTCCTCATGGAGTCAGATAGTTCCCGAAGTCTTTCTTCGTTCTTTTTCCTTCGTACTTCTCTTTCCTTCTCTGTTTTGGTTCTTTTTATTTCTGTGTCTTCAAGATTACTTATTCGTTCTTCCATTTCATCTATTCTGCTTTCATTGCTTTTCCCAGAATTCTTTAGTTCTTCCATTAATTCTTTGATCTCCTGCATTTCTTTTACTTCCCTCTTTAGGGACTCAATTTCTTTCTTCTGACCATTGTTTTCCCTCTCTAGAGACTCAATTGCATTCTTCTGATCGTTGATTATTTTTCCCTTATCATTGTTTTCCTTTATGACTTCTGTCAGTTTTTTAATCACGGCAATTTTAAATTCTCTTTCTGGAAGGCTCAGAAATTCTTCCAAGTTATTGTCGTTGCAATCTGGGGGCTGGCTTTCTTTTTGTGGTGTGCTTTTTCTCTGGAGAGTTGCTAGGTTGCGTGTGGTTCTTCTCCTCCCTACTGTCTGTTTTCTAATTTGCCGTATGCGTTGGGACACTGTGTTGTTGGGACTTGCCGGCATCTTGAGTGGGCTTCTCTGTTCCCCTCTGGTTCTTCCAGGAATCATCTGTCTGTTTCAAGCAGCCTTTACTGGAGAAAGGTCCCTGTTCTAAAATGCCGATGTGGGGACACACTCCCCTGTGCGCCTGGTCTGCCCCGGCGGTGGGTTCCTGCTCCCCTCTGGGCTTGGACTGCAGGCCAGAGGGGGTCTGGCGTGGGCGAACTTCCCCCGCTCACCTCTGGCTCCTGAGGAAGCCTTCTGCAGGTAGTCTTTACTGAAGAAATGTCCCTGTTCTAAAATGGTGATGTGGGACACACTCCCTGCGCTTCTGGTCTCAGGCACACTATTCTGCGCGCCTGGTCTGCCCCGGCTGTGGGTGCTCGCTCTCCCTGTGGGCTCAGACTACTTGTTCAGAAGGGGCCCGGTGTGGGCTAACTCCCCAGCTGGCCACTAGCTCCTTCAGTAGCCTGTGCTGGGGTCACGTCGCTAGGTGGCACCAGAGATCTCTCCTAGAGCCCTTGGGGAGCTGATTTTCCACCCCGTGGGACAGGGAGCAGAGCGGGGATGGTAGGGTACACCTCAACGGCTTTGGGGTGCTGTGTCTGCCTTGTGCCCCACCGTCGTGGGGAACCCACGCCCCTAATTTCGTGCCCCGGGTCTCAGTTCCAAAGCCCTCAGTTCCAGGACGCGGGCTGTAGCCCAGATCAGTGGCGCGGGAATGGCGCCTTTTGAATCCCGCTCCCCTGCCTGGGCGCCTTGTTCCTGCTCACTCAGGGAGGGCCTCCGCCGTCTCCCCGCAAGCCTAGGTCGCAGGCGCAGGGCCCTGGGCAGCTGCAATCCGAGCGCTGCTTTCGCGCAAGCTTACCGGGCGGCCGGGGCTGTGTGCTGGTGCTGGGCTCCTCCTGGGGGGCGGGGCTCTCTTTAATGGCGTCTGGAGCTCACCTCCGCGGCGGATCCTGCAGGGTTCGCCTCAGCTCCCGTTCACGGGGTGTGGTGGCTGAAATAGTTCCTTTCCACTCACAGTCCCACTTGCTGCATCCGTTTTTCTTGTTGGGCGTTTTGGTTTGTTGTTTCCCTCGTCTCTGCCGGTCAGAGAGTGCCGCCTCTGTGGGCGGGGGAGGGGAGCAAGGTTCTGCGCTTCCCTCCCTTCTCGTCCTCTTTTATGGCCACTTTCTTCTTCGGGTAGTTTGCTGGAGTCGTCCGTTTATCTTCCGTGTCCCAGTTCTCACTGGGACCTGCCGCTTTTCCTCCCTATTAACTTTTTTTAATGGGAGATCTTACTCGCAGCGTCTCCTCGCCGCCATGTTGCTCCGCCCCTCCGGCATGCTCTTTAATAAGCCCCCCACACTTCCCCCACCTCCTCCCAGGTTCATGTTCTGTCATGCTCTGCCATCTTCAGCCTCCCCCTGTTACTCTCCCTGTCATTTCATCAATTTCCTGTCTCTGATGAGGGTGACCACGGTACAGCCCTGACATACCATGTGTTAGATCATCACCATAATGCCTCTCTCCTGCAGTGACTTCCGTATTCTCTCTGCTAAGTCGCTCATTTTCTGGACATTAGATTGTCATCTCCATGAGACATCTGTGCCTGGACACTTCCCGTTTTGTCCAGGTTCATCAGCTGCCTGGTGCCTAAATGCCACTCTTCTCTCCTTTGAACAATTCACCCCTTGATTTTTCCTGCAACCCAAGACGTCTGTGCCCTTCTGGCTAGAAAAACACATGGGTGCAGACTGCTCCTGCCAGATCCCCATTGCCAGAGGCCTTCCTCACTGCTTATTCACTTCCAGTCTTGTCATCTGTTGCTCTCTCGTTGCCCTCTCAGCAGTCAGACAACTGTTTGCTCCTATCTCGACCTTCTGCTCAAACCCTGCCCCCTCCACTTTAAGCAGATGGCTTTTCTGTCCTCCTTCACTGAGAAAACTTAAGCTACTGGGCGTGAACTCCCACACTGGCAGTTCTTTCTCTCTCCTCTATCTTGCTTCCCATCTTCTACCCACAGAAACCATTCACCTCCTCCCTTCTCTTCTCAGAGGAACCAAGTCCCTCCTTTTCAAGGCTGGTCCCTCAGCTGGTATTGGGCCTTGGCTCCACCAGTCCACCTGTGTGTGCCCTCATCGTCCCTCCTCTCTCTGTGCTGCATCTATGTCACAGCCTAGACACACATTCCAGTCATCCTTGTGCCCACCCAATACTCTTCAGAAAAAGCACAGATCTTTTGACTAGTCTTACCCTTACATACATACTCTCACCCTCACCTTCTCCCTGCCCCAGCTCGCAACCAGGTTTAACCAAGTCTCTTCATCATTCCCTTTATAGTTAGTGAGGCAACATTAGTTTGCAACACCATTTGTGTTTTAGGGGTATAGGTTCACATTCCTTCAATTGTATGTTATCAAACCACACCTACCACCAAAGCCTGAATAATCCTCCACCATTGTCCACTGGACCCCCTCCCTGATTTGCTTCACTCCCCAACTCTCCCCTTCTGGTAGCCTCAGTTCTACAGTCAGATTTCAAGGGTTTGTTTTTGTCTGTTCCCTTGTTTTGTTTTCTTATATTTACCTATAAGTGAAATCACTTGGTATTTATCTTTCTCCTTCATATTTTGCTTAACAAAATCCCCTCCAGTTTTTTTTAAAGATTTATTTATCTGGGCATACAAGAACTGGGGTACAGGCCAGAGGTGCAGGGGGGGAGAGGATTCACCAGAGACAGAGTGGGGAACTGAACAGGCAGACTGACTGAAATACACTGCTGAGGGGAGCAGCAGGCAAGACAGGAGAGGTCTGCTGCACCATGTGGATAGCTCCTTGGCCTTTTGGGGATCGAACTCGTGCTGCAGAGGCTGCAGATAGCTTCACAGTGCTGTGCTTAACTCCTTGCTCCACAGGGAGGCCCCCCTCCAGTTTTCATCCATGTTGTCACAAATGGAAAGAGTTCTTTTTTTTTTTAAACTGAGGATTATTCCATTGTGTATATATACCACATCTTCTTTATCCACTCACCGTCTTGTCAGGCACTTGGGTTGTTTCCAACACTTCACTGTAATAAATGCTGCCATGAACATAAGTGTGAATATATCCCTTCAAATAAGAGTTTTTGGATCCTTTGGGTTGAAACCTAGGAGAGGGATTGCTGGATGATGTGGTAGATCTATTTTTAATCTTTTAAGAAACCTCCATACTATACAGGGGCCAGTCTATTTTCCCACTAGCAGCCTTTCAGGCCAGTCTATTTTCCCACTAGCAGCCTTTTCCTCACAAAACTGGTGGACACTGTTGTTTTTGGTCTTTTTGATATGGGTCATCCTCACAGATATGAGGTGGTATCTAATGTGGTTTTGATTTCCATTTCCCTGATGATAACTATGAAATTTTTTCCATGTACATGTTGTCCATCTTCTTTGGATAAGTGTCTATTTAGCTCTTATGCCCATTTTTTGACTGGGTTCTTTCTTGTTGAATTATATGAGTTCTTTGTAGATTTTGGATATTTGCTCCTTCTTGGATATATGATGCATATATAGTCACTAGGGTTTGATTGTTTTCAGTGATAGTTTCTTTTGCTGTGCAGAAGCATTTTGATTTAATGTAGTCCCACTTGTTTATTTTTGCTTTTATTCCTTTGCCATTGTAGTCAAGTTCCTGCAGACATTCCTGAAGTCAATGTTGTATGTTTTTCCTATGTTTGCTTCTATGTATTCTCTTATGTGATGTGTTAAAGCCAAGTATTTGATCCATTTTAAGTTAATTCTGTGTATGATGTGAGGCAGTAGTCTAATTTCATTCTTTGCATGTGACCAATTTTCTCAGCACCATTTGTAGAATAGACTTTCCTTTCTCCAATGTAGGTTCTTGGCTCCAATATCATAAATTGTCTGTATAAGTTGGATTTATTTCAAGACTCTCAGCTCTATTCCATTCATCTGTGTGTCTGTTTTCATTACAATATCATTGAGTTGCTTTGTAGTGTAATTGAAGTATGAGAGTATAGTACATCTTTTTCTCTCTCTCTCTCTGTGTGTGTGTGTATGTGTCTCTGGTGTGTGATGATAGCTTTGGTTATTTGGGATCTTTTGTGGTTCCATACAAATTTTAGTAATGTTTGTTCTATTTCTTTGAAAAATACCATTGGAATTTTGATAGGGATTGCATTAAATCTGTATATTACTTTGTGTAAAATGACATATTTTTAACAGTATTTTTCTTCCAATCCATTAGCAGGGAATAGCTTTCCACTCCCTGTGTTGTCCTTTATTTCTTTTAGTAATGTCTTAATGTTTTGCTGTATAGTTACTTAATTTTTTTATGCAATAGTAAATGAGTTGGATTTCATTTTCTTCTGGTTCCTTGTTTGCTTATAGGAACACAACAGATTTTTGTATATTGATTTTATAACCTGAAACTTTACTGATCTATTGTTCCTAATTGATTTTTAGTGGCATCTAGGGTTTTTTTTAAACAATATTATCATGTTGTCTGCAAATAGTGATAATTTATTAGTTTTGTTCCAATTGGGAGTCCCTGTTTTTCTTTCTCTTGCCTAATTGCTCTAACTTGAACTAACAAGTCTATGTTGAATAGTAGTGGTGAGAGGGGGGCATACTTGTACTGATTTTAGAGGAAAACTTTTCAGTTTTTTAACCACTGAACATGATACTACCTGTGCAGTTTTCACATATCGCCCCTATTATGTTGCGATGTGGTCTTTTGCCCCTATTTAATTAAGATTAGATAGTTTCTTTGAGATTTTTCTTGTTTCCTGATATGGGCCTGTATTGCTGGAAACTGCCCTTTTAGTACTGTTTTTGTTGTATTCCCTGGGTTCTGATAACCTGTATCCTCATTTTTGTTCATCTCCAGGTATTTTTAAAGTTCTTGTTTGATATGCTTGATGATCCATCACTATTCAGTAACATGGTATTTAGCTTCCACATATTTGAGGCTTTTCTCACTTTCTTTTAGTGGTTGATTTCTAGTTTGATCCCACTGTGATCAGAGAAGATACTTGATATGATTTCAGTCTTCATAAATTTATTGAAACTTGTTTTATGAGCCAACATTTGGTCAGTCCTCCGGAATGTGACATGTACACTTGAGAAAATTGTGTAGTAAGCTTTCTGGGGACTAGGCTGCCCTATAAATGTTTACATTTAAGGCTATTGTTTCCTTATTCATTTTCTTCTGATTGATCTGTCCATTGATGTAAGCGTGACACTGTTTTCTATTTTTCTAAAGAGCACACACAGAAAATAAATAGCAAAATGGTGACAAATACTTATAGTTCAACATTTTCCATAAATGTTAATGGCCTGCACTCACTAATCAAAAGGTACAGAGTGGCTGGTTGGTTCAGAAACCCAACTATCTGCTACCTCTGGGTGATCCATCTAGGTTTGAAAGATAAATAAAGGCTCAAAGTAGAAGATTGGGAAACAACCCTACAGGCAATGGTACACTAAAAAAATGAACCACAGGCAAGCCATACTTATATCAGCTAAAAAAGGTAATAAGAGACAGGAATGGACATTTGTGATTAGAGAAGGTGCTTGATATGATCTCAAGCCTCGTAAATTTATTGAAACTTGGTTTGTGACCCAACATATGGGCAACCCTCCAGAATGTGACATGTACACTTGAGTAGTCATTAAGATGATTAGGTAGCAATACATCAGGAAGATATAACACTCATCAATATGTATGTGCCACAGGGCAGACATCAACATATGTAAAGTAACTATTACTAAATCTACATCACTCTTTAAGTTTATTCCATAAATCTTTTTTTTTTTTTTTTTTTTTTTTAAGATTTATTATTTATTTATTTGTTTGTTTGTTTATACATGCAAGCACTGGGTACAGTCAGAAGTGCGGGAAGGTGAGAGAATTCAACAGAGCGGGGAGCAGAGCAGGCAGAAGGACCGAAGTACACTGCTGAGGGGAGCAGCGGGCGGCAGGAGAGGTCTGCGTGCCATGTGGGACCCTCCTTTGGTGGCCGGGGAGCAGCCGGGGATTGAACTGGTGCTGCAGAAGCTGCGGGCAGCTTGGCAACCCAGCGCTCAACCGCTGCGCCACCGGGGAGGCCCTATTCCATAAATCTTTTGTCCTTACTATTCTGCTGACATGGCAACTTTCCAATTCCAAAATCCAATCCACTCTCTTCTGTCTTTGTCTTGTTAAAAGAAAAAGTTATTTCTTCTAGTGTAGCATTGTCCAATAGAAATTTAATAGAAGCCATATAGGTGATTTTTCTAGTAGCTCCATTTAAAAGTTGTGAGATGAAATTAATTTTAATAATGTATTTTATTTAACCAATATTTTTAAATCTTACCTTTAACATGAAACTTGTATAAATTAATAATTTATTTTGAGTTCAACTAGGTCTTCAAAAATCTAGTGTGTTTTTTGCAGTTACAGTTCATCTTAATTTGGACTAACCACATGCAAGTGCTCAGTAACCACATGTGGCTACTGGCTACCAATTGGACATGTAGTCATAGACACTCTCCTACTTACCTTTTTGAAATAATTTTTGGCCCTCCCACATCCTGACTTTTCCTTCTCACTTTTTATCTGTGTTTTATCTTCCAAACCCTCCCAGGATTTCTCCTTTGGTCATCTTCTCTTTTCACCCCATACCCTCTCCGTGATTAATTTCATATATCCCAACTCATTTCCTAATGATTCCCAAGGTCACCTCTGAGTCACTTCTCAGATGAACTTCCAACTAGTATAGCCAACCCACGGGTGTCCAAAGCTTTACATGCCAAAACTGAACTCATCATCATTCTTCATAAATCTCCTGTGTCAGTTAATGGTGTCATCACCCACCCTTTTCTTCTCTCATCTCCTAGAGTCAATCAATGACAAAGTTCTTAAAATCTGCTTCACCTTCTTTCTTTAAATATCTGTTCATTTCCTTATCTACACGCGCTGCTATAGACAGGATCTTCATTATTCTTCACTTGGTTTATTTGTAGTGGCGTCTTCAGTCATCTACCTACCTTTCCTTGTGATTTTCTCTCCTCCATTCTTTATGCCCTTAATCCCTTAATTTTTCAGCTAAATAATTTGATATTCACCTAAAATGGCCAGGTCTGGGACTATACCCACCCCACACACACCCCTTTATTTTCTTTAACAAATAAAGGGCTAGGTTATAGTAGGCTTTAGTCAAGAGCGTTTCTCAAGATGGCAGGTTTCTCTCAGAGCTTCCCACCATTCTACTGCCTGCCTCTCTTCTTTCAAGTCCACTTCACCACTGAGCAACTCTGCAGATAGTTCTGGAAAAGCATAGGAATCCTTTTCACAGGATCCATTTTCTTTTGCTTTAATAAAAGAGTGCCCCTTAGTTCTGGAGACTTCCTAAATCTAGACTTATCCTGGTGTGGTAGTTATTTTTCTCATTTTCTCTCTCTGTTTCCTCTCAAATTATAGAAAGCTTTGAAAATCTCATCAAGAATGTCTCCTTTCTCCAGAAAAATGCATATGTCCTAACATAGCTGAGTGTGAGTGTCAGGGACTTTGCTGGGTTCCTGAAGTCCCTTCATGGGGAGATTGATCTCTTCGGAGGATAATTCTCTGATAATCTAGTGGCCCCAGCATCAAGTGTAACCAGGTTCTCCGAGACAATCTGAGAACTCCAAAGCACTTTATGGCACATTTTGGAATCCGAAGAAAGCTATATTACCCCCAAGGACACTTTGAACATTGTCTGACTAACAACACTAAAAACAATTCCTAACTTATATTTCTTGGCTAAATGTAGCTGAGTTTTTCTACACCCACACCCTTCTTTATAGAAGCTGCTTGGAACAACTTTGTTTCTCACCGACTTTTGGAGTCTTACTCCCCAGTCTGCTCTGACATTGCATTCATCTTGGATTGTAACTGACTTTCATAACCTCCTCAGTCTTTTCAGAAGTATCCCTAAGAGCCTTGGCTCTGAATCCTCTCCTACACATCTCAGGTCATTGGTGTTCACCTCCACCCCTTGCTCTGCTAGCCCAACACCTGAGGGAGAGGGCAAAGAAGGGTGAATATCAGGGCACTTGCCACACCCTTCGGGGCCTTTGTGGGGAGAGAGTCTATGCCAGGGTAACTCTTAAGTGAGTCTAAGCTTTCTCTTCAGCAGCCCAACTGCTGGACATTAGCAGAACAGCAGGGATTTACCTTCCCACGTTCCTTCCATCCCCACAGAAAGCCATTCCCACACTACGTGACATGAGGCACAGGGTAATGAATGACACGCTCCATAGGTGCTGCTGGGCATCTGGCAACCTGCACTCCACTTGGCAAGAATAGGGCTGCCTCCTTCTTTAACGCTAAGTCCTCCGCTTGAGTTCTTGAGTCTCCTACGCCCACCCTGCTTCTGGAAAAGCTGCTCTCTTGCTCTCTCCTAGCTCAAGCCTGTCCCCCTTCCTTTCTCCTGGTGATCCAGTTTATTTCCTTTCTTGCAAGGCTTCCTTCTTAAATTTCTTGCCCAATGTAACTATTTCTGTTCTTTCCCTGAGTGGTTTCAAAACCCCACTTTCCCCATGAAACTCTTTTCTGCCTCTGCTCCCCCCCACCCCTCCCTTCCCAGCTCTCACTGGTCTCTCTGCTAATGCCCAAACTGTACCTCTCCCTTCTTAACTCTCCCACACTGTGTGCCCAGCGGCAGCAACCAGCTCTACAAAGTTATTGGATTGAAAAGTGAGTGAATGTTCTCATGCACTCCACTCTTTCCCACCTCAGCTAAGCTTTTCAGAGTCACATTTCCAACGGAATCTGAATCTGAAAGGATTTAGATCAGCTGAAAAATGCTAAATCTCCAGCATTTGACTGTGTTAGAAATTTTTGACCATCCCTGCCACCTCTAATGTTACAAACACTGTTGATAGAAACCTTTAATGCTTGTATTGTGTTTTAACTTGCTTTCCTTTGGAGGCAGGGAATTGTCAAGTAAGTATTCACAGCACCCTGCAAAACCCCAAGTGTTGGATGAGCATCCAGTAGTGAGCGTTCATGCAGAATCCACAATCGCGAAGGGTCTATACTTACAATTTGCTGAATTTGCCACAATGCAGGTTTCTTCCTTTTGCCCCTCTCATCTTCAGTTTTGAAGCAACACAGCTGTAAACATATGCTTGTGAAATAAGAAAGAAACATTCTGAGATTGCTTTACTTTTCAGTTTTTAACTGAAAATCAGGTGAAAGAAAGCATCGGATTGCCTCTGTGTGCATATATACAACCCGCGTATATATAAACACACAGTGTTTGTGCTGGAATGCATATTCTGTATACACTGTATAATATGCCGCATATTATACAACACGTGTGGCCCCTGAGAACAAGCCTTGTATTTAACCTCGAATTCTGCCTTATGAACCATGCTGTCGTCCTAGTGCCCTCTGGCTCCTCTCACACCTTGGCTTGCTTTTGTCATACACTTGAACATTCTTAGATGAAAGAAGAAACCCACGGATTTCATTTGAAAGTCCCACTAAAACAGAAGAAAGAGCAGATGTCCTGGGAAGCGATAATTAATGTGAAGGAAGTGTCTAATTGTGAGAGCTGGTGTGCCCCCGGCCTCCCCGGATTTGCTCAATTTGGCAGCAATGACGTCAGCCGGGGGTGTCGTTTTGCAGCGGTGCTCTTTACACATTCTTCAGTGGTGATTATAACATCATTTGGGCCAATTATCACTTATGATTACATAACATGTTTTGGATTGAAGAGTTTCTGAGAAAATAAAGGTAACTTGTTTTTCCCCAGCACAAAAATGTGAGCTGTTCCTGCAGGCCAGCTGCCCTACCAAGAAACACTGGGAATCATTGGCTAAATTATGAATGTAACTTGATGCAGAAACAAAGCATCCATTATGCATAACTCCCAATGACATCCAGGAGGATGTTATTGTTTTTCTGACAACAAGTTTCTCCCCAGCACACTCTAAAATAAGCAGCATCCCCAGGCACCTTCGCAAAGTGGCAGAGAGTGTGCGGGAAGCATTGACAAGGCTTCCTTTTTTTTCCCTATTCTGTAGGCGCTTTAGTGCAGAGTTTGCCCAGAGACGCCAGGGTATGAGCTTTCTGGATTTGTAGACTGGTGCACTCTTTCATTTCTGTTTTAGTTCTTTGCTGGCATGCTCGGGAAGCATGGTTTGTGCCACACAAGAATGTCTGTTCACTTGGAAAATGCTTGTGCATGAATGAGGTGGTTGCTAATGCGGCTCTAAACTGTACTAAGTTTCTCACTTGGCTTTGTTTGCTGCTTACAAGGGGATCAAGGTAATCCTTTCTCTTTGCATAGCCCAAGAACAATAACTAATGGATTTGGAACATGTGGCGGGAGCTGGTGCTGGTCTGTCTTACCCAGCCCTGGTGTCCTAAACTCCAAGAAGCCTGATTTAAGGGGACCCCCCATCACCAAAGCCTGACCTACTTGTGTAAGGGTCCATAAGGGCTTACCTGTTGAAATTTCTTATAATCAAATTTGGTGGCCCAAATCTCCAAAACTGAGACAGGAAAATCAAGCTCTGGTATGATGGTAGTAGTTTGACATAGACGGTAACCCTGAGGCACAGGGTAGAACGGGAGTTATTCCTGTCTTCTAGGCCTGTGATTCCTGCTGGCCACTTCATGTAGTTAGAATGACCTGGGCCCTCTTCACAGGCCATCAGGGTCCATTCTCAAGCCTCACTTTGAAGTCCCAATTCACAGCACGCCGTGATCTTGACTACCTAATTCTGAACAACACTGGCACATTCCAAACATGACCTCTTCCTTCTCCTGCTTCGGCTCCTCTTTAGTTTTGACATCAGTCCCTCAGGCTCCTGTGTTCTTTCCTGGCCCCAGAAGGGTGGGGCTGTGGTGCCCTAGATGTGGGGGAGCCCTACTTGGTGTCTGCGAATCCAGGCCCCATCACACAGGACCCTTAATGTCAGGAGCTGCTTTTGCAAGGGAGGGTGCAAGACAAAACAAACCCAAGTGGAGGGTCCTCCGACTGGGGAAGAAGAGGGAGGAGCCTGGCATGACCCCAACTGACCAGGCCAGACCAGCAACCTTGCTGCCTTTTGCTCAACATCTTGCTTCTTCTGGCCACTTTCTGTTCCAGACCACCTGTTAGCAGAGCAGCTCCCCAGCCTGAGAAACTCCAGAAGAACAATATCACCAAGAAAAAGAAGCTGGTTGAGGTGAGAAGGTTAAACTGTTTTTGCTTTTTATCTGATACTGTTGTCCTAAGCCCTGCCTGCTGGGCAATACCACCTGCGCACTCCCAGATACCTCCAACTGAGCCTGAGTGGATCCAGGGGTGTTCTCTTGTCCCCTCTCCCTTCTACGAAGCATTGAGTCCTCCACTCCAGGGACCAGAAGCCAATCACTGGGTCCATTCTCCCTCCTCCCAGCCCTGCATGGGGTCCGGTCAGTACTAACTTGAAAATGCCCCATGTCCTTCAACCTGATTCATTCTCCCTATACCTCGACCTCCCATGCCTATACCTAGGCCCACTCAGCCTCCCTTTCATGGATAAGAAAAACGGAGGAGGAGAGGAAAGGAAGAGGAGAGGGGGAGAGAGAGATTCTTAACTGTCTCTGATGTTTGAGCATCTGCTCTGTGTTGGGTATTCTGCTGCATACTTGCCATGAAGTATTTCATATATTCCTCACACCTCTGAGGTCAGAAAAGTGACATACGAGGTTCCATACCCAAGATCAAACCAGTAAGTGAAGGGGAATTTGAACTCAGTTAACAACTGAGAATTGCAGCAGTGACTGTTGTTTTCTGCACTCAGACTCTCCACCTCCCCTCTTTGACACATGCCCTGTTGCTGGCAGAGTTAGCTCTTTAAAATACAATTTTTCAGGCCTCGCCCTGGCTTTAAGATCCAGGAGGGGGCCTCCCCTGGTGGCGCAGCGGTTGAGCGCTGGGTTGCGAAGCTGCCCGCAGCCTCTGCAGCGCCGGTTCGATCCCCAGCTGCTCCCCGGCCATGGAGGAGGGTCCCCCATGGCGCGCAGACCTCTCCTGCCGCCCGCTGCTCCCCTCGGCAGTGTACTTCGTCAGTCAGTCTGCCTGCTCTGTTCCCCGCTCTGGCTCTGGTGAATTCTCTCACCCTCCCGCACTTCTGACTATACCCAGTGCTTGTATAAATAAATAAATCTAAAAAAAAAAAAAAAATCCAGGAGGTGCACACCTCGGATTCAAGTTCATAGTTTTGTAACCATTCCTAGGAGCCACCTTCAAAACTCATCACCTGTGATTTCCTCCAGAACTCAATTCTCCAACCCAGAACTCATTACTTAACATTTTTTGATCCTGCCTTGAACTTCCAAGGCCCTGTGTTTCCATTCCCTCCCGACACCCTACTCCTTCCAGGCCCTTCTCTGGCATCTCCTCTGTGCAGTCCTCTGATGGTCCCCACCCTAAACCCTTCTGCACTAGCCCCACCATACCCCATCTCCATAGCCCTGTCACGTTCTCTACTCCCATGATTTCTTACTCATCTGCCTCCCTTACTAGACTTTGAATACCCCAAGGCCACAAAAATCCATCTTCAAATGTTGTATTGGAAGGGGGGATTTACTGGGAGGATTTATCACAGAACACTGCCCAGGTCAGGAAATGCAGCTGAACTTCAGAGAAGACAGGATGCAGGAGCTGAAAAGCCATCATAAGCCAACATGATGCCTCTTTCTGCCCAATAGGAGGATACGTTATTCTCATTTTCTATAGATTTCTTGAACTGCTCTGGCAGACTCTGGGTACAACCCAGCACCAAGTTTACAGCTCCTCAGTTAAACAGCCAAGCCTACCAGTATCCCCAATTCTAAATTTTAGGGGGAAGCCATCTGATTGGCCCAACTTGAGTCAGCTGTACCTACAGCAGGACCTGTTTGGGTTTTTTTCACAGGGCGGGGATGGGTATGATGCTAAGTTGATTGAAGGGCTTTCCAAATGAGAGATTAAAATAAAAGTTACAAAGATAGGAAAGCTTTTAATTTGTGAGCTCAGCAGACAGGTCAGCTTGACCAAAGGGATAGATGTGGTGGTTGTGGCTACCTGTGTGTAGAGGCAGGACTGGACACGGTGCAGGTTTTCTAGGATCCCATGCAGACCGGGTAAAGGAGGAGTCAGAGTCCTCAGTGGTTTTTGCAGGTTTTTTATTGGGGTTCACCAGGCATACGGCAGGCAGGGGTGCTGGGGGACCGGGAGACTGGCAGGCCTCCCAGCCTCCAGCAGGTCTTCACTCTGGGCTCTCCAGCCTTCTCCCGGCTTCTGCTTCAGCTTCTGCTGGCGTCCCCGTGACACCGCCCTTAAAAGCCCAGTCTCAGCCCAGGTGAATCCCATCTACCTATGCCCACACCCTATTCCAGGTGCCCGCCATCAGGCATGCATTCAGGACCACAGGGTTCCCTCATCTATCCTGATGGCGGGAGGGCAGAAAAGCCTGATACTTTTTACCTTACCCTACACAGCCTGAGGAGTTTGGGCTTTAATCCTGTAGGCCAAGAAAGTTGGTAAATGCTTGTTTTAGGAGTTAATCTGATGTTTGAGACTGGTGATGGTGAACTATAGAGACAAAAAAGGCTAGAATCAGGGATACTTAAAGAAAAGGGACCTACATCTGCTTGATCTTTTATCCTACCACCCAGCACAGGGCCTGGCATGGGAGAGCAGTCAGTACGCATGTGTCCAGCTGAATTAAGAGCTGATCTGACAGTCACTGTTCCCTGTCATGGAAAACAAGAAAGGAAGGGAGTAAGACTATAAATCCAGGACAGTCTGTAGTTGGTCCAACAAATAAGGTCGATTGTATAGAAGCCTCTAGGGCAGGCCGCAGGCAGAGTGCATGACGCTCGGCCTGCCAGCCGCAGCAGCACCTGCGGGAGCTTAACTGAGCAGATCCCCACACTGCTACTCAGCTGCCTGGACACCTGCAAAGCTTCCAGGTTTTCTTTATAGGACATCAACAAATGGAAATCTGGCTCCCCTGAGGAACCTGGAAGCAAATCTTACCCTTAAGAAACTGACTCTAATCTCTACTTCCCCCAGCCCCCAACGGGGCTGGGAAGGGGCTGCATTTTCTTTCCAGCTAGTCCAGAACCAAATGCTTTCAGTGAGTGCTGGTTTGTCTCATCAGCCATGCACCTCCCACAACACACGTGGTTGCTCATGCAGCGTGGCTTTGCTCCTCTCCTTTGGGAACGCAGGAGCTGGCGCTCGACCACGTGTTTGGCTATAGAGGATTCGACTGCCGCAATAACCTGCATTACCTGAATGATGGGGCCGACATCATCTTCCACACCGCAGCAGCTGGCATCGTTCAGAATCTTGTCACAGGTAACCTCACCATCTGAACTTAGAAACTACCTTCTGAAAGCAGGCTTTTATTTTTGCCCCTTTAGGTACTTTCCTATGTTTAAGCATTCCCCTTCCTTTTAGAGCCATTCCACTCAATTCCAGGCAGGTGTCATTTACTCCTAGAAAATTCTCAGGCCCACATTCAGAGTCTAAGACATCTTTCTAACCTTACCTGTCATAGGCCTTAGGCCCTCAAAGGAGCCTTCCTTGTTTCCATTAGTTTCTCAGAGACTGAGAGGGATAAGAAGCCAGAAAGGGCGGGGGGAGTGGGGGGGAGTGGGCGGTGTCGAAATATTGCTTATAGATGGTAACTAAGAACAAAACAGAGGAAGTTTTTTCACGAGTTGATTTTTTAGCAGATCAAATTTTCTGGTATCATTTATTTGACTACTTAGCCAGACTGAGAAAGAGAACAAATAAGCAATAAACAAAAAAGCCGAAAATGTCCTTTAAGTGCACCACAATTCTGAAATTTAAATATAGTTTAGAAACATTTCAAGGAAAAGGAAACATTCAGAAATTAATTTAGTAGAAGCCCTTATCTCAACATCAGATTTAAATATAACATCAGCTGAAAAGAACCATTTTGTATTATCTGTTTCGTATCTTAAACCATATTCCCCCAAATGTTTATGCTCCTTTCTAATTCTGTTTATTTGTTTATGCATAGCTTTTGTTAGACAGTGAAATCACATAATGGTTTGTGTCTTTTTGGAGGGAGGAGGGCCTTGAAATTTGTATTCATTTTCTCAATCCTCTAGTCATTTATTATTATTTAGAAACAATGTGCTGCTTCCTTATATAGCAATGCCATCATTTGCCTCTGGGGTCCTGGCCACTGCATGGGTTACAGTGGCCACTTCAGTGGTCAGTGAACTCATTTGCCACAGTAGATGCTAAGGTACTTCTTTTCCTTTCTTCTTCCTGTGCCATATATTAAGTCAGGGCTTTAGGGAGTGAAACTGTCATCTTTACCATCCAGCACCCAGGTGGGTTGGCATTTTGTAAGTAAAGATGATTAGAAGGGATTTCCTAAGTATTTTCCTATTTCACGACTTCTCTTTCCAACAAACAAGGCATCACCTCCAGATCCTTGGCACCCCGGTGCCCAGAGGTGGGTGTTAAGTAGCCATCCATCGGGTCATGGGGAACAGGTGAGAGATTGAGCTTCAGCATTTGGCCTCTGGAAGCCTCTGTGCTTAGATTGTGCTCTGGACCCACATAAGTTATCAGAAGGAGTGAAGTGGAGCTTATGTGTGCTAGATAACAGACACTAGCTCTTCTCTCAGACCTAGAACAGAACACGTAGATCTGAAAAATGAACTCCCATCTCCCCCAGAGATGATTCTGAAAGTGAGAATTGGGGGTTTTACATTCTTGCTTTTCCATCGTATTTCCAAAGACTCCACCTGGAGCTTTGGGGTCACCCTGAGAGGCCTCCAGAACCCCCTGCTCACGCTCCTGCGCCTCTCTCCTAGGGAGCCAGAGCTTCTACCTGGAGCACACGGACGACATCCTCTGCCTCACAGTGAACCAGCACCCCAAGTACAGAAACGTGGTGGCCACCAGCCAGATAGGTACGAGGGTCCTGCAGTAGCCCGGCTTCTCCTCCCAGAGCAGGGGCCCGGCTTACTAGCCATTACCGGACACGGGAGCGGGTGGGGTGCTGACATTGCTGACATCCACCCTTTCCTGTTGGTGTTGCTGTGAATTTTTTGAGCCCTTGATGTATCTGTTGCCTGAGTTGGCGCATCCAGTGATTGGTGATTCTGAGGGACCAGCTGTTCAGCCGGATCATCCAAATAAATGGATGGCCCTTCCTTGGGAACCCGTGAGAGTAACTTCTCAGCGCCCCATGTCAGATGAAGGCCCCCCTCTCACTGAGCCTGGTGACCGCGCGGCGAGGGTGGAGTGCAGTATGTGTGCCTGGCTCTTCTGTACCCTCGGAAACTGCCGGTGACAAATGTGAACTGACTCACATTTGTGAAAAGTTGTTTTTTTCAACCTTGTCATTTCAAAGGCAGTTTTTATAAACATAGCTTCCTGCTTGTTTTCGCTGAACCCATGCCCATTTTTAAATTTAATTTGAAAGCTTCACTATTGGAAACATGACTTATTTTAGCTATTGTTTTCCCTCGACGCTTCCTCATTGCCATTGCCCACCCAAAGCAGGTGACATGCCGGAGGCCGCAGGTAAGGCTGTCCGTGCGTGAGTAGTCTGCATCCACAGCAAAACCATGTCCGTGCATCATGTTTGCTGATTGTATCTGGCTGACCTGCAGATACAAATCCTTGACCTGGCCAGTTTCCTTTGTCTAAAGTCCTCACCTGTGTGTGTGTCGGACATCAGCGTCGTGGGGTTTCTGCCTCTGAGAGCAGAGCAGGCGCCTCCGGCCAGGCCAGGCTGCGGGTCCTGCCCCCCGTCGCCCTAACACCCCACACGCGTCTCACGAGGGCTCTCCGCTGCCCTGGCCTCAGCTCAGTGTCACGCCTCCCACACGCAGGAACAACGCCTTCCATCCACGTGTGGGACGCCATGACCAAGCACACCCTCTCCATGCTGCGGTGCTTCCACTCGAAGGGGGTGAATTACGTCAACTTCAGCGCGACCGGGAAGCTGCTGGTGTCGGTGGGCGTGGACCCCGAGCACACCATCACCGTCTGGCGGTGGCAGGAAGGTAAAAGGAGGGGCCCTCTGTGCTCCCCAGAGGCTCGCTCGGCGTCCGCCGGCCTGGAACCTGGTCTTTCTCCCTCCAGCTCACCTGGGTCAGCAGAAGCCAGGCCTCGTGGCTCTGGAGCAGCTGCTGGGCCTAAGCCACTGCACCCCTGAGCCCCTGCCGGAGAGGGCCAGCCTGGGAAGTCCCGGCTGTGGCGTGAAGGGGCTTTGGCCGCTTCGGGAAAGTCCAGCCTTATCGACAGTCCTTCTCATAGGGAAGGCAGCAGCCTCCTCCATTGCTGTTCCACCTGCCCTTCACCCAAACGTCCCAGCATCGGCAGGACCCTGTCGTAGCCCTGGGTCTGCTGCAGCCTTGTCACCTTGGTTGCCTCATCCCAGCGACCAAGGCAGGCTTTACCACCCGAGCCTCAGGAGCAGATTTTTAAAAACATTTTCACTTCTTTGAGGGGGGGATTCATTTTATAATCAAGGTTTACATTTAAAGTAACAGAATTTTTTTCTTGCCCTCCCCCAGCATACACACATACAGAGCCTGCTACTAAATTTATGATCATCTCACATCAAAGATGTGCAGTCTACTGGGTATATTCCCAGGTTGGCAAAAAACAGATCCAATTAGTTAGGACAGTAATGAGGTCTCTCTCCAGCCCGGCAGCCTGTATCTGGGACGCACTAAGCCGGCACGCACAGAAGTGGCACATCTCCCATCCGGGGCTCCCAGGGCCCCATCGGCTCAGCATGCTGGGTGGTGAGAGGGGAATGCACGAGATGAGCAGAGGGAGAGGGGGACTTTCCAACCCCTCCTGAGCTCTCGTATGAGAAAAAGAGGTTGGGGACCTGCAAGTTTTTATGAGACTCGCTCATCCTAGGCCGGCCATTTCTCTTTTTCTTATAATTCACGAGGCCCCATGATCTATGTCTCAGGATGCAGGTTCATTCCTTATGGTGCTGAATGGAAAGCTGATTAAATAGATTTGGCCCCAGATGAGAAACTGAGTATCTGAAATTATAGACTCAAGCATCTTAAAGATGGAAGGACTAGAGACGTCTTCGTAGCCAGTCAGGATCCATCCCATGAGAAGTCCCTCAAGTGCATTCCTGACAGGATGACTTCTGTTCTCGGCTTGGATACTTCCAGGATGGACTCTCATACTGCACAGGCACCCCACAGCAGCATGATACCGTTCTTCTGAATACTAACTCTACCCTCCACAGCAGCCAAGACCGAGTCTGTTCCTCCTTCCTTGCCAGAAAATTACCACATAGGCCCTCCACGTAGTCTCTTTCCTCAGCTCAGAGCCATCTCCTTAGACCTGCCTCTGTCTCCGCACCTGCCCCAGAGCTGACACTTGTTCACTGTGGCCCTGTCCAGTCTCTCCAGGGAGGGGTGGTGCAGTCAGAGCTTTTAAACCAGTTCCCAGAAGAAAAAGAGAAGCCTTCTCTTTGGTAACTTTCTCCCATTGTCTTTGTTGGCCCCGGGGCTACGGGCTGGCCAGCCGGGAGGGTTCTGAGCCAGTGGTGACACCTGACAGCCCAGCACCAGCCACAAGCTCTCTGAACTCCTTCCAGGACCTGCTGACAGATCAATAATGTGTGCTTGAGGGAGGGATATATATGTTTTGTTATCATTAGAGAGTCTATTATTCAGCCTTCATTTGTTCAAGAACTATTTTATGCAACTCTTGGGAGGTGGTGTGTGTAGTTGTAAGAATGAGCAAAATTAAATGGAGTGAAAAGTGAGTTTACTTTATAAAATGCATGTTGTCAAGTTCTAGGTACTTGTATGAAGTTTGCTCTGAACAAGCCGATATAGAAAAGCAGACAGAATTGTCCACAATTAGAAGTGTCCATGAGATTAAACAAGGAAAAAATAACAGTGGCTTACGAGCAATGTGCATCTTACTGTTATATTATGTTGCATCCTCTACCCCACCCCCCACCACTACTGAGATTGACTCTTATACCATCTCTTTACTGACTGCTACAGCTCCTTCTGTAATTCAGCTCTTCAAATCCCCTTTTTCTACTGGGGGTGCTTATCTTTTTTGCTTATGATTTGTAGCTCTTTACTAATGTTAATTCTTCATCTATTTCAAGTGTTGCAAATGTTTTCTTCCCAGTTTGTCTTTGAACTTAGTTTGTGATGTCCTTGGGGATGGGAGGGACCATTGTGTTTAAACCTCTGATCTTAAGTAGGTAGTGAGGTATCTGTTAGAGCAAGTCCAGCACTCCACCTTCAAGAGAATTTCTGTTGTGAGAGGTAACCTGCAGGTCCCCCCAGCCACCTCTGGAAAGGAGCCCCAGGGGGCATGGAAGTGAGGAGGGCCTGTGGGTATGTGAGTAAATAATAGAGGGAGAAGAGATGAGTAAGAAAAAATTGAAACTAAAACAGAGTAAAAGAAAATAAGAAAAAAGATAATTGAAGTTTAAAGTGAAAATTAAAAACTCAAGGGCAGAAATACATGAGATAAAAATAGATCAGGTTTAAAATATAGGTGAAAAGAGTAGAAAGCAAAAGATACAGGAATGCACTAAAAGAGTGGTAACAACAATAATAGTTGATGCGACATACCACTGTAAATGCCCAGCACTGTTCCGAGGGCCTCATTTACATCAGTTCTTTTCATCTTCACAGCATTTTGTAAAATGGGAACTATTATTATCCTCAATTTACAAATAAGGTAACTGAGGCACAGAATTGTTACATAACCTGTAAGTAAATGGTGGAATTGGGATTTGTTTATGACACAGATTAAACGAAACTCAGGAGGAAAAAAAAAACTCAGGAGAAAAGTCAACATAAATGTAGTGGCAGGAAGGGCACTGAGCTGGTTCCTTCTGATCTGAGCAGACCCAGTAAAGGAAAGTCCTGGAGCTCTCAGTGGCTCTCTCAGGCTTTAATTGAGCTTTTACATGTAGTGCAGCAAACAGGTACAGGGCGGGCAGGAGTGCCTGGGGGCCACGAGGCCGACAGGCGGGTCTTCACTCTGAGCTCCCTAGTGCTGTTTCTCCCCTTCTCTCTCCTGTTCTCTCCTTCTCTTGGCAAATGTACCGCAGCCATGGCCCACAAGAGTAAAGCGCACAACTGAAAATAACAATGTAACAAAATGCAGGTGCCACCGCCAGACAGGGCCATCCTAATGGTGGAAGGGCAAAAAGCCAGAAAACTGTTTACCCTACAATAAATAAATGGGGTTGAGGGAAAATAATAAAGCTCCTCATTAACTATAAAAGGTAAAATTGTCAAACCTAAAAGCCACAAAAGAAAAAAGGAATATTGAGAACTTAATTTTTTAAAGAAAATAAAAGAGACTCTTAGAAATAAAAACTGTGTGATTGAATCTGAGCCTCTAGTGACGCTCCCGGGAGGGCGGAGCTTCCCGTGGAGAATCCTGGGTGACAGGGAGACTCGCTGGGTTGGTGGAGGGCGCTGTCAGCCATTTTCTCCTTCCTCAGAGCTGGAAGCTCATCTCCTGGGCCTCCTTTCCTGCTGTGTCACAGACGCCTGGGTCTGGCTTGTGGGGCAGGCGGTTATGTCAGCAGCACCTGCTGCTCCGGAGCTTTACCAGACACAGCCCCTTTTTCCTATCCTGAGTGTCTGGAGGGGGAGGAGCCACTGAAGAAGCTCAACCCTGAAGGGTACCCTGGGCCTGGTGGGGCTGCAGCTGACTGCCTGGCCCAGAAGCAGGGCGGGCCACTTTACCAGACACTCTCACCCCCACAGGTGCCAAGGTTGCCAGCCGAGGGGGTCACCTGGAGCGCATTTTTGTGGTGGAATTCCGCCCTGACTCAGACACGCAGTTTGTATCTGTTGGGGTCAAACATATGAAGTTCTGGACCCTGGCTGGCAGCGCCCTGCTTTACAAGAAAGGAGTCATTGGGTCCATGGAAGCTGCCAAGATGCAGACAATGCTCTCTGTGGCCTTCGGTGCTGTGAGTTCCTGCTGGAGCCTTCCAAGATGAGAACTTGAACCTCTGGGCATGGGTTTGTGGTGGGGTGTGGCAAGGGGAGGGGAAGGAATATGGCCAGGAAGCTGCACACTAGAAAGCTGTTTCTACGTTTTCTCCCTTGCTCACTTACTTGCAAACGCTGTTCCCTTTCCTCAGCACACATTAGTGAATCAACTCTATTCATCCCCCGCCCCACCAAGTGTTAATCAGAAAAGAACCCCACTCAGGTTTATTACTCCAGGGCTAACTCATTGGCAAGTTCATCAGAGCTGGGCTCGATTGCCACAGAGGATGCTGGGGACCGTCCCACCCCTGGATAGTATCTCTTCTCTCCCAGCCCTCCTGCCCACAAATACCCCCAACGAACATGCTTAGATGGGCTGTGGGTGCTGTTAGCAAATGCAGGCTCCCCTGGGGACATTTTGAAACACAACCAACTCTGGTCCTCCAGGAGTAGATTTGTCAGTCTCAGGTGAGCCCAGGAAAGTCCTTGTAGGCTAGAGTCTCACCCTTTCCTCTGCTGTCATGTGAGCCTTGTTGGCAGAGTGGAAGTTCATGTAAATGGGCTAGTGCAGAAGTCAAAAGCCCTACACTAAATAGAGATATTTCCTATCATATGCTCTTTGTGGTTTCCTGCAAATTATCTTGCCTTTCCTTGGCACAAAAGATCAGCCTTAGTGTGTGTCCCTGTTTCTCTGGCTCTGGTTCCTTAATACAAGAGCAGGTGACTGGGAAGGGACCCCCCTGAGAGCTGCTGAGTGTCCTGGTGTGGCAGGTGTCCCTTTGTTTACAGAACAACCTCACTTTCACGGGTGCCATCAATGGAGACGTCTACGTGTGGAAGGACCACTTCCTCGTCCGCCTGGTGGCCAAGGCTCACACGGGCCCTGTCTTCACAATGTACACGACCCTTCGGGATGGACTCATAGTGACTGGTGGAAAAGAGCGGCCGTAAGCCAAAGCTCCCCCAGGAGCAATTGGTCCCTTTTTAGTGGGAAAAACTGACAGAGGCTTCCCCAACTTGAAGGAAATGCAGGTTTCCATTGTCCTGTCTCTTCTGCATCATGGTGATCAGCATGCCCTCTCCAAGGTGGCCTAAGCCAAAACCTTCCAAAGTAAGAGGGAGAGAGGTGGTTTAATGGTAGTTTAAGAAACAAGATTTGGCTGAGCCAGGGCTGACTCCCAGGCTCACTGGCTTGGTTATTGACCAGACTGACAGCCAGAGGACACCCTCTGTGCCTCCCCATGTCAGGGGTCTCTCCTTGGGGCAATTCAAATATGGCAGCTTCTTCATGACAGCAAAGTGAATAAAGCTAGAAAGAGACAAAACAGACAAAACAGTCTTTTGTAAACTAATCAGTGACATCCCCCTCCTCCCCCCCAAAAAAAAAGGTAGTTTAAGAAATGGAGCGGTGTTCTTGATTAGACCAGAGTGACTTCCTGTTCATAAAGTGTCACTCTCAAGTGACTCTTTGGAAGACATGAGAAGAGATGCCAGAGGTTCCCGTGGGGACAGGAAGATGGGAAAATGAAGCAGAAAAACAGGAGAAACACTTCCCCTGTGTCTGAGCTAATAAACACATAGCTTGATTTTCTAGATTACAGTTCTCTTTCCTTTCAAGATAGTGGCATTTGAAGGCATGTCAGGAAATTGCTACTTCAAGAGGTTGTGATCACCTGTCAGCAGAGTCAAAGCAGGGTTGCCCTGGAGGGTCAGTCCTGTTGGCCCTAGGTGGCCATGGCACTGATGAGATGACAGAGGGCGGGGAGGGGCGTGGGGAAGTTGAGCATGCAGGCTGACAGGCCACATTCCTCTTGATTTGTAGGACCAAAGAAGGCGGTGCTGTAAAACTGTGGGACCAGGAGATGAAGCGCTGCCGGGCCTTCCAACTAGAGACAGGACAGCCTGTGGAGTGTGTGCGCTCTGTGTGCCGGGGCAAAGTGAGCACAGCCGGGGCCCGGGCCAGTGGTCAGGGTCCAGTGAGAGTCTACTGCTTTCCCTGTGCTTATTTGTTGAACCCTTAAAACAGACCTCCAAGGTGTGACTTACCTATAGTGGAGAGGTAGCCTAGCAGTCAGGCCTGGGGGGGCTCTCCAGCAGAGCTGGCTGTGTGACCTTGGGTGTTACTCAACCTTTCCGTGTCCAGCACATGGTTGCTGTGAGGACACATGCATCCTATATTCACAGTGTCTCTCATTTTGCCTGGCACGTGCCCTCATTTAGTAGATTTTAGGTGCTAATGGGACAGACAATATTATAGCCACGGACACAGGAAGTAATTTGCCCATGCCCAAGGTTGTACAGCCAGTTAGAGGAGAGCAAAGACCCCCAAACTGTCTAATTCAAAACCATTGGTTTTCACGTCATGCCTTAGCTGGATACCAAAAATACCTTAGCTGAGTTTCAAAAAAATCTGAATGTCCAGGGCCTCCCCGGTGGCGCAGCAGTTGAGCGCTGGGTTGCGAAGCTGCCCGCAGCCTCTGCAGCGCCGGTTCGATCCCCGGCTGCTCCCCAGCCAGGCCACCGGAGGAGGGTCCCTCATGGCGCGCAGACCTCTCCTGCCATCCGCTGCTCCCCTCAGCAGTGTACATCGGTCCTTCTGCCTGTTCTGCTCCCCGCTCTGGCTCTGGTGAATTCTCTCACCCTCCCGCGCTTCTGACTGTACCCAGCGCTTGTATAACTAAATAAATAAACAAACAAACAAAAACCCAAGAGTTCTCCTTTAAAAAAAAAAAAATCTGAATGTCCAGGTTCTCACCCACAGCTACAAAGTAAGAATTCCAGGGGTGGGGCCTTGATGCATGAGTTTTCCTTCTTATTTATTTATTTTTTTTTAATTCTCCAGAAGATTCTAGTGCACTTGAAAACAAATGTCCATTTAAAGCCTTGCATACATATTTAAATTGGTATCAGTCTAATCATTTGTTTTCTGGGTGTTCACCAAAAAATGTCAGACCTGACTTGGAATTTGCGTAGTTCAAAATAAGGAATAGTTTTGATACCTTTTTTAGAGAAATGAAAATCATCTGGAAAGGGTCATTAGGCATATGGGAGATAAAGGTAGAACTAGGTGCAGAAGGTAGAGTCATCAGTAGATGAGTTTTCACTGGTGTCCTTCAGAAGAACTTGGAAAGGCTTGAGCTGTCTAAGAGCAGAAATTGACTGTCCTGCTCCATGAATATTCTAGCAGAGACTGAATGATGAAAACCTCTGTATTGAAGGAGGTTGACAGAGAAAAGGCAAAAAGGAAGTCACTTACACATGGACGATGTAGTGAGAAACAAAACACATCTTGACTCTTCCTGTTTTACTACCAATGCCGGCAAAGTGCTTTTCAGCTTGCTCTAAGATAAGAGTGTTTTTTTTTTTTAAAGATTTATTTTATTTTGCATATAAGAGCTGGGGTACAGGCCAGAGGTGTGGGGGGTGAGAGGATTCACCAGAGACAGTGGGAAACAGAACAGACTGACTGACTGACTGAAATACACTGCTGAGGGGAGCAGCGGGTGAGTCAGGAGAGGTCTGCTGTGCCATGTGGGTTGCTCCCTGGCCAGGGATCGAACTTATGCTGCAGTGGCTGTGGATAGCTTCATAGGTTGTGTCTTAACCCCTTGCGCCACCAGGGATTTAAAGATAGTTTTTTTAAAAGATATCTTTTTTTAAAGATATTTTTAATTGTGGCAAAACATAGATAACATAAAAATTACCATTTTAACCATTTTGAAGTGTCTAATTCAGTGGTGTTAAAAGTACACTCACATCGCTGTATGCCATCACCACAGAACTTTTCCTTTCTTGCAGAACTGCAGCTCTGTACTCATTAAACCATAAGGTTCCCCCCCTCCCTGTTTTGCCCCCAGCCACTGCCATTTTATTTTGTCTATGAATGTAACTACTCTAATTACGCCTTATGAGTGGGATCATATGGTATTTGTCCTTTTTTCTAATATTGTTTTAATTACAACAGGGGAAAATTTTAGTGGGAACTAAAGATGGAGAAATAATTGAAGTTGGTGAAAAAAATGCTGCTTCCAACATTCTGATTGATGGACACATGGAAGGGGAAATCTGGGGCCTGGCCACTCACCCCTCAAAGGACATTTTCATTTCTGCCAGCAATGACGGCACAGCCAGGATCTGGGACCTGGCTGACAAGGTAAGGGGCTGCAACACCCACAGTGGGCCTCTCCCGAGGAGGAGCCTGGAATGAGGAGATGGGGCCAGTGGTTAGCCCAGAGTAAGAGATCAGCTGCAGGTCAGCAATGAAATGAATGAGCTTAATAATAAAAGAAGTTGCGTTCATACAGACACAATCTGTACATCCTTCAGGAATAATCTGATTAAGAATGATCTTCTCTTACCTTGAGAGAACTCAAAACCTAAAAAATAAATAAATCATCTTCCCTGATAGGGAGTCTAAAATAACTTAAAATGTCAAATGTTCCCAAATGGAACATTTCAATCAAAATCTCAGCAAGATTTCTCTTAGAGTTTGGAGAAACAATTTGAAAGTTCATCTGGAGTAGAAATGTGTAATAGCAATGAAAAGTCTGAAAAAAATAAAAGATTAATGTCACCAAGCTTATCTGAAACAAGTTCTGAAGTTCTAATAATTACAATATTTGATTTTATTTCAAAATGACTAGTATGTTTTTCGTGTAAACTCAAAGAATAGACATGCAAAAGCCTAAGTTTGGTTGTTATATTCAAATTGGCTTTCATGATTATTTGTTATTTACAGTTATCATTTATTGACTACCTGCTGCATAAGCAGAGACTTCAGCAACTTTGCAAGGTCAATATTAATACTGCTTCTTTACAAATGGGGAGATAGAGAAATAACTTGTTAAAAAATACCCAGCTAATGATAGAGCCAGGATTCGGGATTTGAACAGATGTAGCAGCTCAAACTCTTCCTCCTGAACAAGAAGTTGGCAAGGAGTCAGCTCTGCCTACTGCCTGTTTCCCATTAATTGATGTAGTTAGTGTCCATGGCTGCTGTTGTGCTACAACTGCAGAATTGAGGGTTGTAACAGAAACCTTAAGAACCGCACAGTCTGAAATGTTCACTACCAAACTTTTACAGAAAAACTTCACCAGCTCTTGCCCTAAAACAACTTGTCTTTTAAACTGCTGTAATCAAAACATGCCACCAAAGCTCAGCATTTCGGGACTGTTAGTATAAGAGGTTTGGAAGCTCCCCCTGGCCGTCTGACAGCTCTGGCATAGGTGCAGGGTCCCCCAAGGGCAGCTTAGGAGGCTGATCTCAGGTGATCCTCTCTGTATCTCTGTAGAAGCTGCTAAACAAGGTGAACCTGGGCCATGCAGCCAGGTGTGCAGCCTACAGCCCCGATGGCGAGATGGTGGCCATTGGCATGAAGAATGGAGAGTTTGTCATCTTGTTGGTGAACAGCCTGAAAGTTTGGGGGAAAAAACGAGACCGGAAATCTGCTATCCAAGATATCAGGTACATACTTAGTGGCATGGGCTGTAGGTGAAGGGTGGGCATTTTCCTGCCTAGCAGGTCCCATTCCAGAGTGCCATGGCTGGAATGAGAGAGGGGCCCTTTTAATGAGCCAACTATGAAAGGAGACCCTCTCACACATTAATTCTCAAACATGTCTTTGCTAATTTTACCAAGTAAGAGTGTATTAAAAACTTCCTTAAATGCCATTCTACAAAAGACTGCAAACATCCATTTCCTTCCGTGGTGATAGCATGTGATGAGCCGGGAACCGTGCCGGTATATTGAAGAATAAAATACCGCATGCACACAACAGCAAGCTGAAAGGGTTCATTTAAAGATACAGGCCAGCTCCTGCCAGCAGCAAGCAGGCCTTAGACGATTTATGCAGGACAGATAAGAAGCAAAATAGCTCCCGCATATGAGGGGCCCCAAAAAGGGTTGCAACCAGATGAAAACATCAGGGTTTTTATAGTTATGCTCATGTTTTGGATCTAGGGGATGACCTATGGTGGTCATGCAGTTTCTTGACTGGTTAACCTTGGCCAATGTCCTATCATAAATTAATCGATGATAGTGTTTGAGCTTTTTTCTTGTTACTGACTTTTCCCTCCTGTTATGTCTTCTGAGCCTCCAGTCTTCTATCTTCCTCTCAAGGTCTAATCCCTTACTTCCATGGGATTTGATCCAGAGCAAGTCCGTGGAATGTAGGAGAAGTTACCACATGTGAGACATGAAGTGAGAACTCATTGCCTTTGAGCAGACCATACCCCAACAACTCTCCTTATGGGCCATGCTCTTGGTTTGCTTTCTCTAGAATCAGTCCTGACAGCAGATTCTTAGCCATTGGTTCTTCTGAGCACACAGTTGACTTCTATGACCTCACGCAGGGCACAAGCCTGAATCGCATTGGCTACTGCAAAGATATCCCAAGCTTTGTCATCCAGATGGATTTTTCTGCAGATGGCAAATACATTCAGGTATATGCTTTGGGCTTCCTGATATCTGGGACAATCAAAAATAATAGTAATAATAACAATAGCTTACATTAGTTGAGTGATTACTATGTGCCAGGCAGTATGCTACTTTAATGATTACAAGAACCCTTTAAATACTATTACTTTTCCCCTATTTTGTAAATGAACAAGCTTAGAGGATTTAAGAAAGTCGAAGAATTTGCATTTAAAGCAGTAGAGTTACTCTTCAATAAGAAAAGTAGAAAACACAAACTATGATCATCTCTAATCTTTCTCTCACCACCTCTCCTCAAGCTTCCTAACTTCTGGTTCTCTGGGGTAGCCGCTATTCCTATGTTGCTATTTTACACTTGTGCATTTCAGCCTCACTTCACTGGGGACCTTGATTCTAGACAGATGGGCCTGGAGACTTTTTTGTCTTTGGGTCCCAGATGGGGCGGGGTCGAGAAAAGTCCAACCTCTGGGATTCACAGCTGAAAACCCAACAGTGGTTTCTCCAGCCTTCACGCAGATACCCTTTGTGCACTTGGACGTTCATTGTAAGAGATCAGTCATGTTTCTTCATTCATCACATAGTTACTGAACTAGGCACTATGCTGGACTTTAGGGTGGGCACACAGGGCCTGGGCCCTGCTCTCCTGGAGTTTGCCCTCTAACAGGGATGACAGGCATAAACAGATAATTACAAAATATATGTGCAGTTGCAAATTGTGATTACGGGCTGTTGGGGGAAAGCACAGGGTGCTGTGGGAGCATTTAACAGGTGCTGAATTTAGATTTACTTCCTCTCCATGCAAGTGATATTTAAGCTGAGGTCTGTAGGATGTGTAGGAGTCAGCTAACAAAGAGGGGCAGGAACACTGTTTCAAGCCATCTGTGTGAAGGCCCACAGAGGTGAAGTGAACTCACTCCATGAATAGCAGGAAAACCTGGGGTTGCTAGGGAAGAGGCATCGACAAAGAGGGGACTGGAGATGCAGGCTGCATCCAACACCATGTTTCCTCTAGGGGATTCCCAGGCAAGCAAAGGTTCTAGATATATCAAGTCATCTCTATCAGCTGCTGTCTGTGAGAAGACTTGCTTTACCTCTGCATGGAAGATCTTTGTTCTCTGACAAGAGTCTCAAACTTGCATAAGCATCCGTATCACCTGGAGGCTTTAAAACACAATTGGTAGCCCCACCCTGAGAGCAACTGAGATGTTGTAGGGCTGGCAGGGCCCCAAGAATATGCATTTCTAACAGGTTTCCAGATGATGCTGATGCGCACTTGAAGAATTGGTATCTTAGGACTCTGAAAAATAGCCAGAGAATGGATGGAAAAGTGCCCTTCCCTGTGAGCCGTGTCCTGGGTGTGTTTAGAGAAAAGACCCGGGGGAGCAGTGGCTGGGCCAGGGCCTGGGGAACAGCTTGAGAAGGAGTACATTCCTCAGATTGGAAAGAAGTTTGATGGACACCATTCCCTTCCACTGGCAGGTGTCAACAGGAGCCTACAAGCGCCAGGTACATGAAGTCCCTCTGGGGAAACAGGTAACTGAAGCTGTGGTCATTGAGAAGATCACCTGGGCCTCCTGGACAAGGTAATGAAGAAAACACTTCCGGGGAAAGGTCATAAAGGATTTCTCATCCTAGATTCAGCTTTCAAGTTTAGGTGCGGTCGGGTCTGAACTAGCTCAGGGATGGAGTTATTTCTTTGGGGAGTTACCAGTAGGAAGCTACTTGGTACTAGTTTGGATCACTGATTTGATCTGGCCTGGCCTTTGGAAACACAGAGAACCTCTTAGTGCATTCCATCCTCTAAATCCTTGACCCCATCAGCAAGTGCTAATAGAAACCACCTCCAGGCTCTTGGTAAGTCCAGGTGCCATGCGGAGGCTGGAAGTGCCAGGCCACAGAAGAAACACTGCCTTGCCAATTCAAGAGAAAAGGGACCACCCGCCTGTGATCTGAAAGGAGCTCCCATCCCTCTCCCAAACATGCACATACTCAGAGGGCCTATAGGATGCAGGGAGGGAATCAGAGATGGTTGTGCCTTTTCGCTGGGGTGTAAGGAACTCACTCAGGCAGAGATCAGTAAAAGTTGGGGCAAGCGTCCAGAGGTGGGAGAGAGATGCTTTCATGCCCGAAGAGTCCTATGACCATACAGATTCATGCAAAATATTCCTCATGTCCCCGGGTGAGGATGGCTGACTGCAGAAAGCCACCTCACATCTCCTTCTAACACCTCTTCCTGTTGGAACAGCATTCTGGGAGACGAAGTCATTGGCATCTGGCCACGAAATGCAGACAAGGCTGATGTCAACTGCGCATGTGTGACCCATGCTGGCCTGAACATTGTCACAGGAGATGACTTTGGGCTGGTGAAGCTCTTTGATTTTCCATGCACAGAAAAATTTGTGAGTCTTCCTCAGAGTAACCTCTCTGTACTGCCCCCAGGCTGTCTTCTGCAGTGTGTGGGAGATAGTAAGCACTCTAGATGACCCCCTAGAATCTAAAACGAGAGGAATCTTTCCCAGCTCTGTGAAGGTCTGGAAACACCTAACCTTTTTAGCAACTCTTGGAGAAATCCTGGAAGCCAGAAGGAGGGTGGGCAAAAAGGAGGGTGGGCATAATGGCCACAAGGCGAGAATGAGACAGGAAAGTCAGCGAATGGACGGCTAACAAATGTCTAGGCCAAACGCGAATCCCATGAGTTGAGAAAGGTTCTGGGGATGAGGGGGGCCTCTTAGCCATCTACATTTACTTTTGCTTCACAGGCCAAACACAAGCGTTATTTTGGTCACTCAGCTCATGTTACGAACATCCGTTTCTCTCATGACGACAAGTACGTGGTCAGCACTGGAGGAGATGACTGCAGGTAGCGACCTCATAAACCTGGCTGATACCCCAAGCCTGGCCTTCATCCCCTGCCCCATCTCCACCTCAGGTGTCCCGTGAGTTAGGCACCACCCCCCCCTCCAGGGACCTGGGGAAGGACTCATGTGGGTAGTAAACAAAACCTGGGTAGTCCTATAGAAGACGAGAACTTTCCAGAAACAAGGTGTTTCGTCTCCCAACCCAAATCTTCACTGGTCAGCACCGTAAGAGCCATCCCAGGTTGCTGAGAAGCCCAGAACATGGGGCACCTACTCTAAGCATTGCTAGGTTGAGGGACGGGGGCACAAAGCAAAATGCTGGTCTTAGTAGGCACTCTTGGCAGTTCATGGCGGCATTGCATACCACAGAATGACCGTGTTCCTAAGTCTTTCAAGAACTCCCAATTGATCACCAATTCTTAAAATGATTAATCTACAACCAAGATCTTAAAGTATCAATAATGTAGATCACTGGTCACTGAGAAACACACCCAGCAAAAATTTGATTTGACACAAGCTTGGGTGAGGGGTGTTAGCCCCAGTGCTAGTCAGCAGAACTTCAGCCAGGTGTGTGGGCTTCTTAGCTAGAGCTGCTTTGCCCCGAGCTGCCACTCAGTGAAATGGGCCTTGGCTCTTCCTGAGGCACAACCGATCTACCAGCGTTTGGGGAGAAGGCCGCCAGAGACCACACCAGCCTCTCCCACATTTCCAAGAAGGCAGCTTTCTCCTGTCCCTGCACCATTTTTTTATTTGGAGTGTGGTGAAAGACGTGGTGATTGAGTCACTCCACATTTGACACAGCTGAAGGGCTTCATGGAAATACAAATACTGGTTTCTGTTTAGCCCAAGCTAAACTCTTGGGGAGCAGGGGGTGAAGAAATGCGTGCACTTGGGTATATTTTAGTAGTCTAGGTGAATTTGCGTAGAAGTTACATTTAGAGAATTTCAGCTCACTTTCAGGTCAAAAATCACTGTGTACAAATGACACACCTCCAGCTTCCTGTGCTAACTGCTGCTGACACTTGGAGCCCTTGAGATAGTACTGGCAGCAGCTCCCTCAAAAATGTAATCACCCTTCAAAGCAGCACTAGCCAAACTCTAAACAATCTAGCGGTAAGAAACAGCAAATTGGTCACCCCAGCGCAGGAGATAGAAGGTGACTAGATTCCTATAAAAAGACTTAGACAGCCTTTAAAATGCAGGGCCTTAGTCACGGGCGCATGTTCTGACCCTGGCTCTCTGCTAAGCACTAGAAAGTGCTCTCCTACTCTAGTGGGACTGATAAAACCTTTTCAAAAGTAACAAGAGAGATAGTGTAAGGTTAGGTTGCCAAAGTCCTCAAATTCAGCAGCCACTCAGGCTACTCAAAGAATCAGACTCGGCACAACACAACATACCTTTAAAAAAAAAAGGTAACTAAAAAGCAGCAGGCCTAGAATTGGTGGCAATGTCCCCAGTTTGCTTTTTGACCTCAAAATAGAGACATTCTGTCCATCACTTGAGCTTGACTCTGGAGTACTCTGCAAGATTATTTTCTATCATTTGACAAAAACATGTCTTGCCATGCAAAGCAACTGTCTGATCTGCTTTTTCAGTGTATTTGTGTGGCGATGCCTATAAATGCCAGAAGCCTCTTATATTATTGCTGCTGCTGCTCCCATCCAGCAACTGCATAGGCAGCGACGAGGGGTCCCCCAACACCAGCTGGCTGCTGGGACACGCCCTGATGCTGCAAGCTGCACAAACTCTTAAGTGTTGGCAAAGTGGTGTGGCTGCTCCCGTCATCTGGAGTCTCCTAATGCCAAGAAAGAAGGTCAGTTCTAGAATGTTCAGACTGCTTGACTCTGAGACTGAAAACTATGTCCTAACAACAAAAAATCCTAATAATGTAGCCCACAGACAAAATTAAAAGCCTCAGTTACCCTAATATGTAGCTTTTGATTTGCATCAAAACTTTTACAGAAGATGTTTTGCTATTGTTTCTATATACTTTAAATAATTCATTTTTACAAATAAGTTGAGTAAGACAATTTAAGTTAGATGTACCGAAGTACTAGAAATATTGATAGTCTCTGTTCTCCATATTTAGCTTTCAAAACCAAATGAGCCATGTATAAAAGTTGAGAAACTTAATTTTTTAATGTTTCATTTGCAAAGTTTTATATCCATGAAGTGCCTTTGAAAGTTTCCAGTTGTGTGGGCTGCTGTCTCACCTCCCACAAATTATCTCCTTTCTACATATGGTGCTAAAATTTCAAAACTGAGGAGGGCTATAGGACCCTTAGCAGATTCCCAGCGTCACCCACGTCAGGTGTTTATGTCAAGGCTTCCTAAGTGAGAAATATGTTACCCGCTTAGGAAGTGGCGGCTCTAGGGAGGTGAGCAGGAAGGAACGTAAGTTCAGGAGGGAGGAGGTAGAACAGGTTTTTGTTATGTTTAGTGCCAAACCTACAAATCCACAAGAGTTCAAATAAAACAAACCTACTACAAAGTGGAAGCCAAAAAAACCCGCAAGTGGGTGTAGGAGGGTAATTTGATTGGTCACATTAAATTTAAAAATGCTAATAACTGAGGTAACCAACTGCTGTGCTGGGTTGATCACTCCCAGAGTGAGGGAGACTTGGCTCCACTGATTTGCTTCAAGTGAACTATACAGGTCACGTCACGGCTGGATCAGCTCAGACAGAGTTAATAAATCAAGATTATAAATCAAAATAGTCTAGAGTTGCTCAGAATTGGCTGGATGACAGAATGTGACTTGGACATTAACCCAGACGTCCCTAGACCACCTCAGTCACACTTTATGGTTGACCCAGCGGCTGCGGAGGGGCTGCCCGCACACACTGGATGGCAGGCAGGAGGGACTGGGGCTCAGCACAGACACACCAGTTAGTCTTTATGGTCAGCGAACTAAAGTTCTGAATCTTGAGCTACTATTAGCAGTTCTCTGTTTAGAAATATAGATTAACATTTACCACAGAAGTGCTTCAGCATTCCAAATGGATTAGGGCGCTCATTCAGCTATTTTTATATGCCAGTTTATTAATATTAATGCCTTACATTAATCCCCTGGTATGTTGCTGGGCCCACAACTGGAGTCTGTACACAGTCCTAATTCTGTTTTCTGTAACCACGTGACTGGTGATGTGAGGATGACCATGTCTGCCTATATTGTACCACTGACCTTTCACACTGATAGGATCTTGAATTGAAATAACCACATGGAAAAACAATGATACATGTACAACTATATCTAAACAGCAATAGTGTCTGTGTCAAGAAAACTTCTTAAATCTTATTTGTAAACAAACATTTATATGTATGATTTTATGTTAAAATATTCAAATACTGGTGCATGGATTTATTTTCAGTTATCAAAGTATAAAAATACATAATATCATTTTGGTATGTGTCTAATAAATTTGATTATGTAAATATGCTCTCTGTTAATTTTTGTTTTCAAAGTAAACACAGCTGCACCATAAGCTGCACATAGCACAAGCTATGGAGTCTCCCCTTTGCATTCCTGCTGCAGCTTAATGAAACCAAAAGACCAAACAAAATTTGTCTATAAGCTTTATTGATACTTCGCTTTTACAGTTCACAATGCATTCCACAGATTTAATTCAGTACAGCTTAAACCACAATTGTATAAATCTTCATTTTATAATTTCTTGCATAACAATGTTTGATAATTGCAAACGTTTTGGGAAGCATTAGATTCAGTCCATAGATTCAGAGTCTGTGACATAACTAACTACAGTAAGTCTGTGCAATGAAGTTTTTACATGAGGAGTTCTAAGTGCATGGCATTTCAGGTTGAGAACAGATGGTAGTGCTCCTGGAAATGTATTTTCTTTTACTAGCTTATGCGCTTTGGAACTACAGACATTATGACCAATGACTCTCTGACATCAAGCACTTCAAGCACTGTGGGGCAGCCGGAAGGTAAAGGTCAAAGCTTTGTGAAACACTATCTATATAGATATATATATATAATCTATATTTACTTAAATTGGCAATTAATATAACAGTAAAATTCACAATACACCTAGAACGTACCAGAAAGGCAGTTTATATCATCCCTGCCTTAGTGGTATGATCTCGTCTAAACATTTCAGAAAATCTGCATCAATCTACACAGACTATACACAGTGCACAAACTGTGAAAAGAAGGTTATGTTTTTCAGCTCCACTTTCTCTGCAATTCCCCAAATACAGCAAGACTACCTGCAACAAGTGTAATATACAGCTTCCTCGGATCGTTTTTATTTACCAGTGCCTCCTATAGGAAAAACAAACATGATTACGGTTTAAATCCATACATAGCAGCTTACAATACTTAAGATGCACACATGGCAGTCAGACAGGTAATTTTTCCTGACACTGCGTTGCTAAAAATAAAGATCTGTAAAACTGCACTGCAATGTCAAGGCTTCATTCTTCCCTGACCCTCCCCCATGTAATCAAATGAAGATCCCCTTAAAGATAAACTACTGTTAATTATTTCAGGCTTTTTCATTCAGCTTTGCGCTTCAATCCAGGGATTTTCGCTTGGATTCTACAAACAAGGAGGGAAAAATAGGTCAATGTAAGTACTTAAAATTTTGAAGTATTTTTGTTGTTCCTTCAAATGTCATTCTTCAAGAATGATAGAACTTCCTCACTAACAACTTCTACATACCCATAAATGCACTGTAAATTGAAAATATAAGTAAAAAATGGATTTAGCACACCCACCTTAGCCACGCTCAGTGTCAGCCTATCGGGCAAAACCAGCAAACACAAAGCCTATTTATCATAAAGAGCTAATCACATAATTGACAATACTTCAGTACAGACCAATGAGAGCTAATCTGTAATGCGCTGGTTTGCCTCGGGGAAGCGTGGCTGACTGTGTTGTGGTTTGCAGCCCCAAGAGCCTAACAGAGCACGTCAATAACCCAAGGGAAGATCAAAATTCGAAGCATGGTTTCTATTACATGCATATCACTTTCACACCATCATTAAGTTGGGAACCATCTATATCTGAATATTGCTTAGCTTATACAAGACATGAAATCCTAAGGCTGTCAAACTACAAGCTATAATTATGCCACATTGGCCTCATTATTAGACTTAAATACACATAGTAAACCCAGAAATGAATGATCCAACTGTTAGAAATTTTTTAGCAACTCTGATGTCACACTTTAGATCTGATGGAGATCTGCTACTCATTAAGCCCTGAACGTAGACCTAGTACTATTACCAAGTCCAGTGTACCTTCTCCTTAGTATAAAAAAAAAGTTGCAGATTTTAAATACTTACTTAGCCATAGCATCTTTAACATTCTTATTTGCAAGTCCTAGATAGTGATCTATCTGTGCCTGAAAGAGAAATGTATGAGAATTAGAAAATTAGCATTGCTAAAGAATCTGATTAACCATTACTGTGTTCTAACAAATGAATTGCTAAAGAAATCACATTTCTCATTTTTCATCAGGCTTTGGAAACTAGCACTGATACTTGGTAAGTGCCATGTAATAGAGTGAGCTCTGTGTACTGAAATCTACAGTTGAGAAATTACCTGATGCCGTTCATAAATAACTGGAACACTGAAGAGTGAAATCAGAGCTGAAAAAGTAAATACACAATCTTTCAGAAAGACTGCTATGATTTAGGGAACACTAAATATCCTCAAACTGGCAAAACTTTTAAGGTGAACACCCAAGGCTCTCCTTGGCTGCCTTTGCTTATGGGGAGCCACTCCCAGGGGGGCAAAGTGAGAATTATCCAAGGGAGACTACAGGACCCATTCTGGCTTCAAAAGGTGTCACACAGACTTTATAAATACAGCCATCCCTGATCAGATGTGTGAGTGTACCCTGTATAATGAGGCCACCCAGTATGTGGTTAGTTGGCACAGTCTTCAGAACTAAGGTAGCATTTCAATAAACGGTAACAATTTATTTAAAGAGATCTGAAGATTACAATCTCAATCACATACTCTTTTCTCCTACAATGAAAATATTCTCCTCTAAAATGTTTCTAAGTTCCTACACACGATCTTTTTTACGCAAATTTTCATTCCGCAGGTTTTGCAGACTCACCCAAAATCAGCAGAGTCAGACCATTGAACAAGGCACCAACATAGGTAAATATCCACATCAACACTGCAAACTATAAGAAAATAATGTTAGCTTAATGAAAACAAAGTTTTCTTGTAAAGATTTCAAATAAAAGCCTCCCATTTACATGCTAACTTATTAGACATAGTCCTTGGAGATTTGGTAAAGTATATATCTCCCTTTAAGTCACCATCTTCGACCAGTATTTCAGACAATAGATTAGATCCATTTTCTCTAGACTGCGCTACCAAGTAGTTGATATTTTCTCTGACATTAGAAAATACGGCAATGGTACATCCTCCCCACCCCCTGCTCTAACAGCACCTTGCTTTTAGATGGGAAGGCTGACTACAAAACTGATTTTAAAGTACTAACAGCATCTTTAACAGTCCTTATATATAAGTTGAGTAATTTGGACATTAAAATCTCAAATAGCTAAATAGCAACAAGAAGACAGTACTTATTAAGGAGACTAGGTTTCAGGTACTAGTTATCACCTCTAGAATTTTACTAAGGATCAGAGCACTGTCTATTGTACCATGTTTTAACAACCATAGTTAACTCTGGAATGAGGATTTCTCAGGCTTTTATAGCTATGATTAAAACTGATCATTATTCTGAATACAGTTTTGTATTCCATTAATGCCAGCACTGTTTTAAATGCTTTAAAAATATAAACTCACTGATTCTTTTTAACTTCATGCGGTAAGTGCAATTATTACCACGGCAGATGCAGACAATAGAGAATAAAAGCAGGGATCGAAAAACTGCTTTTAGTAAACATAGTAGGTTTTGTGGGCCACTTAGAATGTCATATTATCCTTTTTGTTATACCTGAATACCATCCTTTACAGATCATTCTGAGCTCCCAGGCTGTACAAAAAGAGGCCATGAGCTCAACAGGCAGTAGTCTGCTGCCCCTTATCTAAACCTTAGCTCTCTCCACAAATTCATTCTTTCAGTAAACTCAGAACACCTTCATTACTGATTAATATCCAGCTTACAGCAGAAATTCAAACCCTAGCAAGCATGTTTACTGCAAATCAGGAAGACACTTGGAATTCTTCCACCAACTGTCAGTTCTACAAATAGCAACACTTGGGTTAACCTGCAACTGAATTTAATGTTCAAGTGAATAAATGCCAAGCATAACACTGGCCAACTGAAAAAAATCAAAATTTAAATGCTGCACTGGTCTTAGCAATCACTTGAGCACCACTGGTAAAAAGAACTGAAGCATGACTGCAGTCAGGAAGTCTTTCCCGCTGCTTTTACAGACCTCTGCTGCAGAACTAAATATAGCCTTCACTCGAGCAGTTAACTATAGAGCAGCAGAGCTCTTTTCACCTACCACATCCACAAGTCTAAAGGGAAGAGTCAACCTTCCACATTTTAGAATAAATGGCTTTAACAACAGACACCCTTACCCATGACACAAAATTCAGATGTTCACATACACACACGTTAAAAATAAGTCCTAATTTGGTCATTAAGTCACTAATAACAAGGTCTCACTCCAGAACCACAAGGAAAGCCCAAAACTTCACACGGGGCCACCTGAGGGTCAAATATCACTGGGAGGACACACCTAAAAGCTGTCTTTATCCAGACAAAGGTTAAGAACTTCAAGTGCCATAAATATCCCAGGAGAGGCTGGATGAGGCCTGAGGTATACAGACAGAAATACCTCAAGTGGGCACCCACAACCCAGCTTGCAGCTGTTGCCATGGAATATTTCAGGCCAATCACATTCTCCTAATTTTAAGGGAAACCAGAATTCACATCCCTATGTGCTATCACAGAGTTTTTAGATGTTACAACAAAGTCTGGATATGATGCAGCAGTCTGGAGAAAATTTAACACTTTCAGTACCCAAAACAAAACACTGGGGACAAGGGCTTACAGAAAACACACATCAGAAGAGCAAGGGGTTGCAGTGAGAACTAGCAGCTACCAATTGCACTGCTGGAACTGCTATGTAGTAACAATAGCAGCAACTCACATATTCTTGAAAATACATTAGGTCAGTTAAAACTCATCCTAAATCCAAATTAAATACCACTATCCACAAAGAAGTGGGAAACCAAGATACAGAAAGATTAAGCCAATAGGCAGAAGTCAGTGATCTCAGATAGATTTACTTGACTCCAGAACCTGCTCTGCTATAAAACCACCTACAGAGTAACCATTATTACCGTGAACTTATCACGAATGTGCATGCTACCATAAGAGGCAGAAAAAGGTCACTGAACACTTTAAAGAAGCCAACAGGCAGCTCTTGTTGTGCAACTAAAATTCCATGTTACTCCATGGTGAATAGTTTACCACATTACAGCTGATGCATATTTAACCAAGTCAAAGTTCACCTCTGTGGGCAACAATGAGGTTGGAGGAATGAAGCCACAGTGCAAATAAGGCCTCATAAATACTGAAAAAATGGCCAGGGCCATGTCTTGTCTTTCTTCCAGGGAAACAAGGCTATTAAATTTATCTCTGTATCATAGATATCTCATTAAAAAACTCGGCAGAATTTTATTAGATGTCTCACCTCCGGGTGGGGATGCATTTTTTTGGAAAATGAAGGAAGGATGCTTAACAGAATTTCAGAAATTACTTTGGCAATACTGACACTTTCAAATTTTTTTCTGCATTGTCTGCATTTCAAATTTCATCTTTTAAAAAACATCTTCAGTCTCAGGCATTAGTATCACTTTGACTGTTTCTCCTTTTTCTCTAGCCTACTTCCCTTTTATTTTTTCTGTGAGACAAAGCCAGAAAGGAAACTGTCAAAATGCGCATGTTAATTAACTGCCTAAGAGCCCCTTAACGTTCTTTTGGGTCACCCATTTCTAGAGTTCAGGCCTTTTTTGGCTCAATTTCAGATGTAAGACTGAATCCTGGAACATTAGGGTTGCCTGATCAGGCTGCCACGGCTAGAAATTTTCTTGGAAGCAATACTAACAGAGAACTGTCACATAGAATCTCGTCTTTATCATCCAACACCCCATTACAGAAAAATGAGAGACTTCTCCTAAATGTGTGGTCTTAGTTTGTAGTATGTAAAATCACTAAGCTTCTTAAATTTGAGGTTTCAGAAGGCAAGAACCCTCTAATAAATCTAAGAGTAACTCAGGAAGCTCCAAAGTTGAGGAGGAATTTTCACAGGCTTTTCTTTTTTCAGTGAGGGTGGGGAGACAGGCACCCAGAACAGAAACTATAGGCCGGGGTTCATAACTTAATACCCAACTTTTAATAACAGTGATTCTTGCAGGCATTATCTCCAGAAAAATCCTATCAGAATTTGAGAGGATGGGACCACCACACCCACTATCAGTAAATTTCGCCATTCGCTGGTGGTCCCAAAAGCAGTCAAGGTTGAGAATCAACTTTTAAAACAGGAAACGTCCCTTACATAGGAAGTTAATCACGGGGACAGAATTATACCTAACTAGCTGGTTAGTTCAACTATCTTATACTTGTCTTCTGGTGGTAAAGTTATTTAAAATAAACAAGGTAGGCAGATACTATACTAGGTTAAGGTGTCCAATCTCTGACTTCTCTGATCTGAGACTAATAAACTACAAGCACCGGAATTTCCAAGACAGGGACGCAGACAGAGCCTTCTCAACTCGACGCCACTAGAGAACATGCCTCCTTTACTTCCTTCCACTCCTCCTCCTCCACCTTCTGACAGTCAGTGGTACAACCCACTTTAAGAAATAATATAACCTTTAAAATAACTGTTCAAAACATTTGGCTACAATGAAGTTTTATACTAATATCTGAAATAAACGGTACTGAATAGAACTAGAAATAATCTGTCAGTGTTTTTGCCTATTAATATTTGACACAAATTATTACTCAAAGCTATGGACATCTGTAATACTTTCCAGGATTTAGACGATCACAGAAAACTGCAAAAGGTGCAAAACAAATGTGTAACAATTTGAAAGGATAAATCTGCAGAACTTTAAAAATATTCAGTTTATGTAAGTAAATTTGTTATAGTTAGAGAAATATTTTATAAATAAAAAATAAGAATGTCTTATTTTTATTTGTCCAAGTCAGCTACCAAAAAGAGATGAGACCTAGAACCAGGCACATATATTTAAAAAAAAAAAAAAAAGAGAGAGAGAGAGAAAAGGTTTAACTGAAGCTCCCCCATATAGCAGAACAAGATTTATCAAGAAAGATCCTTCATGTATATTGAGTTATATACAAAAACTTCATACCTATCACCTTACTTTGGCCACAAAAAATTTTGCAAATTTAACTACTAAGTCATTCTATGTGTTAATAATCTGAAGCAACTATACTTATTTGGAGCCCTGAATGTATCGCCTTCTGTGGACATCAACAAGCAGCTTACCCTGACCTCTGACCTTAAAACAACTACTTGGGGAAACCATGCACGTAAGTTTTTATCTTTAATTTTTTTCTTTTCAAAACTACTGCTAACCCTTAAGGAGAAAAAATATTTCCTATTTCCTAATGGAAGTCTTTGTATTCAATATTCAGAAATAATATTTGAAAAATATAAGAAAACATAGTAAAAGTAAAGTGTTCCAGGAGGTATCTATGTGTCATTTTGGTTCTTTCCAATTAGCAGTTACTTATGGGCATGAAGTAAGGGGCCTCCCTGGTGGCGCAAGGGGTTAAGACGCAACCTATGAAGCTATCTGCAGCCACTGCAACTTGTGCTTGATCCCCAGTCAGCGAGCTATCCACATGGCACAGCCGACCTCTCCTGACTCACCCACTGCTCCCCTCAGCAGTGTATTTCAGTCACTCTGCCTGTTCTGTACCCCTCTGTCTCTGGTGAATCCTCTCACCCCTGTTTCACCTCTGGCCTGTGCCCCAGTTCTTATATGCATAAATAAATCTTAAAAAAAAAAAGTTAATCAAGTTCAATTTCTGTCATTTATTCTTTTTCATCAACATAATTGCTTCAAAGGAAAAAAAAAACCCTAAGATAATTTTCAAAAGAAGTCTTACAAGATTTAACAGAAAACTTTTAATTTACCTCATTGTAGGGTAAGGAAAAAGTGTCAGGCTTTTCTGCCCTCCCGCCATTAGGATAGATGAGGGAACCCTGTGGTCCTGAATGCATGCCTGATGGCGGGCCCCTGAAGTGGGTACACCTGGGCTGAGAGACTGAGTTTATAAGGGCGGCTTCACGGGGACACCAGCAGAAGCCAAGAACGAACAGAGCCGAGAGAAGCAGAGAGAACACCAGAGAGCCCAGAGAGAGTGAGGGTTTGCTGGGGGCTGGGAGGACTGCCAGCCTCCTGGCCCCCCATCACCCCTGCCAGCCATATGCCTGGTAAATCTAAATAAAAGACCTGCAAAAGCCACTGAGGACTCTGACTCCTCCTTTACCTGGTCTGCTGGATCAGAAAACCTGCTCAGTGGCCTGTCTTGTCCATACACTCATGAAAGTAATTTATTAATAAAATTTCCTCATACTCTATATTCAAATATTTATGTAAAATAGGTTCAAAAGGACTTTAAAGTATTTAATCAGGCCTCTAACATTTTTCATATTCCTCTAACATTTGCAAATATTCTGACAGCTTACAGAGGGCTATATGTAAATAACAATAAACTGACGAAAGTTTTACTTGGATTAAAGATAGTAGAAGCTTTAAATTCAAATTTCTAAACTTTGGACCATAGTACATCATTCTCATCAATTTTTTGTTTTCTAATATATTTGCTGGGCCTCCCTGGTGGCGCAGCGGTTGAGCGCTGGGCTGCAAAGCTGCCCGCAGCCTCTGCAGCACTGGTTTGATACGTGGCCGCTGGCGAGGGTCCCACATGGCGCGCAGACCTCTCCTGCCGCCCACTGCTTCCCTCAGCAGTGTATTTCACTCAGTCTGCCTGTTCTGTTCCCCGCTCTGGCGAATTCTCTCACCCTCCCGCGCTTCTGACTGTAACCAGTGCTTGTATAAATAAATAAATAAATCTTTTAAAAAGTAAATTTGCTCAGGAATGCATCTTCTCTCAAGAAAAATGTTACATTACAGGCATACACAGTTGCCTTCACTGCTACACCATGTAAACATGAAGAATGACTTTTGGACTATGTCAGCTACAATTTTTACTAAGTCTATAAAACAACTCTCTCCTCTATCAAGCTTCATGGTGCCTTTGTTTGAAGTCGCCTTCACACACACCAATATTTGACTACTAAATCCAGATACAGCCCTTTACTGTTTGAACCTCTGTCACTATTTACACAGTTTTTTTTCCTCAATCGGTACTCACAGACCCTTCATCTTAGACTGCGCTAGCACCCTCTCAATGAGTGTCACGCATGTTCTACAAGTTATACATAGCAAGTATAACTTCTCTGTAAAGATTGGTTTGGAAGTGGTTTCTTCTAGGATCTATATGTACAAGATTGTACTTCACTTATTCCAAAAAATTTGTACTTATTGTCGTACTTATTCCAAAATATTTTCATTTGTTCTCATTTGAAACCAATTAAACATCCCAAATAGCGTAATCATGCTCTTTATATTTTTAATTTAAGACACTAGATGCAAGCACTTTATACAAAAGACATAATAAAATGAAACTAAATTATATGTACTGTTAATATTATCCAAGTCTTAACCTGCGAGAAGCACACAGCTGAAAATGATGTCCATCTATTGGCTTAATAAGACTAAGATGTTTGTTATAAGTATTTTGAGCATTTAAACCTCTTCTGACTAGTTTAGAAATAATTTCACTGAGTCTAAATACCCAACCATCCTATTGCTATCATATCCTCTGCTTGCATAATAAACTGCAAATTAGTACCTACCTTTTGGAAAAGAAAAAATTGTAATTACCACCATACTACATTTCTTAATATCTTACATTGGAAATGAGTCTGTGTTAATAAGCAGAATCACTGGATCCACCACACAAAACACAAACAGCAAGATCTATGTAAGGGAAAAGCACTTAAGTCCCAGTACTTAGGGTTCAAGTTACATGACCACTTTAGTGCTTGCTCTGGGTCATTCTGAACTTGGAGAGAATTTATGTACAAGGTGAGACTCTTAACAGCTGCCAGGTAGCACAATCCAAAAACTAAAGAAAAATTTCCAGTGATTACCAATTCAAGATTAGTTGAGATGTTTCTGAATATTAAAGTTTTTCCATAATAAACATTCCAAGAAAGAGTTCAAGATATGAAATAGCTTATATGCAAATGAATCACACCCATGGTAAGAAATTAAGTAGCAGACACTATAACAAAGAGAAGCAGATTAAATCGATCATACCTAGTATTAAATCTATCATATAATCGCTATTCTTAAAATGAAAATCTCCTTTAATTTCCTCTTCTGTTTAATCCTTATGTTTTCCAAAAGGAAGAATTTATAATGTTTTGCTTTTAAAGGAATAGTACTTTTCTCCATTTTAAATATTCAGATTCTAAATTTTATTTATTTTTTTTTAGATTCTAAATTTTAAATGACAAATTTATAGTAACATGATTTCATCTAATTATTTACTTGAATATGGACAAACAGAATTTTCACTCAACTCCTTTCACTTTAAATCTGGGGTATGTTAAAAATAAACAAACTTACCTTCAGAGAATCAACTAAATCATCAACTAAGAAGAGTCGTCTCAGTTCTTTTATTGTGCAGTTCACGTGACCGAGAGCAGAATTACTGTATTTCTGAACTAAGTCCTCAGATATAGCCACTTCAGATTCCAAGTATGCCCTAGAAAACAAAACATATCAGAACTGTCACGTATAGCAATGATTTTTCCCTAGATGTTTGTCCATTAGCAATTATATATCTGTGAAAGAAGATATTAATAAAACGTTTTACTATAAAGCTTATTGTTTCCAATTAAGCACAATGTAGAAAATCACATTGTAAACACAATGTATTTCATTAATATGCCCTGTCAATTAGTTGACTTAGAAAACAGTATACATTTTGAAGAAAGATTGATCTGAGATCGAATTTTAAATTCTGCCACTTATTTGTGTACCTTTATTAGTTAGTGTTCCTTCTAAACCTCAGTTTCCTCATTTATAAAATGCAGATTATCAGGAGAATTCAAGAGTTAAAATACTTAAAACAATCAGGCATAACAAAGCACTCAATAAAATGCTGGTAATTATTATGGGTTTGGTTTTTTTGCTTTTTTAAAGATTTATTTATTTATTTATTTATGTAAGCACTGGGTACAGTCAGAAGTGCAGGAGGGTGAGAGAATTCACCAGAGCCAGAGTGGGGAACAGAACAGGCAGAGTAACGAAGTACACTGCTGAGGGGAGCAGCGGGAGCGGTCTGTGCGCCATGTGGGACCCTCACCGAGGGCTAGGGATTGAACCAACACTGCAGAGGCTGCAGGCAGCTTCGCAGCCCAGCACTCAACCGCTGCGCCACCAGGGGAGGCTCATTATGGGTTTGTTTTTTTTCCTTCAGGTTCACATTATTTTGTCTAATCATTTTTCTAACAAAGATCCCATTCATTTCCAAAATATTACACTCTCTCAGCCTTGTCTTCAGCACTGCCCAATAATATGTCAAGCCCCAGATTGTGAAATTGCTGCTAAAAGGATAGTGGCAATCCCAATAAAAGACAATAGTCCCTTCCCTTTGGATGCCAAAAATCTATACTAAAATAGCTTAGAATTGTTAAATTTAAGAAGACAACTGTAATGGAGGGAAGAAGGACAAAACGGGGGAATGGAGTCAAGTCTGCAGGAATGCAAGGAGTTGCTTCACTTATTACTATTTCAATGACGCCATTTTATCTGGGCAGAGTAGAAACAAATCACAAATGCTCAGCATTATCTGTTATCTGCTGAAAGTAGTATCTTACCCAGTCACTCATGTCAGTAGACACAGTTACTTACAGTGGAAATAACAATCCCCCCTTGTTTCATTATTCTACCTTTGCAATTTGCGTCAAATATCTCTCTTCGTCTTTTTAATATATTGTTCTATGACCCCAGTTTAAGTACTCATTATTTACAAACTGGAATATTTTATTTGTGTTCAAAACAATCTCCAATCTTTCTGCATCCTAATCCATTCTCTCAGCCAATGACAGATTACATTATTTGAGCTAGACAGTACTATTTAGGTTGAACTCAGGTGGTAGTCAGAAGGCCAGCTACTAATTGGCTATATAACCTTGCAAAGGGCATTTCATTTTTATGGGTCATTAAAAACTGGATTTCTCAAATGTAAAATTAGACAAATATACTTTCTTAAATCCTTTTAGGTTCAAACATTGGGCATTCTATGGTTCCCACTTTTCAACCAATTGTCCTACATCTTTCCTACCCTTTTCCCACTATTCACTATGCTGCAGTCAAAAATGGGCCATTTTAAAAATTTTTAAATTTTAATGCCTGTAATTCACCAATTTCTCTAATCCACAATGTTCTCCTCTTACTCTACTGATAGCACATCTAGTCTGCTAGCCCCACCTCAAATCCCACCCAATGCAAAGCCTCTTTCTGATATTCTCTTCCCGAAGACCTTACTATGTAACTCTGACGACACTTTCGTTTGTATTATTCTTTTAGTATTAGGATAGTTATATATTTTTGATACTGCAGTATAGACTGCTAAGGACCAGGAATCTATCTTCACTGCCACAATGATCTCCCACACAGTAAGACAACTGTTATTTATTAACCAACTATGTTACAAATTAAAAATATTCAAAGATTCATATCTACACTTAAATCAGCAATTACTTATGCAGCTTTGAGAAATGCAGGAAAGTGGCTTGAACTTTAGCTTGTTTACCGCCTCTTTGTACCACTACTTTTGTTCTTACTGAAGACAAGCTGGCCAGTGGGCATGAAAAGCAGCAATCCCTCCTTCCCCCCCAATCAATGTCCTGTGGGTAGTTACGAAACTTCAACTGGCTCTTATGTGATTTCAATGCAATGCCAAACACTATTTGTCACTCTTTTCCAACGACCATAGGTATTAGATATTAATGGTATTGTAACAGGGTGGTCCCCAGGAAAGGGGGAGGTTCCCTGTCCCATCCAAGGGAGGGTGGAGCTGAGCAGGAAGAGGAGAAGCTGCAGAAGAGACGGAGGAAAGAAGCAGGATGGAGCCAGAAGGAGACCTGGAGGAGGCGCATGGAGCCTAGAGACACGTGAAGAAACTGCGCTTGTCTTTTGGTCGTGGACTGGGTGACACAGATGTGGGTGAGACCCATGGGGAGGGGACAATGGCAGCTTTTATCTTGATGTTGATTTTGCTCTTTTCCTTCCGGGCTTGTCCGGTTGTTTGTGACCCTTTTCTGTGGGTCCCCACTGGAAGATGCTTTAGACTTGTGGCAGGCTTTGGGGCCTTGCTCTGGGCCGATCCCATTTGGATGGACTTTTACCCACGAGGGGATGGGTAACTTTGGGTGCTTGATTTAGAAACTAGATTCTTTGCCTTACCTGTATTGTTTCCTAGTTTTATTAAAGATCCTTTTCATTAAAGTCTCCTATGTTTTGTGTTGATGCGGCGGATGACAAAACCCATTTAGAATAGGCAGGTTTGCGGGGTTTTGGGATGCCCTTCTCCCTGTCCTATAACAGTATGATATCATCCTCACCTGTGTGACTGGAGAACTAGGAAAAACTGGCATGTTTGCTGAATTTACTTTATAACTATAAAAGGCCTATAAAAGGCATTCAATAAATATTCTTTCCCCCAAAACTTAGATAGCTGCATTACTTCATCAATACATTGAGAAAAGCTGAGAAAAACAAATGGCAAATAATTTAGTAGCGCTCCTTATGAAGGTGTGAAAATCAATTAAGTTTACCCATTACTATCAACTGGATAATACACAGTTATGTACTTATTCATGCCACATAGGTACATGCCTTGCCAAAAGTTTTTAAACATTCACCATCTATTTTGGGGAAAAAATTATATCAGTAGATAAAATATAGAACATTTCAAGCTATAGTTAGTGCAACAGGAAATGAGTGCTCAGATAATTCTGAGCCAGTAATAGGGACACATTCTTCAAAGACAGAGGTCTTAAAATAAAAAACAGAACCAAATAGAAGTGTAATAGATTAGAGCAATGGGGGAAACTAAAAAGGCAGCATAAAAGTGGACACAAAATCCAAGAAGGGATGAGAGACAAGACAGACTATATTTGGACTTCATCCAAAAAATATGATAAAAGCGGTACCTGATAAAAATTAATCTGACAATATCTAAAAGAACTGAAGTAATCTTAGGTAACAGAAGGCAATTTCCTACTGAGAGAAATTAACATGTTTGAGAAAAAGTTCACTTAAAGACACGTCATGGGTTGAGGGGAAGTGACTAGTGACTGCTAATAGGTACACAGTGTCTCTTTGCTGTGATGAAAATGTCTGAAATTAGATAATCTACACCTACTTCTATTATATAGATATTCTAAACAAGTAGTAGAGTTAGGCTGTTGATACATAAACCCAATCTTTTTTACCCTGAGCCTATGGCATGATCTTTGCAACATCTCAAAAGCATTCGTTCTGGGCAATGTTGTAACAAAAATATGAAATTATCTTAAAGTGCTAATAAATACTCCACAGACAGAATGAAGACTCAATACTAATCCTGTTCATAGCATTGCCAATATATGTCTTGTTTGTCAGACATCTCACCTGAATGGGTGGCCTTCATCTGATTTCTGGATAGCTTGGATCACACCCTTATATATCCTAAAGCTGATAGTCACAGAGAGCAGGGCCAAGGCAATGTAGGCCGTTACACTCACAATGCTGAATACTGTCAGTGAAAGCAGCAGGAATAAGCTGGCACCAAATACAACTCCAGTCTTCTTAATGTCTCTCCAGTAGAGGAGGTCAACAACTAAAAATTTAAAAAGAAGAGATCATAAATTAGAACATTACTTTATCCATTTCAATTTGGCACATTTATATTTTTCCTACATATAAAAATAAGATCTCTATATAAAGTAAAACCAAAACCTAAAATACTAACTTTGTAACCCACACTTTTTTTTAAAGATTTTTATTTATTTATTCATACATACATACATACATACAAACAAACAAGCACTGGGTATAGTCAGAAGCACAAGAGGGTGAGAGAATTCACCAGAGCCATAGCAGGGAACAGAACAGGCAGACGGTCGAAATACGACTGCTGAGGGGAGCAGCGGGCGTGGCAGGAGAGGTCTGTGCACCATGTGGGACCCTCGCTGGCAGCTAGGAATTGAACCAGCGCTGCAGAGGCTGCGGGCAGCTTCACAGCCCAGCGCTCAACCGCTGTGCCACCAGGGGAGGCCCAATTGTAACCCACATTTTAAATCACCTTTCAAACTGTAAACTAGTATGATACCTGCATCTATTCCTATTTACCATTAAGAAGTTTTTCACTTAAAAATCTGTCCTACATGTCCAAATCATTCTGGCTGAATAAGATTATTAATCTCTCAAACCCAACATGGCAGACTTCTAATCCAAAACGAGATTTGTAAAATTCATCCTGCGGAATTTCATCTTTTAAGTCATACAAATGCATGACATATATTCAAATAGAAAAAAAATCTTAACATCCACTCACTAAAATTCAGTGACACAAAATATATTTTAAAATCATTCATTTAAAGGGCCTCCCTGGTGGCGCAGTGGTTGAGCGCAGGGTTGCGAAGCTGCCCGCAGTCTCTGCAGCGCTGGTTTGATCCCCAGCTGCTCACGGCCACCGGAGGAGGGTCCCACGTGGCGCGCAGACCTCTCCTGCCGCCCGCTGCTCCCTGCTCCCCTCAGCAGTGTAGGTCGGTCCTTCTGCCTGCTTTGCTCCCTGCTCTGGATCGGTGAATTCTCTCACCCTCCCGCACTTCTGACTGTATCCAGTGCTTGTATAAATAAATAAATAAATCTTTTTTTTTAAATCATTCATTTAAAAATGCTGAGAAATTTAAATTTTACTAAGAACTATATACATCTTAACAAATGCTTTTAAGAGATCTCTTTGAGAAATTTAACAAATTTATAATCTGGCTATCATTAAAACAAAAATTTCCTACAGAGCAAAAGACAAAAAAAAACCTATCTTTAGATTATCTGAAAAGCTACTTCCCTCAAGGAGTAGATAAATATAACACCACAAAAATTTAGATGTCAAAGAAAAACTGTATGTGTTAAACCGTTATATAATGCTTTATTAATAGTAAGAAATCCAACACCACCTAACTTAGAAAATCTGCCCCTGGCCTGTCATCACAGGGCCACTGCGGGGATCAAATAATCACAGGACTGTGGCCTAAGATCAGGTTATATACAACCCAAGGAGAATTATTGTGCAGTGTGCCAAAGGGCCGTTGTATTCAAAGGCTAAACATAATTCATCACTGTCTGGACTGTGAACAACTGGGAGAAAGGATGGAGGACATGACTATAGTAAAACCAGTATAAATACACTGAAATAGAATTTTAAATACCTGTTACTTTTTTTTTTTTTAAGATCTATTTTTTTATTTATACAAGCACTGGGTACAGTCAGAAGTGCGGGAGGGTGAGAGAATTCACCAGAGCCAGAACTGGAAGCAGAACAGGCAGACTGACGAAATACACTGCTGAGGGGAGCAGCGTGAACGGCAGGAGAGGTCTGTGCGCCATGTGGGACCCTCGCCGGTGGCCAGGGTTGAACAGGCGCTGCAGAGGCTGCAGGCAGCTTCGCAGCCCAGTGCTCAACTGCTGCACCACCGGGGAGGCCCAATACCTTTTAAGATAAACGTGATGGCAAAGAATATTCCCATTTCTGGGAGCTGTGTTGGTCTTGACCCTCAGATCCTCTCAGGTACTAAGGGTATCTCTATATGGAAAATTATGTACATGAACTGTAAAATGTTTGATGTTATGATGAAGTCCTGAATTTCTGTTAGTATATATTACATGGGTGCTAATTATTTTAAATGCTGGGCCTCCCCGGTGGCGCAGCAGTTGAGAGCTGGGTTGCGAGCCTGCAGCCTCTGCAGTGCTGGTTCGATCCCGGCTGCTCCCCGGCCACCGGAGGAGGGTCCCACATGGCGCACAGACCTCTCCGCTGCTCCCCTCAGCAATGTGCTTCGGTCCTTCTGCCTGTTCTGTTCCCCGCTCTGGCTCTGGTGAATTCTCTCACCCTCCCGCACTTCTGACTGTACCCAGTGCTTGTATAAATAAATAAATAAATCTTTAAAAAAAAAAAAATCGACCCTTATTAAAAAAATAAATTTAAAAAAATTAAAAAAAATAAAAAAAAGATATTTTAAATGCCCATCAGTATGCGGCACATAGCAAGAGCAACATTTATCACGATGAGGGAACAGTTATTCCATTCTCCATTCAAACCAAGTTTGACATCATATTTGTGATTTACATGCTAATAGTTTTCTGACATTCAATAAACACTTACAGAGCTGATAACGTCCACGGGAATTAATTAGAAAACCTAAAAATGGAGATACAAACTTTCCTTTAAGGCCAGGTCCAACTCTAAAATACCCCAATTGTAGGAAGATATATAAAAACAATGCCAATAAAGTTATGAAGTAAATACTACATTGTTATAATTCAGGAAAGAAAAAAAAATCTAGAGAATTGTGAAAGAGACAGAAATTGATCTGAGTATTAAGGAATGGGAAGGATTTAGAAAACCTACAAGTACCGACCTAATTATAACTCTTTGCTTGGCAATGGTTCTAATAACTAATGTAGTTTTTAAGGACAAGATACAGTGATAGGGTAAGAAAAGCAATAATAAGATGATGACTATAATATACTTAATAAAGTATATTGCATATAATACATTCTTAATATTATTAGGATTATCTGTTATTTGTTGTTGCTATGAATATAACCACAATCATGATCATCTTTCTTATCCAGTTATTTAAGCACTGAGTATATAAATTAAAAATTAACTTGTAAGTCAATAAATGGTACTGCTGATATACTGTGAACATGATACTTTATAAAACACATGGAAAAGGATTTTAAAACTTATCTAAATGTTCATTACTAAAGTGTAAAAAAAAATTGTTAAAAGAATCAGCAAGTAAGGTACATAATATCTATTTTTATATGAATAAATGCTCCTTTATAAAAAACAGGTCTGGTCTCAAAGTGCTCTAGAACAAGTTTAAAACTACTATTGGTGTTAAGTTAGAATAAATGCAGATACCCTCAATATTCCTCACCATCATTAAAAATTACTCACTAAACCTGATTATGAAATAAATGACCCTAGACTTTAAGAGATATATACAACATAAATTCATGCCTAATCAAATTACCTAACACAACAGTTAGCACCTGAACAGTTTCAATGACTACAAAGGAACTACTTATAATCAATCTATATTCTCTATAGGATGTATATATGGTAAAAGGAACTATCACTAAGATTCAAGAGACATCCTAGTGCTGGTTCTATAATCACGTAATGTTAGCCTCCAATTTCTCTGGACCTCAGTTTTATGATTATTCTTTTTCTTCAGAAACTAACATGCTTCACAATTAGTACAAAAGTACACACACCAGTCCTGCATTCAAATTCCCAATGGGAAGATTCAAATCAGTGAGATTTCATTGCTAAAAGTACCTGTGCCAAATATTTTTAAAACATCGCCTTCCTTGTTAGATATAGATTTTCTTGGAATGCAGAGAGAGAAGCTGAAATATTTTTATTCAAATCTTTGAATAAAATGAAACTTTTGAAATGAATCTTCTAGAAACCTTTTTGTCATGTAGTATTAAAACTTACAGAAAACAAATAAAATTACTGTAATTTTTTAAGCAATTATAAACTATATCATTATAATGATATTGAATTCACAGATTGGGAATTTGAAGGTAACAGTTTGATAGAAGTTTAAAAAACAAGACTGAAAACTACACATTTTTAAAGCTTGATAGATATTTCAGGAGGTTTCCAAGTTGCAGATCTACGTTCCTCAATCTCCACCACTCCCTTTAATTCCCAAGTCAATTATTTACTGGGCATTTCACATTCTGTCAAACAATGTTTGTAGACTGACTATACATTACTGCTTTCAATTACCGAAACCCTTCTGAGGGAAGCTTTTATACAAGAAAGGGAGACCCATATCTTACATGACTGGGCCCTAATCACTTAGTAAATAGTGGACTATGGAATCTAACCCATGTTTCTGAATGATAAAACTCGTATTTTCCATGTATCAGACCAAATTTAAAGCAATGAAAGTGTAACAGCCAATTAATTACTAATGTGAGATGAATCACAAAGGCAAGAAGAAAGTCTAAAATTAATAAGACAGGTTAATGGACAAATTGTAATATAAATACCTCACATAAAATGAAAGGTGAAAAAGAGCTCTATTCCAAAGTACTTGATAGGCATTTTGCCATGGTAGAAAACTATAATCAAATTGAAAGCAACTTTTAAAAATCATGGGACTCTCAGTAAAATTAGAATATAGCGAAAGAATAGCATGTAGCCATCAAAGACAGTGATGTAGATGTACTGTACCACATGAACTCGTTCATGACAGCAGGAAGTTACAAAATGGAAAGGCTATCTACAAAACAGAATTTTCATTAGAGTAGGGTTATATTATAGATAACTTTAACTTGCTTCTTGGTTCCCCTTCTACACCATGTGAAATCAGCCCCCTCCTCCAATGCAAGAAAGAATTACCATTATACTTTAAAAAAAAAAAAAAACTCTTTCTTTTCCTGTTAGATACTTTTTAACACAAGTGCCTTTTCCTAGTTGGCTTATTGGGAAAAGAATATACTATCTGCTAGCTTAGTAAGTATGTGGGTCCAGCAGACAATTTAAAGTTTATAACTAAGTTAATATTTCTGGTATTTTTGGTTAAATCAAGTCAATTTCTCCAAAGGTGATGAATAAGGAATAGTCATGTCTAAGGTCCAGTCTGCAAGTCATATATGCAGTTCATACGTATTGTATGAAAATATGTAAAACAGTTGTTGGAGCTATGCAAAGCAGGTTCTGTGGACCACCCTAGGGATGCCCTCAGAGCACCACACACAGGCCCTTGGAACACTGGAGGAGAAAAGAGAATAACAGAGAAAAGAAAACAAGGTACTGACAATCATACAAAGAACAAAACTAATCTACCTTAGAATAGTAAGGTCTGGGAGGAAATCTACACTGTTACCGAAGTCATTGTATAAGTTAAAGAAGAATTTGTTTTGCAAAGGAATTGACTAGATGGTTAGTGACACTGAAAGGATTAAAAAAATGTTAGTTGCCATCTTAATTGACATTCATAAATATTTTCAGTCTCTAACAATTCCCTTAGGTTAATTTTATGAAAAAATTTTAGAAGATTTAAGTTTATCCAAGATAGTTGTACCTCACTGGGACACAGAATGTTTGTTAACAAAGTTTTATTAAAGCGCTTTCTGATACATATATTAAAATACTACCGGTTTCTAATATTGATTATCAAGAGATTAATATACCCAATTTATACAAGAGAAGGCAGACAATATCCTTATGAATACAGACATAACAGCCCTCAACAAAATGCTAACAAGCTGAATCCAGCAACATATAAAAAGGATATATGCAATGGTCAAATGGTATTTGTCCCAGGAAACAATGTTGGTTCAATTAATATATTCTAATAGAATTAAGGGCAAAACCACAATGATGATAACAGACACAGAAAAGCACGTAACAAAACCCATCACCCTTTAATATTTTTAAACAAAAAAGGGGACTGTCCAAATTGATTCACATTAAATTAAATTTCTCTTTTTGAACAAAAATTCACAAGCCAACTGAGAATTCGTAAGGAAATACAAGAGGATCCAGAATAGATAAAACAAACTTTAAAAAGAACAAAGTTGGAGAACTCACACTTCTTTTTACTATAGCTTCCTACAACGCTATATAGCAATCAAGTCAGTATGGTACCTGCACAGATAGCTCAGTGGAATAAAATTTAGAGTCCAGAAATAAACCCTTCATTTATGGTGAACTGATTTTAAAAAGGGCGCCAAGACAATTCAATGAGGAAGAAAGCATAGTTTTTTCCAACAAATGGTGCTGAGACAAATGAGTGTCCCAACAGCAAGAAGGAAGCTGTACCTACATGTTACATGACATAAAAACATTAACTCAAAATGGAGCTAAGATCTAAAAAGTTTAAATTATACGACCCTTCAAAGAAAAAATATTCATAAATCTTCATGAATTACTAGGATTAAACAATGATTTCTTAGATGACACCAAAAACACAAACGGGGCCTCCCCTGGTGGTGCAGCGGTTGAGCACTGGGCTGCGAAGCTGCCCTCAGTCTCTGCAGCGCCGGTTCAATCCCTGGCCGCCTGCGAGGGTCCCACACGGCGCGCATACCTCTCCTGCCACGCCCACTGCTCCCCTTAGCAGTGTATTTCGTCCATCTGCCTGTTCTGTTCCCTGCTCTGGCTCTGGTGAATTCTCTCACCCTCCCGCACTTCTGACTGTATCCAGTGCTTGTATAAATAAATCTTTAAAAAAAACACACACACACACACAAAGATAAATGGGACTGCAATAAAATTAAAAACTTTTGTTTTCCAAAGAACACCACCAAGGAAGTGGTAAAGAAAACCACAGAATAGGAGAAAAGATTTATAAAAGAAATGCTCATAAGGAATATTTATGTATTCCAGAGATATATATCTCAAGTAAGATCTGGTAAAGCATGTGAGTAGACATTTCTCTGAACAATGTAGGCAAATGACCAACAAACAATGAAAAGATGCTCAGCATAGTCATTAGAAAAGTGCACACCAAAACCAGTCAGATACCACACTTCAGACCCAGAAGGATAGGTAAATCAGTAAGATGAACTATAAAAAGTATTGGCAAGAAGTAATAAAAAAGACTGGAACCCTCTTACACTGCTAGCAGGAATGTAAGATTCAGCCACTGTGAACAACATGGTGAGTCCTCAAGAAGTTTAAAGACAGTTTATCCATGTGGCAACCCAGCAGTTCCACTCCTAGGAATTTCTACCCATAAGACTACAAAACTTTCTTCCCATAAGACTACAAAGCTACCCATAAGTCCACAAAAAAATCTTATTTGCTACTGTTCACAGCAACATTGTTCATAAAATCCTAAAAGAGAAAACAACCCCAAATATTTGTCAACCGATGACTGAATACATAAAATATATTCATACAAAGGGTTATTCTTAGGGAATGAATTACTGATACATGCTACAATGTGGAAGAACCTTAAAACATTATGCTAAGTAAAAGAAGCCAGAAACAAAAGGTAACATGTGTATGATTCTGTTTATAAGAATGCCTAGAAAAAGCAATTTCACAGAGACAGAAAGTAGATGAATAGCTGGGGTGGCGTGCAGATAGGGAGTGACTGCCAATAGGGATTGTTTTTTAAAAGATTTATTTATTTATACAAGAACTGGGGTATAGGCCAGATGTGCGGGAGGGTGAGAGGATTTACCAGAGACAGAACGGGGAACAGAACAGGCAGGCTGATCAGGCAGGCTGATGAAAAACGCTGCTGAGAGGAGCAGCAGGCAAGACAGGAGAGGTCTGCAAAGCCACGTGGGTATCCCCATGGTCTGCAGCGGCTGGGGACAGCGTCACGGCACTGCGCTGGACTGCCTGCGGCCACCAGGGAGGCCCCAATTAGGATTTTTTTAAGAGATGATGAAAATACTCTATAAGTAGACAATGGTGACAGTTGTGCAATTTTGTAAATATACTAACAAATCAATAAACTGTATTATTTTAAAAAGAAATAAAAGGAAACTAAAAAAATTACTTGTTTTAACAAGTTTCTCTGCTGGGTTGTAAGCTCCATAAGATAGCATATTGTTTTACTTATCCACTTTATCCCCAGATCTGAGCAAAGTCTGAACCAAATAAACTGTCAATAAATACAACTAATGAGAATGAATATATACTTTCTGCCAGTTTAAGGCATGCAATGTTTCTTATTCATATTCGAAACATCAAAAAATGTTTATATGCTTAGGATTAACATTTTATTTTAACTACTTTCTGATGTCTACATTTATTAACTAACAAATAGCAATACTTTCACAGTTAACTTAAAAAATAGAAAATATTATTTTACAGGCACATCTTCCTTTACTAGACCTTCCTTGAAGGGATGATGAGTATCTTTACACTCTCATTATCCTTCTTTAGTATTTGCTGCATTGTCCAAATATTAGCCATATTCTTTTTTTTTAAAGATTTATTTTTATTTATTGATACAAGCACTGGGTACAGTCAGAAGTGTGGGAGGGTGAGAGAATTCACCAGAGCCAGAGCGGGGAGCAGAGCAGGCAGAAGGACTGAAGTACACTGCTGAGGGGAGCAGCGGGCGGCAGGAGAGGTCTGCTTGCCATGTGGGACCCTCCTCCGGTGGCCGGGGAGCAGCCAGGGATCAAATCGGTGCTGCAGAGGCTGCAGGCAAGGCAGCTTTGCAACCCAGCGCTCAACCGCTGCCCCACTGGGGAGGCCCTATTCTTAATAATAGAAACATTTTAAAGACTTTTCATTTGAAAATGTCATAAATGGGACCTTGAAAGAAGGTCACCAAAATGCTAATTTTAGATTTCTCTGCAATCACTTTATTAGTTCTTTGAGAGTGCAGAGTTTACTAGACCTATAAATCATACACAGTGTTTTAAACAAATGCTACCTCAATTACAAATGATACAATTTTTTAAAAGGCAGAATTTAATTTTTGAGAAACCATTTATTCCTAAGAAAGCAAAATTTAAACAAAAGGATTGCACAAGGAAGTTTAACTTTTCAGTTCTTTAAAGCCTCTTTCTGTATCTCAGAATGAAGCATTAATTATTCTAAAATAACCTACCGTGGCCTCAACTTTACTTTTATATAGAATGTTCATAATAATGTGAGATTAACAGTACCTTTACTCTTATAGCTGGCAAGGAATGCTTATGGATTACTAAATAATTCTTATCAATTTTTTAAAAATTCTTGTCATTTAGAAAAAGTGATTTACTCTGCTATTTGGCCCATTTTTATTTTTCCCCCCACTTTTTTTTAAATGATGTGAAAAATCTTCATTTTGATTGTGTTTTGTTCAGTGCTTGGAGCAGTAGCATCTTTATCTAATAAGTTTTTTGATTTAAGATCACTGCAGTGTTTTCTTAAAAACAAAACCAAAAAAAAAAAAAAAAAAAAAACTTTTGGCCAATGCAGAGTAAGAAGAGTTGCCTACACTTGATGATAATTTAACTGTCATTTGCCATAAACTGTCACAGCTAAAAATAGTGCCAACACATATGCCTTACCCAAGAGTCAGTCAATTTCTTCTTGCCTCAAATCAAATTCTTACTGAGGCTCTTTCTTGACTAGCCTTAAGTCAGATTTCAATTTTCAAATGTTTTATCTAGGAAAAAAAGCTGAACAAGCTGGCACTAAAAATACTGAGAGGACAGGGAATGGCCAGCCATAAATAGTTACTTCCTAAATCAAGCAAATATTAAGTTCTCTTTAATGAAGTTAAATGGAGAATGAGTAAGGCACTTAAATAGAAAATGAATCAACACATAAAAATCAGAACCTCAAAATTCTAGTCATTCACAATGATAATCCTTGTATTAATCATTACGTTATTTATTAGTAATCACATTCCTTAAATTCTTCCCAACTGGGAGGAAAGTGACTATAATTTAGTACCACACAGTATCCTTTTACCTCCACATAGTAAGCATTCATTTGGTTGGTGAATGATAGTCCAGAAAAAGATCTGTGCCCAACAGAAGTTTAACTCTTTCAGAGAAGACACAGAAAGAAACGAGTTCATTTCTTCTTCCAATTTGCCATGAGTATGACCCTGACTGATCACTTGACCTAGTTTCCCTAGGTGTAAAATTAGAAAAATGAAATCTACCTAAAAAGGAATTAGCTGAGGCTGAAAATTTCATATATGGAAATGCCCTGTGAACTAAACACACCAAATAAATTAGCAGTACCTTAAGAGATAAAGTCAAGCAGTACTAAATGCAATCAATACTAAATGCACTGCTTAACTAAAAAGAGGTGAACTGAACTTCTTATCAGTGAATTTAAGGTTGATGGATACCTAGTATTGCTACAAAAGATCTCAACTGAACACTTGCCAAAGCAGCATCTCTGTCCATTTCCTCTTCCTCTAACTAGAGTTTTAGAAGATACAAACACAATTTCAGGTCCTTGCCTCTTTTATTACTAAATCTTCCCTGCCTTACTGACATTACATTGCTTTGACCAATTTCACCACCACACACCTAAGGGAAAAATATTCTACATAGAACTGGCATAAAATCTGTATTTGCTTTTTATATATTCAACATTTAGTAATTCCCTTTACTTAATAAGGCACTGTGTTGAGTACTTTGTTTATATTATCGCAGGCCACAACACTCTATATGTTGCCTGGCATTTTATATATGAGGCAACTAAAAGCTTAGAAGGTGGATTACATTATACAGGGTTATAGTTTGAAATTCATTCTGAGGATGGTCAATCATACTCCTTCCATCATACTACATTTTGCATTTAAAGGAATATATCAGTATTCAGGTTTGCTTTTTTATCCTACTTGGAGATGTAATGTTTCAACCTTAATTTAAACAACTGGGAAGAGAGAAGCAATCTGCTAACATCATGAACAAACATGTAGACCAATAAATGTCAGTAATATTCAATAACTTAGTTTTATTTTCAAAAGGAAGAGCAATTTATTTTTTATTTTTATATTCCCCATAGAATTGCAACCCCCTGATTTTGACCCCAATCCCTCCTTTCCTCCCCCACCCCCAAAGTGTGTCTCTGGTTCATAGTTGTTTGTTGATTTTGATTTTTTTCTTTCTTATAGTTATTCTTTTTCCTGGTCCCTTATTTAGGTTTTCTAGATTCCTGTTATGAGTGAGACCATCCAGTATTTTTCTTTTTCTTTCTGGCTTATTTCGCTGAGCATGATCCCAGGAAGAGCAATTTAGATAACTTCTAGAAAATAATAACTTGCAATTTAAAGAGAACATGAAACCTTCCTAAGTCAATACTGACATATATATGTGTATATATATATATATATATATATATAGTTGGTATATGGTACATAGAAATGTATACCATTTCTAACCTATAGTACAAATATATTATGTATAATTAAGACAAAAATACCAACCACAATGCACAACTACCAATCTTCCTAATATTGCAAGATTTGATACAGCTAATGTTGTGAATGACTAACAATCCAATAGACATTTCAAAACAGAGTGAAGAACCACTAGGAAAGTCAAAAAACCTTGAACATTTTTTGTAAATGCCAGTACATATGATCCATTGTGGAATTCAACCAGAAAGTGGAAGATCCCATTCTGTACTACTGAACAATTCTGTGGTAAAAATTGCACACCTCAAAAGTCCAAAACCATGATTCATCCTCTGCTCATTGTAAGAACTTACATACAGTGTGACTGCAATCTACATTTTGTAAAGAATTGAAAGTTATTTTCATAGCAGTTGTTTTTTGTTTGTTTCACAATAAAGTCTTAACCAAGTCTTTGCCTCGGCATTATTTGCTATGACGAGTTTACTTCCAAGTCTTTTTTCCCATACTAATAAGCATCTTTACCTAGAAAATGTCTCAGTATGTTCTAGGGAAGTATAAACTACCTATGGTTGTTTGCTACCTTCTAAAGATAATCCAGATTTCTCTGATAGAGAATAACACACCAGCACAGGCTTCATTTATAAAGTCACTAACTTTACCAATTTGCTTAATATCATTTTCAATAACTTTCTTTATTCTAACATTCTATTTCCAGCTTTATAATAAGAGAAAAAATACAGCAGAAAATAATTCTAACTTTCAATTTCTAAACCATGATACTTTTCCATTCATTGGAAAACTCATGTAGCTAGTTCCATTTTCTCTAAGGTAAAGTTAAATACCTTCTCTCTAAGCATGTTATATATACATATTCCAAGCCAATGAGTCTCCATTTCCACACGACCTTTATTAGCACCTTCTGTTGTAAAGGTCATTATTAAAATAAGAACTCTTCCTAGCCTATTACTTCTGATACATTTTGGCAAAATGTAGTATTTATTTTAATTCTTATTGGCATCAAGCATTACAGGAGAAATCAAGTCATAGAAGTGGGAAAATTATAACTCAAAGCAATATTTCCTAAAAACCCAATAGAAAACGTACTGCTCTGTTTAACTCTAGAAACTTGAAGAGCCTAACATAGTAGAATGGGAGAGGAAACTCAAAGCAAATTACTAATACAAAAAAAAGAAAGTGAACTTCTCTAATAGGTTAACTATTTGATAGTTATATTAAAATTCTGATAGCCTTATTTAGCTATCATACACTTGATAGAAATGTTCAGTGAATAAATGACTAACAAAGTAGAGATAATTCTGAATTATCTTAGATTTGGACAGAAAAAAAGACACGAACATATACAAGAAACAACTATAATTCCTCATAGTCTTATGGAAATTTTAGCAAATCTGTAGTCTGAGTAGAAACTCTTAAATCTAATGCAATACCAAACTCAATAGACTTGCATGGGTATCATCAATATTTGATAATCGTATCTTTAAGTTGCTTTGAACTCCTTAAGTAAATGTTGTATAGAATATAAAATAGTAGTGATGCAATAGCCACTATCCATGATAAAGAAAACAGTAACCTATTCTCAGAATATTGGTCCAAAGATGCAAAGAGAAACAGTAACTAAAATTAAGTAATATGTTAGTCAAAATGCTAGCAAGAGATAAAATCATGTGAATAAATAAACGGGGAACCTCAGGGATACCTAGAGAATAAAGAGAATTCTAATCACTGCTTAAATATTTTTTCTACATTCAAGGAAGTAATACAATCCCTAGCAACAAAGCGAAATTATACTCCTGGTCTGAGAGTTCCCACTAGGCTTAGCATTCTGACAATGCCGACCAACCACACCTGCCCTGCTTTCATGGCTGATGTGAAATTTATTACATCTTTTACTGCAAAGTCAGGGCCATACAGATATATACACATCATGTTCAACAAGACCCCACACTTAGACTACAAATAAACATCAGAACATATTCATTTTAGCATCTACATTTTCCAATCTTTGGCTGTTCAAATACAAATACAAACTGTAAAATGAAACAAAGACCCCAAGCCACCTGCTATGTGATACTGAAGAAATAATTTAATCTCTTTAGTGTTCTTGGTTTCCTTACCCATAAAATTAGAAGGTTGGAATAAAGGACCAGTAAGATGCCTTGTCTGCAGGTTATAAACTAAAAGTTGCTTTCATTGCTTAACTACTCCTTTAAGAAAGGATAAAGTAGGGAATTTCTTATTTCTCCAAGCTGATAAGGACATTGAACATTTCCTAGAATGGATGTACATAGGGTTCAAGGGCAGGAGTAAACCTGACTGAACATCCAAGCTCTTAGCCTCACTTTGTAGAGAAGCTGCAAGTCAATGAAGAATCCCAGGGTTCTGCCTTCCAGGAAGGTATGGGCAAGGCAGAGTCAAGAGAGAATTTATCTGTAATGTGTAACAGAAGACATAAAGTGAAAACAAAGACATGGGAATTCTGAGAACATTGATTCACCTCCGTCTGGAAAGATTGGCAAGCACTTCAGGAGAACTGCACTTTTGACAATCAGTTCTTAGGAAAAATGAAATAGGAAGAAGGGGCCCTCTAGACAGAGAGAAAAATGTAAGCAAATACAAGGAACAGGCATGATTAAAACACATGTCCCTCTAATGTGGCTGGAGACAAAGTAATGGAAGACAAAATTGTAAAGGTTGGAACTAGGCCATGGAATGCCTTTTCAAAGTCCAGGATAGACTGTTGAACTTAATGGGAAAAGTACAGGAAAACCCCTCAAGTGCTATGATTAGAGCCAACATTAGGAAGATTAATTTGTCTGTGACACAGAATTTAGTAGAAAAACAAGTTAGGAGTCTTAGGAGGAAATAAAGAAGCCGCGAAGGGCCTCCCCGGTGGCGCAGTGGTTGAGCGCTGGGTTGCGAAGCTGCCCGCGGCCTCTGTGGCGCCGGTTCGATCCCCGGCTGCTCCCCGGCCACCGGAGGAGGGTCCCACATGGTGTGCAGACCTCTCCTGCCGCCCGCTGCTCCCCTCAGCAGTGTACTTCGGTCCTTCTGCCTGCTCTGCTCCCCACTCTGGCTCTGGTGAATTCTCTCACCCTCCCATGCTTCTGACTGTACCCAGTGCATGTAAAAACAAAACAAACAAACAAATAAAATAAATAAATAAAACATGCCTCTATAAAAAAAAAAAAAGATTTAAAAAAAAAAAAAAAAAGAAGCCGCGAAGATTGCTTCCACCATTGTTCCCACTATTTATTCATACAAGGCTTTAAACCATATATAGGAGAAAATATTTCCCAATTTACTCCTTTTTAAATATAAATCTGATTCTTAGCAATTAATTTAACACTGACAAAACAGCTATTTTAGGAATCACTGAAACCATCAGAAACCCCTGTGTACTATGTAATCATGGCCAAGGCACCAGGACACACATGGGCCTAAACTACTCAAAACAATAATCTGTATATTCTTTCTGAAAAGCAGTTTGCAACATGAACCAAAAGCATAAACAGTCCGACAACTTGTCAATAAACTGGTTAGTATAAAGAATTACATCCAATTATATATATTTTAGCAATGTTTATACTTGTACAAACTTTAAGAACAATTTGAATATTTAACTTTGGGGTTAGTACTTCAGTATAGTAGAAGAATACTATAGTCATTAAAAGAAAGTAAAATATGTAAAAAATAGAAAGGTATTTTCCCATTTAGCTGGTGAAAAATGATACCAGATGATGATTCCAGAACAAAATGTACCATGACTGCCCCAACACCTACATACATACACCATTAAAAAAATACAACAGGGCCTCCCTGGTGGCTCAAGGGGTTAAGTCATAGCACTATGAAGCTATCAGCAGCCTCTGCAGCAGGGCACAAGTTCAATGCCCAGTCAGGGAGATAACCCACATGGCACAGCAGACCTCTACTGTTTCGTATGCTGCTCCCTTTAGCAGTGTATTTCAGTAGATCTGCCTGTTCTGCTCCCCACTCTGTCTCTGGTGAATCCTCTCATCCCACCCCCGCACCTTTGGTCTGTTCCCCAGCTCTTGTATGCATAAATACAATAAATCTTAAAAAAAAAAAAAAAAAAAGTGAAAAAATACAACGAAATTACTAAATTCTTCTGCTACCTTCTAGATTTCCTAAACCAAGATATAGAATACCTATTAAATGCTTATACAATGATTGTAAATTTAGAACTGAACGCAGGTGCCTTCCTCCTCCTATAAGTATGTCTCAACAGTTGGCTAAAGTCAAAGTTCCCTTCTCAGGCATTCCCCCACCCCCCACCCCCATTTCCAGGTAGAAATAAACCATTTTCAGCAGCAAGACCCCTGGTTTTTCGCTGTCTAAATGCTAGTATATGTGTACACCTGTGCTCATATACTCAGTAACATTAAAACTATCCAAAAAATTAAAAGTGGCTTATCAAAAGTAAAGTGCAGGAGTCCCAGCCAGAATCTATGGAAGAAAGTATATTGCAGAACTGGTCCAAAGTCAGTTTGCTTTGACGGTTAATCAAATTGAATTTTATTTTTTTTAAAGATTTATTTATTTATCTATACAAGCACTAGGTACAGTCAGAAGTGCGGGAGGGTGAGAGAATTGACAGAGCCAGAGTGGGGAGCAGAGCAGGCAAAAGGACTTAAGTACACTGCTGAGGGGAGCAGCAGGCGGCAGGAGAGGTCTGTGCGCCACGTGGGATCCTCCTCTGGTGGCCGGGGAGCAGCTGGGGATCGAACCGGTGCTGCAGAGGCCACCGGCAGCTTCGCAACCCAGCGCTCAACCACTGCGCCACCAGGGAGGCCCTAATCAAATTGAATTTTAATGCTAGAAACATTTATGTCCCATCCTACAGAAACTTCAAAGGTCACCCATTGCACATTAACTGCCAAATCCAAGGAGCACTAGTAATAACAGCGCTGTACATATTCCTAAATTTCACAGGGTCCAAGCCATTTCTCGATCTTCATTAATAACACCTTCCTCTGTAGTATTTAACCACTCATTCCTTTTTGAAAATTCTTCTCCCCCACCCCTTAATATCAGTGAAACAGCACTATTCTGACTTTTTTTTAAACTGCCCTAACTATAACTTCCTGATCTTTACAATGTAGATTTTACCTTTTCCTCCCTTAATTTTCATTTCTTTCTGTGCAAATTAACTTTCCTCAAGGGGGCCTCCCCTTGTGGGGTAGGCGGTTGAGCGCAGGGCTGTGAAGCAGCACCGGTTCGATCCTGCTCAGCCGGTGAGGGTCCTACATGGCACAGCAGACCTCTCCTGTCGTGCCCGCTACAACCCTCAGCAGTGTCTTTCATCAGTCTGCCTGTTCTGTTCCCCGTTCTGTCTCTGGTGAATCCTCTCACCCTCCCACGCATCTGGCCTGTACCTGGTTCTTGTATAAAAATAAATAAATCTTTAAAAAAAATTTCCTCACAGTATTTATCCATCACACCGTGCATTCAATTCCCAATTCTTTATCACTAAACCCATTATTTCAGGGATGTTTGAGTTTCTAACACCAAACCTGGCGTCAAACTTCTTAGGTACTTTAGTCTATTTCTACAGATACTAAGGCAGAAGCATTGCCAACGTTTCATAATAACTGACATTTCGTGTTGCCTTTGAGTTCCTACCTTACCTCCCACAAATCTAAGTCAAGTGTCAAGCATTCTTACCCGGAGGTTTTCAAATCTGTCACGTCCTTTCCATTCTCACACTGTTTGCTTTAAAATTCAAATTCAAGCACTATTTGCTTTAAAAGTCTGGACACAAATACAGTGATCCTAACTTCTGCCTCTTAAGTTTTTCCCCACTTTATCTTATATAGCACCCCAAACCAATCTTTGAAACTTGCTATCAATTTATCACTTTCAAAATTCCCAAAGACTCCTTATTCCTTTATAATAAAATCTAAAACATAAAGGCTTCTGCAACATGATGCAGCCTATCTTTTCAAAAAGCCAGATAACCTCAAAACAAGAATCCAAGAAATCACGAAAATAAGGAAACAGAAGACTAGAAAGGTTAAGTTTCTTACTCTGGCCAAAAGCAAATGTATCAAGAACAGAAATTTTAAAACCTAGATTGATGTTTCCTCAATTTGCCCAACCATAACAGAACAAGATACTTAATATACAGATTGCCAGACCTTCCCTGGCAATTCCATGGGTTTGAGGAGAATCCCATGAATTTCAATGTTCAAGAAGCACTAGGTGATTCTCAACTTCAGGGAAGTTTGAGGAAACATGACCTAGATCATGTAAATCTTTATATATTCTTTGGACACACTAATCTTCTGTAAATATTCTGTTCTATCCAGAAAGCTCTATTCACTGTCTCAATTATGCCTTGACTATGGTTACATTCTCCCACCTTACCCAAACATACGCACCCTTCCTATTTTAAGCTCTTCAAAATCTTTGGACTGTTTTAATGTTTTCAATATATAACCCTAATAATCAAGTACCATGTTGATTTCTTTTGTTGCAACTATCCTAAGAAAATCCAAAGTGAAGACTACATAAAAGAACACAAATTATTAATATTGCTCTTAGCCTGAAAAACAAAATGTCTTAAATAGTAATTAATCATCAAAATACTAAACAAAAAAATAGAAAACCTAAACTTTTAAAAACACTGAGATCTGAGCTTCTCCATTACTGTTATACTGCTATATGTCATCATTATTAGACAACTAGATGTATTTCAACTACGGCACTTAAGGGGGGTTTTGGGAGGCTACTGCAGAAAAACTATGAAGCACGGTATTTTATAAAAATTTATCTAGAGGCTAAATTAGATTTCCTATACTGTCACACTCTTCAAAAAAAATGAGCAAAAACCTCATCAAATGGTAACTTTAGTTTCTTAGTGATTTCCATTTAAGTCATCACCTATAATCTACATTAAAATGAGCTGCTAATACTAAAATACATGCTGCCCAATGGAGTTAAAAAATACAACTTGACCAATAAAGTTTTTAGTGGCTATGGATCCATCTTGCCAAGCAAAAAAGCCAAAAACATGCACTAAAAAATAACAGGCCATTCCATTTATATATGAAGTGAGATCCCCAGAGATATTTAAGAATAAATTTGATTTTATATTGTCTAAAAATAATAAAAGTAAATCTGATATATTATGGATTATATTGGAAATTAATTTCTAGTCTCAAAATATTTCTAGTAGCAAATAAAGAACTTAAAATGTTACTAAAGGTCTACAATTGAAATTATTCTTATGAGTTTCAGAGTAGGCCCTAATGTGACTTCTCACCTATTTTTAAAGCCTGCATTTATTGTATCATCACTATCATTTTTGCTTATCATAAACTAGTATATCAAGTTTCGCTTTGTTCATGTAATGGTCAGAAGAATGAAGAAACAGATATCCTTCTCTTTATTAAATTCACTTGTAAAGAAACCATAAAGGTCAAAATGTAAAGTTGCAGTGTTCTCTATAAGGTGTAACTATAAAATCCTTCCAGTGTCTCAATACGAATTCAGTGTTAAACTCACCTGTTCCCCACATTCTGAACACATTTTTAAAAGGATGAAATGGTTACTATAATAGCTTCACATATTGCTTTTAGAAACATATCACCAGTTCTGTTAACAAATCTGCAGTAGAAGGAAATAACTTTTTTTAAAAGTATAAAACTTGAATGTGGCCAGTAGGAAAAAAAAATTACTGTGTGTAAAATTTTAAATAAGATTACTTAAGTGGTCAGATGTACAGTCTATTATCTACTTTTTCTTTAATGGCTCACTTAACCATCTACATGGCAAAATATTTTTTACAATACTCAGCGCCAACATTTTGCCACTTAGGGACTTAAATTCTTACACAATGATCCACTGAGACTTGAAAGGATCTGGGCTTTCGAGGGGGCGGGGAGGGGATCAAGAACACCGATTGGTTATTACAAGGACAAAGATCAGTGACTTTAACATAAACATGCATTTAAAACTACTGTGTATATATTTCAGCAATTTCAAAATATACCCAAAAGAGTCTAATTAAAAGCAGATGGTAGTAACTATTCAATCAGATTTCCAGAGGAAAAAAATGATTTACTGAAAATGAAGTATCTTGCTAACCATAAACCTTTGAATAAAATTTCAACTACACCAAGTCACCTGAAAAAAAAAAAAATACAAAAAACACTTCACAGAAAATATATTATGGAATAAAAAAAAAAAAATAGCTATGGAGACTCACCACACCAAAGTGACCAACAAATGAAATGTTAGAACTCTATTGTTTACAATATGCAAGATTAACACAAGCTAAACAATGATAAAACAGCAAAAACTATATCAAATTGCCAGTGGGAAAAAATAGGATCACATTTTGGCATATACAACCAAGTGTAAAAAGAGCTTTTTTAATCCTTTGCTGTTAACCTTTCATAAGCTTCATTTTCTATCCAAAATGTATCTAAATTACAAAGCTTATTCCCATAGAAATATACTATTGGTCACATTAAAAAAAAAAATCGAATAGAAGATTAAAAAGCAGTTGTATCTTACCCTTGTCTTTCCAATTTTTCTTCTGACCGTCCATCTCTTGTCACAATCAGCCCTCCAGATGCAATTATCAATTATGCATACCAACAGAAAAGCAGTAACCACAAAAATCTACCCCAGACATGAAATATCCGTTTCCTCAAGCGAAGTCTGCAGTCTCTGCTGCACAAATGCAGCAGAGCTGAAGTCACCTGACGTCTTCTGGGTGTGGAGAGTCTGACGCAGTGCAATCTGTAACTAGGCTACTAATACTTGGGCTCTCCCGCCTTCATTCTATCTGTTTATTGTTCTCTAGTCTTTTGCTTGTTGCACATACCAAATGGAGCTACTTTTGCAGGGGAAGGGGCAGGCTACCAAACGAAAGGAGAGGAAAAAAGGCTGCTCTTTCAGAAGAGCTAATTAATCACAATATATTTGAAATGCACTTAAAATCATGGGCTGTTTGGGTTTGTTTGGTTCTTCTCAACTAGAATGTTGTTTGTTTTCATTCAAAACTGTAAAAATCAATGGTTAACGAATAAGATAAAAAATGAATAGCTTTAATTTCAATCCTGAAAAATGCTGAGTCTCCCCTTAATTTCTCCTGTTTATTAAAGCTTTAAAAAGCACTCAGCATTCTGCACTCTCTATAAGGATATGAGGGAATCACAAAACCAAATTATTAATGTTTATGGACTATATGCTACTTCAATAGAAAAAAGTTTTTGTTCAATTTCAACAACCTTATCTTTCTAATGTTCTGTTTTGGTTTCTTCCTTTTATAATTATGGAAACCTCTTAAAGGCTTAAGAATATACACTTATTCTTAATCATCACCTGTTCTAACTCTATCTTTCAATAAGGATCTATTAGACATGACTGACTGCAGGTGCTAAGAATAGATTCTAATCTTAAAGAGAAATATTCATGGCCTAGTTATATCATTTGCCTTGGGAAAATGACACAGGAGCAAAGTAAAATTTTACTGATTAATAAACAAATCATGGAGAAAATGTCCAAAATTGTGTTCAACTTTAAAAAGGTAGCATTCACCCCAGTGCAGATTATGTTTTTTAATATTCCACAACCAGTTTAAGTGATGTTACCATTTGACTAAACAGAAAAGCCAGTTAATGACAAATCAGCTAAAATATTTTAAAATGTATGACAGGATTATAAGATATATAGTTATGTAAATATTACAAGCTTCTTAAGGATATATAGCTACATTGAAATAGGTATATTTTCTGGAACTTGCTATAAAACTGTGTGCAAAATCCTTAATATTAGAAGTGGTCTGAAGATTACTTACTTATCTATGTCTTTGTTTTTCTAATTCCAAACATAAATAAAGCAATGCAATTTTTAAAGAGTCTAGCATTCTCAGCTCAAGAGTTAATATTTAACTTTCAACTTTAAAAATTCTCTGCACACTTTCCATAGTATTTGAGAATCCTGTCACCTAGCCTTCCCATGGCTGAAAATGTCTGCCTCTCCATGCAACAGCTTGGAATCTCAAACTATTCAGTTTGTACAAGGTATTTCTAAGATAATATTTTCTATGAAAGATCCCTTAAAGCTGAAGGTCAATAAATATTGGTGCATTTGTATAGTACTAAAGCAATCAGAAACAGCACCCACACTTTTCAGGTCACAGATACTATACTAAGACAAAATATATGTATTTCTTTACAAAGATATTTACCATTTATGTTACTTCCATATTCTGGTATAAAAATACCCATTCCTCTAAACATTAAACATACTTAATTGCTCCCCTGGCAATTAAAAATTCAAAGAGAGACCCTGAAATGCAACCTTACATAGTAATATTTAATTTTTACGGTCTTTACAAATTAGGTTAACTTTACAGGGAAAACTAAGTTACATAAGTTAAATGACATTTTGCCCAACTAGAGTTGTTTTAAATTTAGTAAGCAAAGCAAAAAAGAGCTTAAATTTGAAATTTTCGTGAGACAAATTTGTTAAAGATATAAAGTCATGTAGGCTAGTTACTGTGATCAAATAAGTTAATATATTAAATGTCCTCAGTGGGGCCTCCCTGATGGCACAAGGGATTAAGTCTCAGCACTATGAAGCAACCCTTAGCCACTGTAGCAGGAATTTAATCCCCAGCCTAGGAGCTACCCACATGGCCCAGCAGACCTTTCCTGTTTCGCCAGCTGCTCCCTCAGCAGTTTATTTCAGTAGATCTGTCTGTTCTGCTCCCCATTCTGTCTCTGGTGAATCCTCTCAACCCCTGCACCTCTGACCTACACCCCAGATCCTGCATGAATAAATAAAAATAAATGTTTTTTAAAAAATAAATAAAAGTCTCAGGACAGTGCCTGGCAAAAAGGGTACTATGGAAGTATTAGCTGTGTGCTATTGTTATCAGGCTAAAATAAAGAAAAAAAAAACCATCAAACTACCAGGAGACAAGATACATAAGGTATTTATAAGAAATCTCATATATTTAAGCCATTTGATTCTAAGCAATAGCCCAATACTTTCAATACCAGTGCCCCCCCCACCCTTCCCCACAAATTGTGCTTTACTATGAAGTTCTGTCATTTTCCACCTGAGAAAATGTGTATATGGATAGTTTATGTCTCATTCCACATTGTCTTATTCCATATTAAATCCCAACTTAACAGGCAAATAAAGAACATAAATGTTAACAACTTTTCTTCATTTAGTTTGTTTTCCTTCAAATATTTAACATTTTGTTTTAAAAAATGAAAAGTTCTTTAAAAGAAAGTTTTCAAATAAAGTAGCCATCAAACAAAGCAAATACTTCCCTCTAAGCTGGGCAGTACTTGCATACAAGCCTTGATAACTAAAATAATTATTTCCACTTTCTGGCAAAAGAGATATATCTACAAGTTACTTGGCAAAGTGTTTTAATTATTTGGGACAGGAACCCATTTTCCCTTAAAAGTGCAGGCTTCCAGGGCCTCCCTTGGTGGCGTAGCGGCTGAGCACCGGGCTGCGAAGTTGCCCGCAACCTCTGCAGCACTGGTTCGATCCCCGGCTGCTGGCGAGGGTCCCACATGGCGCCACGCAGACCTCTCCTGCCCTGCCCCGTGCTCCCCTCAGCAGTGTACTTCTGTCCTTCTGCCTGTTCTGTTCCCCGCTGTGGCTCTGGTGAATCCTCTCACCCTCCCGCGCTTCTGACTGTACCCAGTGCTTGCATAAATAAATAAATCTTTAAAAAAAGGAAAGAAAGAAAAACAACGTTGAAAAAAAAAAGTGCAGGCTTCCAAAGACGGCGGACACAGAAGATTCCTGTATTTATAAACAATAAAAAGTTTTGTCTGTATTCTAAGTCCTACTGCATATTGTCTGTAGGGAGGGGTGGGGGCAGTGTGGGGGGGGTGAGGAGGGAGAATGACACTCCTGTACTTGAACTCAAAATGGCAACTTACCCCTCAATATCCAAATCCCCAGGACTTCTGCCATGACTTTTCAAACACCTATGAAGGACCTTCCCCAAGCATATCTCTAATTTCTCTCTAAATGAAACCATGCTCTGAAATGACTTACACTGAATGTTTCTCTTCCCATATCTCAAAACTAATTTTCTCAGTACACTTACCTCATTAGCAGAACTGTATGATTAACTCAATTCCTACTTTAAAAAAACCCTTTCTCTATAACCCTCTTATGAATACTCCCCTGGCCCCCTCCACCACCCCCGTGTGCATGTGTATTTTTGGCTTGTATCTTAATTGCAGGATTTCAGACAGTAGAGGCCTGTTACTTTGGAACAGGCAGTAATATATAGGCTGTAAGCCCACCCCAGCCAGCTCTCCTAAAATTTCTCCTTTTCCATTTCTTTCTTTCCTCTACTTCTGAATCACAGAAACACTCAATTTTCTTATTTTCAAAATTTAGAGATCTAATTAGCTTTACTGAACAATAAATGAATCAGACACCATACTATAAAGGTGCTGCCAAAAACTCATGTTTTTGTTTTGTTTACAATGTTTAGAGGTCGAGGGAAATTAGGTGGAAACAAGATGGTCATTTGGACTGAAAGTGCTAAACTCTTAATTTGTATACAAACCTTAATAACTAAAATAATTATTTCTACTTTCTGGCAGGATTTTTCCTTATTAATAAAGATATAAATTACAGCTGCACAGTTTTAAACATATTCCAAAATTTAATTATTCTAATCTCTCATGAAACTAAACTTAAGTCTCATTACTGAAGGTATTAAATAATGCTGTCTAATACCATGTGCTGTAAAATAATGCCCTCTATGGACTAAATTATAGCACTTCAACATTAACTACGAATTGAACCTTAAGATATAGAGAAAATGAATGACAATATAAAAGACCAAAAAAAATGAGCATTTTAATTATAGACCATTTCATATAGCTGCTAAAAATGAACACTAGAATCCACAGAAAACAGAAAATAATACTATTCAATGAGAACTAAATAAATTCTGGCTTATTATACCCTAAATAAATGTTCAGATATTACAAAAGATCCAAAGCATTTTGAAATTTGGAACTGTAATAGTCACCAGGCTTTGCACAGACCTTCTGCAACTTCTTAGCTTTCACTTAAGTACACGGGGAAATCATAGTCATTTCATGTCTAAAATAGCATGATTCAAGCATTAATTCAGTACCATGTGTCAAAATTCAAAATCATTTTATAGTCTGTTTTAAAAATGCTATATGAAAAATTAACATAAAGCAAAAATTCGTAAATCTTTACATTTCTCTGCCCAACTATGTATTTATTCCATATGGTAATTATAGAGCATTCTGCATACCTTGTTTTCTAGCAACAACACTAGATGGCACCAACTCCCGTAGTACAGTTGATTGTACAATCCAAAAAACTGTTCTTAATTTTTTACTCTTCTCTACAATTGCAGCATGGTAACAGGCAACTAGATCAGTTTGATGGGAAAAGGAAAAAAACACCACCAAAAAGGCTTATGATGTAAAATTATCTCTAACCAGAATGCAGAATCAATTTTAAAACAATCAGAAGTAAGTGTGACAATGAAACCGCAAATAAAAATTGTAATTTTCCCATGGTAATATACAGGAAAATACCCACTAAAATGTGAAGAAAAAAATCATTGGGAAAACTAATATTTCAAGAGTTTGCATCCTTTGTATATAAATAACTCAGAAGAGATGAGTATTTTAAAATGGGCAAAGGGTATGAACAGGCAATTCACAACAGAATTACAAATAAGGTTAAGAAATGGAACATGTTCTTCTTCAATAATAATCGAAGAGCAAACCAACAAATACCATTTAACCTAAACTGCTAAGGTAAAGAAATAACAAGCACAGAGTAACCAAGGAGGATATATAATAAGAAATAAATCATAATGACTTTCTAGCAAAGAGCGCTAGATGGGTAGGCAACAGAAACAGGAAGATTGTCATTGTACTTTTTGAATTTTGTATAATGTGGAACTATTATCTATGAAAATATTTATAATAAACACAATGATAACAGAGAAAAGGGTGTTTTGTGAGGATAAAAAGTAGTCCAACTTTTCTAATGGTAATTTTTTGTTTAAATTCTTAATGTCATACCCACTGGCCTAAGGGTTTATTTCTCATAATTTATGAAAAAAAATTAATAGCTATGTAAAACATATTTAAATATAGAGAGATAAGCATGATAGCATTACTTAAAAAATTAGAAGTAGGGAATAATACAAGAGGAGCCAGACCACTGGTGAAATTATAATCATACTAAGGAACACTAAGCATCAAAAAAAATTGTTCACACAGAAAATTATTTAAAGACAAGGAAATGTTTGCATTATGTAAGATTTTGCTAAATCTTTTTTTAGAAGCTACAATGTTACTGATTTCACTGACAGCTGGCAGGTCCATGAGAGAAATTCTGACTAATAAAATTAGGAAGCTCAAAAAATTTAAGCATTTGCCCAGCTAATCGATAGTCAGTATTGCAACTAAAAGTTGTAAAATGTCTGTAAACTGTCTAAGATGAAGTTCTTTCAACCACATTATATTTAGCAGTATCTTATTTTTTATGATACATACTTCATATTTATTTTCAACTTGTATTGGGTCCATAGTAAGTACTAAATGAATCCTCACTGATTTTACAATGTGACATTGAAGTAAATATCATCAATTCCTTTATTAACAGTCACAATTTAGGTACACTTTACATTTACTAGGAGTGTTCTAGTTAAAGGTATTTCTACTCAATTTGTTAAACATTTTCCAAGTACATAAATTTCTAACTTGTTTCAAGTTAAGACTCACTATCATAACCAAAGTCCCACTAAAAGTGTCCTAAATATGGTCATTAAAAATACATTTTAACCAAAATACTAAGCCTTAATTGCTATAATTTAGTGAAAAAGGTGAAAAGCTATCTAGAAAATTTTTTTAATATAAGAAAAATGTGTTAAGTCTAAACATCAAAATAAAGCTCTTACTCATGAGTACACAGTATATACAAATTTGCAAACTATAATTTTTATTTTTAATCTAGATAAGTGGGTTCTTCTCAGTGAGCTCTTTATTATGGTAATACTACTTGCTATTAGATAGTAAACAGTTTAAGTATCATGAATAAATAATCAACTTGTGGTTTATACATTATTCACCAAATGTTCCAGCAGGTCAGCAAAACACAACCTCTACTCTGGATTGCAAACTGAAAATATTCTATGAGTTAGTGAAAGAACAAGCAAACAGAAAAACATATTAAAGCAATCAGTATCATTAAGTTAAAATCAGTCATATGGATCAAAGACATTAGCATCTTTCTTTATCAATGGCCTACCAACAACATAGGTAATAGCTGACCTCACTAGGGTCATTCAGTCTCCACATGGAAGCAACAAAATGTTATCTTCATTCTTTTATCCCTACATGACAAAAAATAGATTTTCTTGACTTTTAAAAAATGTTTTGGCATTGGCTAATGTCCCCAACACAAGAACTATATAATTATGGCAGCAACACCTTGGTTGTCAGCTAAATTTAGGGCAATAACTGCTCAATCCAAAATGGGGAAACAACTAAGAAAAGGGTAAAACCTATACTGGAACCCAAGTTCTTCACACGCTGGGGAAAAAAATCTCCCTTGTGGAAGAGTATAAGAAAGAACATTAAACCAGTATCTAGAAAACAACGGAAGTTCAAAGGTATTATGTGTATTACATAATTTGCTATATACCTTAGGAGAGTTACTATCTCTCAGTTTAGGTTTTATCATCATAAAATAGTTTCTTTTGGGCCTCCCTGGTGGTGCAGGGGTTAAGTCGCAGCGCTATCAAGCTATCACCAGCCACTGCAACATGAGTGTGATCGTCAGGCAGGGAAATGACCCACATGACACAGCAGACCTCTCCTGTCTCACTGGCTGCTCCCCTCAGCAGTGTTATTTCAGTAGATCCGCCTGTTCAGCTCCTCACTCTGTCTCTGGTGAATCCTCTCACCCCCCACACCTCTGACCTATACCCCAGTTCTTATATGCATAAATAAATCTTTAAAAATACGTCTTTAAAAAAAAAGTAGTTTCTTCTTTAAGATTATGGTGGAGACTAACTGATATCAATATGCAAAAAAGCTTTTCTCCTGGGCCTCCCTGGTGGCACAGGGGTTAAAGACACAGTGCTCATCAAGCTACTGCCAGTCATTACAGCATCTAACCCATATGGTACAGCAGACCTCTCCTCTCTCTCCCTCTGCTCCCCTCAGCAGTGTATTTCAGTAGATCTGCCTGTTCTGCACCCCACTCTGTCTCTGGTGAATCTTCTCACCTCCCTGCACCTGTGGCCTACACCCCAGATCTTGTATACATATACATAAATCTTTAAAAAAAAAGATTTTCTCCAACTTTCAAAATTCCCAATTTAGAATCCTCCTAAATAGAAAAAAAGAAAAACTGAAACTGAAACACATTAATCTAATTTTCAAATGAATATTACAACCACACTGAAGGTGGAGAAAAGGGAAAAAAGAACTAATCCAAGTAATTTGCATTTGTGCATATATATATTTATATACAATCTTGGGCAGGAGGTAACTTTTATTAACGTCATTGTATTATAACAATTTTAAAAAGCATTTTATAACTATTTTAGGTATATTAAATTAAAGAGTTAAGCAAGTGAGTAAATGTATTGGTAGTGTTGCGAGCCAGGGTACTCATGATCCAAGGAACATGCAAAAATAGGAAGTGAGGGCTTCCCTGGTGGCACAAGGGGTTGGGCACCTCACTATGAAGCAATGCGCAGCTTCTGCAGCACGAGTTCGATCCCCGGCCAGCCAGGGAGAAACCCACATGGCAAGGCAGACCTCTCCTGTCTCACCTGCTGCTCCCCTCAGCGGTGTATTTCAGTCAATCTGCCTGTTCTGTTCACCATTCAGTTTCTAGTGGATCCTCTAACCCCATCCCTCCCGACCCCCACATGTCTGGCCTGTGTTCTTGTATGCATAGATAAATGAATCTTTTAAAAAAAAAAAAAAAGAAAGTGAAAGAAGAAATGATCATTTTGGGAATGGATCAGAACTGAAGTTATCTGTGTGAACTCATAATTTCTAAAATAAGTAAATGTTCATGCTTATGCTTAGTTGTATATATGTATACAAGCATTTCCTAGTTCTGCCCACTGAAAGAGATAAAAATGATCCTAATAACCGGGAGTATTAACTACCATTCAGCTCTTGACCTTTAACACAACTACAGATTAAAAGCAATCAAGTATCCCTAGAGAAATGGCTGCAGTTCTGAGCACAGTAGGCATGAGATGAATCGTCAACATTTTGTTATGTTAGAAAGAAGAAATGTTTTCCTTTCTACCACCCTCTGCACTCCCACCAGCACAAAAAAGATAGCTGCTGGTCGATTTGAATAGGGCCCACCAAATCAGAACAGTTTACATTTAGTAGAAAACATTAACCTCATCAGTGTGGGACCCTCCAGGTAGAATGTAAGACAGTCTTTGTACGTTTTTTTACGTTTTTTTCCTTCAGTTACTTTTTAGTAATGCATTATAAACCATTGAGGGGGAAATAGATGTTCACTGATCCACACTGATAACTAATTCATTAACGGAAAAGGGCTCTTGCCAACAGTAAAATGACAAAGCCTAATTTAGAAACATGGAGGGAATGTTGGAACTGAAAAGTCATCAAATTGCAACTTAATGGTAAAAATTGAATCAAGGAAGAATTATCAATGAATACTAAATTTGGGGTGGGGTAATGCCTGCTGGGGGGCAGGCATTCTGCATGGTGTTAAGTATCTATTTTTCAATGAGGAAAACAGGGACAAACGGTCACATACTCAAAATTAAACTCATCACTGACGGATTGATGGATAGCGAGTACTCCAAATATGATACCATGAGAGAAATACTACATCATCTTCATTTTGCCCATGAATTCATAATCTCATTCTAATCACTAAGAAACATCAAACAACTACAAAATGTGGAAGGAGCCTATATTGTTCAAAAATATTAATGTCACATGGAGTAAAGAATGGAAGTGATCCAGATTTAAAGACATAAAAGCAACATGATAATTAAATGCAAAACTTGGAAGATTAAATGCAGATCTTATAGTAGAGAAAACTATAAAGGACATTATTGGGCAAATAAAAAAACTGGAATATGAATGGTAGACTATATAAATGTAAATTTAGGGATTTAAGAGCTATACTGAGGTTATGTAAAAGAATATCTCTTTCTGAAGCATTTAGGTCAGAATGCACATATTATTACTCTCAAATGATTCTGAGAAAACAAGATTGATAATGTGTCCAGGTAGTTAGCTATAGAAAGAGATCATAATAAAGCAAATGGGGTAAATGTTAATAGGGAAGTTTAGATAAACAGCAATTATTTTTAAGTTTGAAGTTATTTCCACACAAGTCAAATTTTAAAAAGCAATGATTTTTAGAACTATCCTACCTAAATGATTCCATATTTTTTTTTAAATTCTGCTAAATTCCAGTCATAACTAATTTAGCATCTCAAGTATCAAATTCTTCTTTAGCTTACATTGATTTCAGTTAAAACTCTGAATAAACCCAAATTATTTTTTTACTTAGTTACACATGATCAGCTCACAAATCTACATCCCTGCTGCAAGTGAGGAGGTTTCTACATACTGGCCATAACACTCACAATACACTCACCTACCCCTAATATGACACAAAACAGGATTTGGAAAACTTTTGTCACATTTACATAAATAAGCAGGGCTATGTGTTTACTCGTTTGTAATTTGAAATTTTCATAGAATCCTCTCTTCACTGAAGCCATTCCTAACATTACAAGGTTGAGCTAACCACTCTTCACTCTTAGTATGTATCGGTGTCTTCCACTTCCAATGATTATATACTCCTATCCCGAAACTGTCATTCCTGTGCAAAAATGAGACTTGTAAATACGATCTGAGAAAAACATTTCAATTGTCATGTGGTAGTGCTGCCTGTCAGTGTCTATACTTTCCAAAAGTTTCACTATCTTGGTCTATTTATAGTAGACAAATTTATACAATTATTAGGATGTTTTCTTATACCTTTGTTGTTTCATTTTTTAATGAGTAGAAAGTGAGGAAAGTACCAATAGTAATACTGTAAGCAAAAATGGAAGCCATGAGGATACCAAAGAATAAATCTTTAGCCACAGAATTTTTTTAAAAATTAAAGAACATAAATTATTTTTCCAAAGAAGACATACAGATGGCTAAAGAGATAAAGATACATAAAGAGATTCTCAACATCCCTCTAATCATCAGGAAAAAACATAAATCAACCACGACGAGATATTGCCTCACACATGGTAAAATGGCCATTATCAAAAACACAAGAGATAACAGATATTTGCATGAATGTGGAGAAAGGGAACCTTTGTACATTGTTCGTGGGAATGTAGACTGATGCAGTCACTATAAAATATAGTATATAAGTTCCTCAAAAAAATAAAAATAGAGGGCCTCCCCTGGTGGCGCAGGCAGTTGAGCGCAGCGCTGTGAAGCTGTCCACAGCCTCTGCAGTGCCGGTTCGATCCCGGCTGGCCAGCAAGGGTCCCACATGGTGTGGCAGACCTCTCCTGTCTCGCCCACTGCTCCCCCCAGCAGTGTATTCCAGTCAGTCTGCCTGTTCTTTTTTTTTTTTTTTTTTTTTTAGATTTATTTATTTATACAAGCACTGGGTACAGTCAGAAGCGCAGGAAGGTGAGGGAATTCATCAGAGCCAGAGTGGAGAACAGAACAGGCAGACTGACGAACCGGGGATCGAACCCGTGCTGCAGAGGCTGCGGGCAGCTTCGCAGCCCAGCGCTCAACCGCTGCGCCACCAGGGGAGGCCCAGTCTGCCTGTTCTGTTCACCACTCTGTCTCTGGTGAATCCTCTCACCCTCCCGCGAATCTGGCCTGTACCCTGGTTCTTGTGTAAATAAATAAATAAAAATCTTTAAAAAAACAAAAATAGAATTACCAAGTGATTCAACAATTCCAATTCTGGGTATTTATCAAAAACAAAACAAAACAGTAACTCAAAAAGATATATATGCATTCCCTATGACAGCATTATTTACGATAGCCCAGGTACACAAGCAACCTAAGTGTTCACCGATGGATTAATGGGTACAGAAAATGAGTGAAACTTCACACACAGAGAGTAAAATTTTATATATATGAAATGAAACATTATTCAGCTATAAAAAATGAAATCCTGGGCCTCCCCAGTGGCGCAGCAGGTTGTGCTCAATTTTATTGAGCACAGCGCTGTGAAGCTGTCCACACCCTATGCAGCACAGGTTCGATTCCCAGCCAGCCAGGGAGATTTCCACATGGCGCAGCAGACCTCTCCTGTCGCGCCCGCTGCTCCCCTCAGCAGTGCTTTCAGTCTGTCTGCCTGTTCTGTGCCAGTGAATCCTCTCACCCTCCCGTGCCTCTTGCCTGTACCCCAGCTATTGTATAAATTAAAAAAAAAATCTGGGGGAAAAAAAAAAGAAGAAATCCTGCCATTTGGGATATGGATGGGCCTTAAGGATACTATGTTAAGTCAGTCAGAAAAAGACATACCATATGATCTCTTGTACATGACATCTTTATTCTGAAAAGGCATTAGTAACTATTCTCTAAAGAAAAAACGCGAACATTGTTTATACTTCCTTCTTCAACCATCCCTACTCAGCATTCTAAGCACTGCTCTCATTTCTTTACTTAAATCAAAACAAGGCATCATAATACCTGAGTGCCCGCATCTACTAGAAGACCATCAGCATCAAGGAGGGAGTGTTGGGGGTAGACACAGTTAGACGTTAGAGACTGTTATAACACCTCCCTGCTTTACGTTGGTCTTCACCCACACTATCATTACGCTGCTCTGGGCTTCTCTTGTTTTCTCTCTCCTAAACCATTTTACTGTGCTGTTGGAAATCCCAACTCCACTGTGAACCATCTCCCCTAACCTTCAACTTCTTCACTGAAAATTGCTACCAAATCTAATTCTTCAAACCGCCTTCCCTATGGAATTCTCTAAATAGGGGATATGTATTCTCAAATACCTCAACCCAGACTATTATTTCAGAGGTTTGGGGCAACAGTCGCAGTCATCCAGACATCCATACTCTGTCCTTCCTTATTGCTCCCATCTACCATTCTGCCAGTTGCCTCACTACCCTATATGAAAAAGACTCTTGTTCCTAGCTCCTAATCTTTCTTGTCACCCAAGTCCTGCCATCATCCTGCCATCATCACGACTTTAATACCATGTGAAAGAACAATCCAACATCTTAGCTTCACGGTTTACTTGACTTCACCTCCAGCAACTTTCCCACTTTAGTCCTTGTCTCATGATCATTATGGAATTCCAAATTCAACATCTAACACACAAGCACAGACACAATCCTACTTAGACCACAGCATCCTATCGTTTTGGTGTTCTTATTTTTATTCTCATTACTCTTGGTTCTTAGATCTCATTTGGTCCTCAAGCTGACTTTCTACTCTTACCAACTCCCTTTTCTCTCTTTACAATCTTCAACTTACATGTCACAATCCATTATTTCAATCTACTCTCTTACTATTATCCCCACTTCCATTGACTACAGCAATGGGTCCATCTAGTAACACACAACCTTGAATTTGCCTTCTCTGAATCCATATCCAGACTTTGGCCTCACCCCATCAGCACACACAGACCACCTCTTCAACTCTAAATGCAAATGTATTTGTTTCTCTAATTAGAAGACATTTCAGGCCTCTTTCACCCAAGCATGTTTCAGTTACTCTCAGCAAATAACCTAATATACTACTCTAAAGAATAAACATATCCAACAATTTCACCTTCCAGCTACAAAATCCTAGCAACACCTTTATTCTACTCTCCTTTCACTACAACCTTTGCTCACCTTTCACTACAAAGTCCTTCAAAATCTTTCTTTCTAAATCCTCTACCTGAGTCTCATATCATCTCCTCTTGGACTTTCTACTAGACATCCTTAAGAAAAAGTTGTTCCTTAACCTCACACACTCCCTTGCACATGCAAACACCACCTTCTCCACATTATCAAACTACTTAGAAATTGTCAACATTTATTATCCATTTGCTCAAGTCCTATTTACTCAACCCTAGCACTGCCCAATTCACACTACTTGCCACTGTCAAGCCAATTCCTTCCCTCATTTTTTCCACAAATTCACAATTCTTAACTGATCTCTCTAATATTTGATAATGTTGAACAAATTCTTCCACCATCGAATCTTCTCTTGGCTCCACCTAGTTGAAGACTGTGGTTTCCATTACTATTTCTCAACTTAGGGCAAATATAATCAAAGTCTCTCACATCCATCACTTTTGGATGTCTCATAGGTACCTTAATAAAAACATAATCAAAATTGAAGTTTCTATCTCCACTTCTTAAGCATGTATTCTTTCATGTTACCTTAGTCCTGATTTCAGGTGATTGTCATCTAAGGTAATTGTGCAGACCAACAATGCAGGGTCCGTGTAGTCATGTCTAAGTCCTTCCCTTCTCGTTCGTGTCCATCTTCAATCAAATACTAAGTCCGATGTCTCCATGCTCATCCCACCGCCTTAATGTTAATCTCTTTCTTAAATTATAGTAATAATCTCTAACTGGTCTCGCTACCAGTAAATGTCACCCTCCTCCAATAACTAACACAGTAAATACACAATAATCACTAGATATTTTTATGGAGGGAAAAAAGCTAAATTAGAATGTTAAATTAAAAACACATGTTCAAATCACTTCACACAAACCAAGTATTGGGAAAATGTAGAGTCAAGACCAAAAAATGAGAATGAGTACATACATCAGTTCATAATTAACACTTTTCAACAAAATGTCTACTACTCAATTTTTTTTATGTTAAGTTATACCTATCACTGGAAAGCACTACATTATATTGAAATATTAGAAATGTTAGAGAAATGCTCTTTCATTAAAAATGTTAAATGAAATATTTCTGGGAAAACCAGGAAATGTCTATTTTTTAATGCTCTTGCTCTTCACGCTATCAAGAAACACTAAAGCAAGTGAAAAGAAATAGACACTGAGCCAATTCTAGCTAAAAAAAAAAAATTCTAATTCCATGGTGCAATGTAAAAACGACCATTGGGTAATTGCATGAAAAAGTTAAAATCAAGGATGAGTGGTGATTGCAAGCAAGATAGAAAAAATACTAAAACCTTCAAACAAGACAGTAGAAAAGAATTCTTACCAATGTGCTATATTAGATATGATAAATGCAATATACTACACAAAATGTAGTAGAATGTCACATGATAAGGAAAAATAGTGTTAAGAAGCACAAAATAATGTATGGACTGATTACCTGAAGTTTTACTCAGCTCTGCTGAAAATATAGCAGATGGTGATCTTTTCTCCTTTTCTGTATCAGGAGGAAGTTTTTTCTCAGCTTCTTTCAAAAGAACTTTGGGTTTAACTATACTGCCTATCTCTGTTTGAGTGGGCAAAGCAGGAATATTTGGAGGCAGTAAGGACACCTTTGAAGTATCAGGCCTCTCTTTGGAAAATTTATCTGAGACACAGACTTCATCTTCATCTTTAGGTTGTGCATTCTTGAAAGAAAGAGTATGGGGTAAATGTGAGCAAGGCAATGACTCAGCTCCATCCTGGACATTAGCTTTTTCACTTTTGTGGGATACTTCTAGGTCACTGTATTCCCTGACTATCTGAGGAGAAAAATCAGTTTTAGAACTGACAAATGTAGGGAATTCGTCTATAATCTCAATTGGGGATGAATCTGAAAATGTTTCACTCTCTCTTATTTTTGCTTCCTTAGAAATAAATAAGCCATCATTTGAATAAACTGCAGTATTGAGTTCCTCCATCTGCAAAGGAATTTTCTCCTTTTGGGTCAATGTTGAAACTTCATCAGGTGATAAGGTACTTTTGTGGTATCTAAATTAGGCTGAAATGATTCTAAATATGGCTTTCCCACCTCAGGAAGTGGTGAAGCACTGAATCTTTCCTTACTTTCCTGTTTGCTGATTGACTGAGATGTTTCAATGAGACTTTCTTTCACAAGTATCACAGCTTCATCTTGTTTGGGGGGAACGTCAGATATTGAGTCATCACTAAATAAGTCAACTGGTTCAGAATCAGGTGAGGAATCTTCAACTAGCTCAGAATGATCAGGCACAGGCTGTGCAACTTTTGCTATTTCTGAATAATTAGAAAAAATCTGGCATTGGTTCAGTAGTGAGTTTTGTCTCTTTAATCAAATCACAAGCAATAGATATATAAGGAGTTTCTGTTTCTTGAGCACCTTCAGGCTCTTTAGTTCCTTCCTTTATTATTCCTGATACTTTTTTTAGTGATACATTCATGGCCTCTTCATAAGGGGGTGGATTTTCAGGCTCAAGTTTCATGTTTTCATAATTAACTATAAGAGGAGCTTCTAAAGGTGATGAACTGGGCTGCACTGCAGAAGCACCAGCACTAGGAACGATGGAATTTAATGGTGCTTCCATAACAATGTCAGGCAAAACTGGTGAAGGAGTAGCTTCAGATTCTTCAAATGATGGGCAAAGCTGTGCTACGGGGTATAGTGACTCCTGCAAAGTTTCTGATGTCTGAACCAAGTCCATTTTTGTTTCAAAAGCAACCTTTGTACCTGTCACTTCATTCAATTCACTTTCACAAGCTTCCTGTACTAAATCTGGGGTTAGGCCTTCAGGCATATTTGCCACTACTTCCCCACCAGACACCTTTGATAAATTATCTGTTGTGACATAATCTGTTGTCTCAGCATCCTGGGTTGCTACAAGGAAAGGATTTGATGTTTTGGTGCTAGTATTCTTCTCCGTTATAATTTGGGCCTTCTTCTCCTCTATTTTTTTTTCATCTGTCTTGTTTTCTGAAGCACGGTCCTCCAACAAAGGAAAAATATTTGTTGACATTCTTTCAGTTGCAGCTGGGTTAAAGGGAGCACATGTGATATATGCTCCCGAACCATCCTTTATAGCTTCTGGTGTACTGGGAAAAGAGGTATCATCATTACTGCTTTCGCTATCTTTTCCATGACTCATTTGCTCAAGGTTACCTGCAAAACATTTCTCATACATTTTACTTTCTAACTTGCCCTCTATATTACCTCCAGAAGCCAACACATCACTATTTTCCTTATAAGTCTCTTTTATTTCCCATACTTGTTCAAATGGTTTGAAGTCTGCATATTCCCTCAAAGGAGCTTCTGCTCTAATTCCCTTTACATTAAAACTGTCCTTTGTTTTTTCTGGAGACACAATTTTGTCCTCCTCTTTAACTGATTTAGTCAGGGCTACAGGTAAGACTTGTTGATTATGAAGGATGTTATTACTAACTAAATCATCTTCTTCATCTTTACTCTTCACAATTATCTCTTCCCTAGGGTCTGCTATTATGGCAGATTCTACCTTTTGAGAGCCACTGAATGATGATCCCATTTCTGAGTATTCCAATTCTGAAAATTCTGTTACATCTTTGTCTACAAATGGATTTTTTGCCTTCTCTGAGAATGCTTTAAAAGCTTCATTTGAAGTTTCTTGATGTGTTCCTTTGGTGGGTAATACTGCTGATAAATTACCAAGGTATTCCTGTTCTTTAAAAGAAGCAGCTGAGAAGGGAGATAGAGAAGGAAGAGAAGCAGCAGTTTCAAGCAGGAGAGATGGGAAATCCTCTTGACCAGTGGAAACAGTGTTACCTGGCTGCTCCTTCATGTCCATAATTTTTTCTGTGACCATGGACAGAAAGGAAAGTTAGAGAATGCCAGTGTTCTCAGAGTTAATGCAAGTTTTATGATAGATTCAAAATAGCGTTTTAGTAACTGACTGTTAACTAGAATTAAATGTTAGTTAACATTTCATAAACAACCAAGTAGACTTTGAATCATTACTGAAAAAATTTAAAGTTCTGTCAATAAAACCTGTGCACAGCTACAGAGGTGGATTATATGCTACACAAAGGCACAGATCAAGTCTCAAAATCAACTGAGAAAAACTACTTTTAACTCATCTTTGAGAGGAAGGAAAGAAAATTTAAGAGAAGAGTTTGGCAGTAATAAAAAGAAGTGGCATTGGATAATTAAATGCCATAGACAAGCATTCATTACAAGAAAGCTTTACACTATAAACAAATTAACTGTACCAAGAGGAGGAAGTCAATATTTAAATACGTGTATCAAGGGTCTAAGAATTCCTTACATAATTTTGATTATTACAGGTTCTACCCATTTCTCTCTTGGATATAGCATCTAAAATGTAAATTTCAGGTTTTTCAGTAGACAAACATTCTTAGAACCAATACTAATATTTAGTAAATTCAAACTACTCTCTACAGTTAACAAAGCTAGAGTTAAAGCTAGAACACACAGAGGATAAAAGGCTAGCAGAAAGAACTTGCCTGCAGAGGAGTGTATCACAGACTCAGATGCAGCAGGAAGAGCAAAAAGTGTCTCATCTGAAAAACAAATAGAATATAACCTCAGCAGAAATAAAGAGAGTTGGAAGGAGACTAAAGAGCAGCAAGCACAGGTTCAGTTTGCAATGAGATAACATAAAACTGTATCTACCGAGAAAAGGCCAAGATGAATAGGAAAATAGTACCATGAATTCAGATTAAGTTTAATATACTATAAAGTTTAATATATCCACAGTGCACACCCGTGTCCTTCTAGTTTCTACAGCTTTAAACATATTCATAAATCTATCATTTTTCAAGAAACTTTATGAACTAAATTCCATGGCCTTAAGATACTATTCCTCTAATTTAACATGCTACATTCAAAACTTTTACTCATTTTTTCAGATAGGTAAATTATCCAGTCCTATTCCAGTCAACAATATAAAAGATGCATCTGAAAAAAATTAATCAGAACTTTTAATTTCTTTTTACTGACATGTTAAAAATGCAGAACGCTTGGGCCTCCTTGGTGGCCTAGGGATTAAGTGTCAGCACTACCACAGTGAAGGCCCTCCCACTGCAAAGCAGCATGAGCTCGATCCCTGGCCAGGGAGCCAACCTATATGGGGTAGTAGACCTCTCCTGTTTTGCAAGCTGCTGCTCCAGTTGGCAGTATATTTCAGTAGATCTGCCTGTCTTGTTCCCCACTCTGTCTCTGGTGAATCCTCTCAGTCCCTGCACCCCTCGCCTACACCCCAGTTATTCTATGCAAAAATAAATAAAATAAAAATATCTTACAATAAAGGAATAATTCTTTTTAAAAAATGCAGAACACTTTCAGAGATTCATGCATTTTCTTTTACATTCCAGATTGTCTAGTTTTAAAGAAAAAAGAATTGTACATTTATTTTTTTTAGACAAGGTCTTATGTGCCACTGTCCAAATTACACAGAAAATACTAATTACCATTAGGAATATCATTGCTATCATGTCTTGTTAATATTGAGGGTTACTTGTTATTCCAAATGTCTTACATGCAAGAAAACTCATTTTATCCCTTACAAACCTATTTTAAGAGTTGTTGTCAATATTCCCCATTTAACAGTTTCTTTACAAAATAGGTAAGTAACTAACAGACAACTAGTGGGACTCAGGCGATTTAACTCCAGAGCCCATTTCTTAACCACAGTATGTTATATGTTGTGAACTGAGTATTTGTGCCCACAAAATTCCTATTTTGAAGCCCTAACCTTCAATATGATGGTATTTGGAAGCAGGGCCTTTAGGGAGGAAGCTAGGGTTTTAAGAGTTCATGAGGGTGGGACCATGATCTTCTAAGATTAGTACCCTTCTAAGACAAAAGAGCTTGCCTGTGCGACAGGCCTCCTGCATGTGAACACAGATGAGCAAGTGCATGTGTACACACACTCAGATGTCAGGTGAGCACACAGTAAAATGGCAGCCAAGAGAAGAAGGCTCTGAATGAAAGCTACCTTTCTAGAACCTTGATTTTAGGTTTCCCAGCCTCCAGAACTGTGAGAAATAAATTTCTGTTGCTTAAGATACCCAATCTATGGTATTCTGGTATGGCAGCCCAAGCCAACAATACACTATATATTGGTCTACCAACCTAACCACTGCCAACTTTTATCTGCAATTAGGGGATCCTGAGCTAAACAAACATCTATGGTTTATATTAGAAAGATCTTTAGCAAAAGACAATTTGAAATAATCTAAAAGACGACAGGATGGTATTCCTTTAGTGAAGAAAACCTGATAAATTTGGACACTTCTATCTGGAAAGACAATAAGACAAGGCTGACCAACAGAAAAAAAATGAAACATATAGCTCCCACAAATATGACTGCCTTCAGCAGTGTTTTCCCTCTGATAAGAAGGAAACTTAAATTTATGATGTCATATAAATTTTAGATAAAACCTTACTGGGCATGATGTCATACCTAAAGAGTACTTAGATGGATGGGGTAAAGGAAAATCCATATATGTGTTTCAAAGGGAATTCTATACCCTAAAACAGTATGTTCTATGGCCCGCTCATCCAAACCAGTAAGACATAATGCTTTATGAGGTTTTATAAAACATACATAATGTATACACACTTTTCAGCGGTAACAAGTTATGTAATTGATTGCAGTTAAGTTATACAGTTTCTCATTTGTAAAATGGGAAAGCTGAAAATTCCTTTGTATAAAATAATGATTACAATCACACATAAAAGTGAGATCTGGGGGTCAAAGAGCAGAGCCAAAGCTGCTCCATCTAACTAAAAACAAATTCTTTACAAAATGGCTGTCTTTTTCATCTAGGAATACAGTTAAAAGCAACCAGCTCAGAGGCCAGTCTACTTAAAAATGAACTAGAAACATGTGTTACTGTTATAATTAGAGCAAAAATAAACTATATCTAACATTGTGTCCAAAATTTCAAGTATTACTTTAATGTATCCTTATTCCTACCTAATACCAGAATATCTCTTACAGTAAAATCTATATTCCTGGCATTTGACCAAGTGAGAAAATTTTAAAATCGGTACTTCAACTATTCTAGTGAAGTAAATTTCAAAACAAAATTTTTTAACCTTCATTTTGTAAAGTGAGATGCAATCTACAATTAAACATAAAACAAATACTGGATTTCTTTTTTTTTTTAAAGATTTTATTTATGCAGCCACGCACTGGGGGTATAGGTCAGGCGTGGGAGGGGGGAGGAGTTGAGAAGATTCACCAGAGACAGAGAGAGCGGGGAGCAGAACAGGCAGATTGACTGAAATACACTGCTGAGGGTACCAGCAGATACTGGATTTCTAAAAGCACTTAAGAAAAAACTATTCAGCCTTCAAGGGAAGAGTTCCTCTGGCTCCTACACTAATCATAGATCATGGATCAGACTGCTGGGTTCAAATCCCAGACCCATCACTTACACTTTAACCCTGAGAAAGTTATTAGTTAGTGCCATTTGTTCATTTATAAATAAGGATAATAATAGTACCTACCTCAAAATGTTATGAGGAAGGTGAAAAGAAAAAAAAAAACAACTTGCCCTGAGTCCACAACTAGCAAGCCAGACAAGCACATGCATTCTTATCTCTGAGGGATGATTATGCATAAGTGCAACTGGTGTGAAATCTTACTTTATCAGCCCCTAAAGTTTGATGTACTGAAACAAGAGAAACTGTTACCTAACAAATATCCCATAATTATCTGAAATATTTAACTAATTGCTCTACTTCATAATATAACATTTATATGGGTATTAATGCTGACCAGGCACATTTTACTGCAGATGTTCTTTCAATACATAACACCATGCAGTAAGTGCAGATATTATCCTCATTTCACAGATGAGGAAAGAGAGAAATAAAAATGCTAAATTGTTTTTCTCAGAGTCATAAAGTTGAAAAGTAATAGATCTAAGATTTGCATCCTGAGAATTTATAAGCCCATACTTTTTTAACCATTCAGTAGTACCTACTTTCTAAAAACTTCCCTATTTAGAATTTAGAATTTAAAAATAAGCACAATTAAGAGTGTTATAAAAGAAAATTTTGATCGATACTAATGTATCATAGCTACCATATTCTAAGGCTAAAACTACCTTCCCTGTTTTTAAAGAAATTACTAATTTTAGATTAGTCATCCTTATTCTATTAAAAAATTCTGACTGACAAATGAGTAAACTGTTTCATAATCAGGAGTACTGTATCAGGAAAAATTCTCTACCAGTTGTTTGTGTTTTTGCACAGCAAGCTAGTAGAGGGACTGAACGCTGATAAGTTTTATTCTGGACTATCTCTTCAAAGATGTTTATAGAGCAAACAGTCTTGGAGATAGATAGCACCTTCCTCTTAAGCAACAAGCAGGAATGCTTATCAGGCAATATAAGATTCCATTTCTCTAAGCTCAAGGTTCCTCTCACAATCCATGGCAAGTCTAAGTGTTACCTGGCCCTCTCCACACTGACCTATGGAAACGGGACTCAGGAAACCCATGAAAGAAAATGATGGTAGCATTCTGGCTCTGAGTAATAAAATCCTTTGATCACACCCAGGCACCTGTGTCTTCTGGCAGCATACATAAAACTATGGCAGGCTAACTTAGCTTATTATAAGGCAAAACCTCAAACTCTAAGATATCAATTTTCCCCACATTGCTTTCTAAACTCAAAGTAATCCCAATAAAATTCCTAGCAGTATGAATGAACAGTAGAAATGATTCTAGAATGTATATAGAAAATACAAAGTACCTAGAAAGAGAAAAACAATTTTGAAAAAGACAATAAAACTTGGATTAGTCAGACTATTGAATGCTAAGACTTTATCAAAGTCTTTCACTTTTATCAAAGTCTTAGTCTTAGCACTTTATCAGTCTTATCAAAGTCTTATCAAAGTCTTTGACTTTTATCAAAGTCTTTATCAGAGTCTTAGCATTTAGTAGTCTGACTAATCCAAGTTTTATTGTCTTTTTCAAAATTGTTTTTCCCTTCCTAGGTAGTTTGTATTTCTATATACATTCTAGAATCATTTCTACTGTTCATTTATACTGCTAGGAATTTGTTTGATGTTAAAACTATAGTAAACAGGGCATCCCCTGGTTGTGCAGCGGTTAAGCGCTGGGCTGCACAGCTGCCCGCAGCCTATGCAGCACCAGTTCGATCCCTGGCCACCTGCAAGGGTCCCACATGGTGCGCAGACCTCTCCTGCCGCAAACCTCTCCTGCTGCACCCACTGCTCCCCTCAGCAGTGTACTTCATCGGTCTGCCTGTTATGTTCCCCGCTCTGGCTCTGGTGAATTCTCTCACCCTCCCATGCTTCTGACTGTACTCAGTGCTTGTTTAAATAAATTAAAAAAAAAAAAACTATAGTAAACAGAACAGTTTGGTATTGGCTTAATGATGGACATATATAGATCGATACAAAATAGATATACATAAGCTGACACACTTACATGGTCAACTGATTTCAACAAAAGCACCAGAGCAATTCAACAGAGAAAAACAAATGGTCTTTCCTCCCCCCAAAGAAATTGCACGGGGACAACTGGATATCTATATCTGCAACTCTTCCACAGACAAAAATTAATTCAATATGGATCACAGATTTGAAAGCTAAAACTAAACAATTCTAGAAGAAAACACACAAATCATCACAGTCTTGGAGTAAGCAAGTGTCTTAGCACACAGAAAGCACTAACCATGGTAGAAAAAAACTGATAATGACAAAATTAGGAAATCATACTTATCAAAAAAACCATCAGCAAAATCAACAGGCAAGTTACAAGTTAGAATATATTCATAATACATTTAACTGACAAAATACTTTTATCCAGAATACATTAAGAGCAAATACAAATCAGTATGAATAAAACACAATATAGGGCCTCCCGGTGGCGCAGAGGGTTGAGCACAGCACTGTGGAACTGGCCGCAGCCTCTGCAGCACCGGTTTGATTCCCAGCCGGCCAAGGAGATACCCACACGGCGTGGCAGACCTCTCCTGCCTCACCCGCTGCTTCCCTCAGCAATGTCTTTGGTCTGCCTGTTCTGCTCCTCGCTCTGTCTACATACCCACCAAAACAAAAAAGACTGAATGTGCAATTACCAGAATTCTCAAATACTGCTAATGGAAACAGAACCACTTTGGAGCACATTTAGCAATTTTTGTGAAGGTAACTTATACCTACCCCACCACCCAGCTATTCCATTCTTAGTTATCCAAGAGGTGAAAACCTATGTAAGAATGTTCATTGCATTCTTCTGATCAAAATAGGCATAAATTTAAAATAATCAAAATATCCACTAATAAGTGAGTAATTACCGCATTTCCTTTTTTGCTTTTTATTGAGGTTACATTAGTTTACCACACTATATAGATTTAGGGTGCATTTTCTCCCTTCAGCAATTGTGTATTTTATATCACTTTATATCATTTTATATATCATTTTATATCATTTTATATCATCAGATGTCCATTTACCATCCACCATCAAGCTATGCCCTACTCCTTTCTTCCCCCCAGTAATCAACATTTTGTCATCAGTGTAAGGGTTTGTTTTTATTCTTTAGATTACAAAAGAGTGAAATCATATGGATTTTGTGTTTACACCTTTACACTTAATTCCTTCAAGGTCCATCCATGTTGTCACAAGTGGCAAAATTTCCTCCTTTTTATGACTGAGTAGTATCCCATTCTCTATATATACCAAATGTTTTTTCTTTAAAGATTTATTTCTTTATACAAGAGCTGGGGTACAGGCCAGAGGCACAGGATGGTGAGAGAATTCACCAGATACAGAGTGGGGAGCAGAACAGGCAGGTGGCCGAAAACACTGCTGAGGGGAGCAGCAGGCAAGCAGGAGAGGTCTGCAGCACCATGTAGGTCTCTCCCTGGCCGGCCAGGAATTGAATCCATACCACAGAGGTGGTAGACAGCTTCACGGTGCTGTGGTCAACCCACTGCACCACCAGGGAGATCCCTATACTACATCTTCTTAACCCATTCTTCATCATCAGTTATTTGGGTTGTTCCAGCGACTTAGCTACTGCAAAAAGTGCTGCAATGAACACAGGTGCACATACAATTTTTTTCAAATAAGTGTTTTCATGTCCTTCAAGTAAATACACAGAAGTGGGATTAATGGATCATATGGTAGCTTTATCTTTGATTTTTTGAGGAACTTTACTGTTTTCCAAAATGCCTGCACCAATTTGCATGCCCAATTTGGGATATATCCTTATCATTGAATACTATTAAGAAGTAAAAAGAAATTACTGCTACCTGCAATATAACTGATAAATCTCAAAAGCACAGAAACCAGGCACAAAAAGATACATACTGTATATTTCCATTCAAATGAGGCTCTATAACAACAAAACTGATCTATGGTGAAAGAAATCAGAAGAGTGGTAGCTTGGAGTTAAGGTTTTATAGATAGGAAATAACAAGAACTGAAATGAATTGACTACTAAAGGTTCAAGGGGCTTTCCTGAGATGATGGCAATGTTCCATATTTTGACAGCAGTGTAGATTAAATGAGTGAATGCATTTGTGCAGAAAAAAATTAAAACGTAAGATTTTTGCGTTCTAGTGTATGTAATTTTTTTACTGAGGGAACACTGGTTTACACTATCACATGTGATTCAGAGACTTAAGAGTACATGTCTTCAGATGCATGTCACCACACTATACCCACCACCCAGGGATCCCATAATCTTCCACCATAGTCGATCATGCCCCCTCCTCATCTTTAAGTCTCAATTCCACCTCCAGATTTCTTGGGTTTATCATTAGTTGGTTCTGTCTGACACTTTATTTCATTTCTCTGTATTCCACATATTAAGTGTTACCATGTGGTGTTTTTTTTTTTTTTCCTTTCTGACTTATTTCACTTAGCAGCATCCCCTCTAGTTCCATTTAAGTTGTCACAAAGAGGAAGAACTATTTATTTTCACAAATGAGTAGTATTCTATGGTATATATATGCCACATTTTTCTAATCCACTCCTGTCCTTGTGCACTTAGGTTGTTTACATAGCCTGACTAATGTAAATAATGCTGCAATGAACAAAGGAGTGCCCTTCTAATTAATGCCCTTCTACAGCCCTTCTAATTAGTGCTGTTGCATCCTCTGGGTAGATATCTAAGAATGTAATTGATGGATAACATCTATGTTTAATATTTTGGGAAACCTCCATATTGTGTTTCATAGGGGCTGGTCCACTCTACATTCCCATCAAGAGTGTATGAGGGTTTTTCTTTTCCTCCACATCCTCTCAAATATTTGTTTCTGGTTTTTTAGGTATGAGCCATTCTCAGAGGTATGGGGTGGTATCTCATCATTGTTTTGATTTGCATTTCCCTGATAAATGATGAGCATTTTTTCATGTGCCTGCTTGCAATACAGATGTCTTCTGTGGAGACGTGTCTAACTCTTCTGCTCATTTTTTTGATTGGGTTCTTTTCTTTCTGTTAAGTTGTATAAATTCTTTCTATATCTTGGATATTAGCCCTTTGTCACATATATGACATGCTAATATTTTTCCCATTCAGTTGCATGTCTTTTTGTTTTATAGTTTATTTCACAACACAGAATTTTTTTAGTTTGATGTGGTTCCAACTGTTTATATTTACTTTTGTTTCTCTTGCCACCGGAGGTGAATCCACAAACATCACTGAGGTCAATGTCATGAAGTGTTTGGCTATCTATGTTTTCCTCAATGTATTTTATTGTTTTGGGTCTTACATCCATGTCTTTAATCCACTTTGAGCTAACTGTTGCGTAAGGTGTGAGATGGTGATGTAGTTTCATTCTTTCGCATGTGGCTGCCCAGTTTTCCCAGCACCATTTGTGGAATGGACTCTCCTGTCTCCGATGTATAAGCTGAGCTCCTTTGTTGTCGATTAGCTATTCCATAGATGTGCAGGTTTATTTCTGGACTCTCAACTGTACTCCATTGGTGTGTGTCTATTTTTGTTCCAGTATCACAGTATTTTGAACACTATAGTTTTATAACATAGTTTGAAATCTGGGATTGTGATACCACTACTCTTCCTCTTTCGTCAGAACTGCTTTTGACTATTCAGGGTCTTTTGTGGATTCATATGAATTTCAGCAATTTTTGTTTTATTTCTTTGAAGAATACCATTGGAACCCTGATAAGGATTGCACTGAAACTGTAGAATGCTTTAGATAAATGGCAATGTAAATTTATCTCAGCAAAAACAGTAAAATAAAAAAATCCTAAGAGCACTCATCAACAAATATCAGTGTACATTCACAGGCAACCAATAGAAACCCATAAAGTCACTTATGAAACAAATAATCCATTGTAATACGTGAACCTTACTTGGATTCTAATCTTAAAATCATTTTTAAAAAGACCATTTGTGGCATTCACTAAATAACATGAAATGAAAACATTGGCTGGATTTTGATATTGTTAAACTCGTTAGGGAAATATTTAATTAGGAGTATTGTGGCTATATTTTAAGATACATAATAAAATATCTATGAGGGTGTGGGATTGGAATTGAGCATGAGTTACCAGTGGCTGGGACTCAGTGATGGCTAAAAGAAGTTTCATTAATGCTCTATCTTCTTTTATTGTAGAAATTTTCCATAACAAAAAGCAAAAATAACTTTAAATTTCTCCAAAACATAAAAGATAAGGTTATGTAAACATACCCAAATTCTATTATGTTGAAGCAATCACTGTTTACCCCTTTCAGCAAACTATAAAAATGAATGTTTGATTATGTTAATTCTGAACTTAAAGAGGTCCTGCAAAATGTTTCACTAACATTTTTAGTAAGATGGACAACAAAAAGTTTGGTGGAAGATAAGTGAGTAAATGAGAGCGTATGGAGGTAGGTGGTAGCTTTACAGCCCTTGTTCATACATGGTATCTTCAGCTTTAAATGCAAATCTATGCGTGTAGTATGGACGGTCTATAAGAAAATAACATAATGAAGTATTTACTTGACCTTTTAAATTCTGATTTTTATAATTCACCTACAAGCAAAAGCAACTAACAATTTTTACATACTATTTCGAATTTTTATACCCAATTAAAATATCAGAATAGAAAAATCAATTTTTCTATAATTTAATGATGATATTAGGTGAGACTAAGAAGTTCTGAAGTTCCAAGAATGGAATTCATATATACGTTTAGGCATATTTAATAACCTTAGAAAAAGAACAGAAATTTTAAAAAGAAATTCCTTTTTTCTATGATTAAAGACTTCGGCAGCTTAAAAACTTCAACACTAGGTCAACTTTCCCTAGAGCTTTCAAAAACACTGACACAAATAAATTAATACTGTTATCTTCCAATTAGTCAAGTTTATGAGTCAATTAGTTATAAAGATGAGGGGAAAAAACATACAAACCAACCTGGAGCCAGGAATGGTTCTCTTTTCACAAAAGCAATTGAGAAGTAGGTAAATATGTGACTATTCTTAATGTACAAGATACCTCTACTTTTTATTTAAGAACAGAAAACCCTTTGCAACTAGGGATTTGTTTTTCCCTTATATGCTACAAGCCCCACTACTTATCTTTTGTCTCCATTTTCAGTACTAAACCTGGTTTTATATGAGAAGCTAATTTTTTTTAATATTAAATTTCCAAGGAAACACAAATATAATCAGGCAACTGCAAAGCTGTTTGAAAATAACTTTAAAAGCTTTCTTCCTCTGTGGTAACAATTCCACTCATTAAAGAAAGTGTTTTTTGTAACTGGAGGGTCACCTAAGTAAATGACTCAGACTACTAAAAAGATAATATTGATACATATGCCATTACTAACATTAATTCTCCCCTAAATTCATAAATGTAACCCATTACAATTCCAATAAAGAGAGAGGGAACTAGATAAATAAACTCAGATAGAAAATTATGTATATATAGGTAGCCAGATAAAATAATTCTGGAAATACCCTACCAGCTGGGATTTTATTGCTATTTAAGTTTGAGCAGTTTAGGCCTTCCCTGGTGGCACAGGCAGTTGAGCATCACGCTGTGAAGCTGTCCCGCAGCCTCTGCAGTGCCGGTTCGATTCTGGCCAGCCAGCGAGGGTCCCACATGGCATGACAGACCTCTCCTGTCACGCCCGCTGCTCCCCTCAGCAGTGCATTTCGTCAGTCTGCCTGTTCTGTTCCCCGTTCTGTCTCTGGTGAATCCTCTCACCCTTCCGCGCATCTGACCTGTACCCCAGTTCTTGTATAAAATAAAAATAAAAATCTTAAAAAAAAATAATAAAAGTTAGAGCAGTTTAAACACTTGGCACGTACGCATCAGACAAAAAAACAAGAAAAGCAGAAAACAGTTTACCCTTACTACAAGTATATGGCAAAATTGGCATTTAAGATAGTAAAGATAGATGATTCAATAAATGGTGTTGGGACAAATAGGAAATCATGTGACAAAAATGTATCACTACTTCACTCTCTCAAACAAAATAAGCTACCAAAGAATTTAAGAATTAAATGTTAAAATTAAATCATAAAAATCTTGAAAGTATTAGCAAAAAACATGGGAGAATTTTTTACAACCTTACAGAAGACCTTTCTAAAATGAAACAGAACTCTGACTCAAAACCCTAAAAGAAAATGGTAAATTTGACTACATAAAAATTTCTGCCAAAAAGAAAGAAAATACCCCCACAAAGGTCAAATACAAATAACAAATTGGGAAAAAAAATTAAGACAGAAGGCTAATTTCCTTACAATAGATCAAATGCTCCCACAGCTATAAGAACAAAAACACAAAATAAGCAAAAGCTGGAATGAGAAAAAAATTATGGGTACCCAAACCTATTAAAAAACTCTGAAATGTAAATTTTAAAAATTTGCTATAAACAATTTACCAGGGACACTTTAACACATTAGGCTGAAATCTCACTTCCTAGTACAATGTGGCATCACGTATCAACATTTTATTTTATTTTTTAAAGATTTATTTATTATACAAGCACTGGGTACAGTCAGAAGCGCGGGAGGATGAGAGAATTCACGAGAGCCAGAGCGGGGAGCAGAGCAGGCAGAAGGACCGAAGTACACTGCTGTAGGGGAGCAGCAGGAGGCAGGAGAGGTCTTCGGGCCATGCGGGACCCTCCTCCAGTGGCCGGGAAGCAGCCAGGGATGGAACCGGTGCTGCAGAGGCTGTGGGCAGCTTTGCAACCCAGTGCTCAACCACTGCGCCACCAGGGAGGCCCATGTATCAACATTTTAAATGTGCATACCCTGTGAACCAGTACTTTCATGAATTTATTTTATAATACATATACCAGCACGTACTCCTGAAAGTAGTAGTATTTGTAACAGAAAAAGCCAAGAAACAACCTAATGATCCAGCACTAAGAGAATAAAAGAAAAAAGGTATATCCATTTTATCTTGTAGGTATGTAAAGCAACTTAAAAATAATCACAACTCCAAGAAACAAAATTCTAGAAGCTTAAGTATGATTATCAACTCCTCCTTCAAAGTTGAAAAGAATGATGTGGCCACTGATCTGAGAAGACCTCAAAATCAGTCAAGTTGGGTCCCACCATTTTGTATGCCTATGTCCTACACCAGCTAGTCACAAAGGTCACATTAACCCACTTAAACACTGCTGATGATTTATGGTTCTGCCTTTACACTTCCCATCTCTTGTGCTTTAATCCCCAGAGGGACTGACTGCCTTGGTCTATATTTAGAAACAGGAACAAAAAGTTTCAAAGAATGTGCTATAAGAATAGTGCATATGCAACATTTACTTCTACTTACTTAATCAGAGAAGCACAAGAAAAATCCATTTGGCAGGTTCTGTTATCCTGGGCTAGGAAAGTATCCTTAAAATGTACCACTTAAATTGGAGTCTTGCATTACTTTTAGAAATGTTTTATACAAGCCTTCCAAATTTAACTGATAACAGCACTAAAATAAGATGCTTTTATTCCACATGATTACATGTTTCTCAAAGTTTTAATATACATCCACAACTCATTTAAAGATTTGAAAGAGCTGTTTCTAAAATTTGTTAAAAGCTTGTTATAAATTTGACACTGGCACTTCCTAGAAGTCAATCTAAATCATATTTCACCTATTCAGGAACCTACCATTTGTTCCCAACTTTTATTCCTAGTCAGAAAATTAGAAATGCCTTAAGATAAATTATTCAGAATCTATAAATTCTACTCCTTGTTATTTTCTAAATAAGAATGGAAGAAGGGGGGATGGATACAGGACATCTTTCTTTAGCAGCATCCACTTCCTGGGAGTATCGCATCATAGTTTACTCTGACTTTACATTAAGAACTGATACTTCAAATGATTTATCATATCAAAATCTTCTAACATTTCTAATATATGTTCCTATGCCAATGTAAATGATGATATAATGACTTCATAAAAGACTAAATTTTAATCCCCAGGCTATAACCTATACTTTGGGCAACACTCGATAAAATTTTCCTTGCCATCAGCTACTTTGGGTAGTCCCTGAAAATGATTTAATAAGCACCAATATTCTTTGTATTTACATATATATAACCTTAAAGTTCTATCAATTCTTCTTTCAAAGAAATCATACCTTACAGTCTTTTTTTTTTCCCCCTGTAAAGTCTTTTTTTTTAAAAAAAAAAAAAAAAAGATTTATTTATTTATTTATACAAGCACTGGGTACAGTCAGAAGTGCGGGAGGGTGAGAGAATTCACCAGAGCCAGAGCAGGGGGCAGAACAGGCAGAAGGACCGAAGTACACTACTGAGGGGAGCAGCGGGCGGCAGGAGAGGTCTGTGCGCCATGTGGGACCCTCCTCCAGTGGCCGGGGAGCAGCCGGGGATCGAACCCAGGCTGTGGGCAGCTTTGCAACCCAACGGTCAACCGCTGTGCCACCGGGGAGGCCCAATATAGTCTCTTAATATTCCACCCTTTTCCATGAACTAGTAACTAGTAATGAACTAGCTGAGGCTGTATTTACCTATTTCAGAACTACTACAAAAGCTTTCTTAATAGATATCCATTTTTCTTTCCAAACTATCTTGAACATTGTCCCCAATCCATTTTCCTAAGAATGCTTTCATGATGCAGTTCAATAATCACCAACGGCTTTCCTAATGCCTAAAGCAATAATTCAGGAGAGTGGTGAAAAATGAAATAAAACTTTGTTTTGGAAACATTTTTGGCTTCATAATATAAATTATCAAAAGCTAGGGCAACTGGGTGGCAGAGCAGGGATAGAAACAGGATAAAACCCTAGTTCCTTAACTTGGCATTCAATACCCTTCAGAATCCAAATACATCATACATTTCCAATCTAATGAACACTGGTTCAGAACATGTCAAAGGGTCAAGCTCAATGCCATCCTTAATGTTTGTATTCTCTCAACTCAATTTCTGTAACTTTCCCTTGCATCATCTCAAACTTCAACCACCTTTTCAACTCAAAGTCAAATGCTTCTGTGAAAAAAAGGTCATCAAGCAGAGAAGTTTCAGTGACTGCAAGGCAATAGGGATGCAGCAAACACAAAAGCAAACAGCAAAATTACAACTTAACAAGTGAATTAAGAAGTTAACATTTTCCTCCGAGAGAGTGTAAACAGTACTGCACAACTGAATACAAAAGTGTCAAGGATCTACCACACTCAGTAACCTAAACCCTCTTTCCAGTCATGCTAGTATGTTTTAGCCACTCTTTGTAGATTTCTCACCTCCTTTGTCTCAACACACATCAGTTTTATCAGCTCCTCTAAATCTTCAAACTTGTATTTTTGCTCCAATGTGATTATTTAAGGAGCATATCTCTAAAATAAGGTTTTTTACAAAGTCAAACTTCTTGCCATGGACTGCAGGAAAGCCCAAATGACCTAAGTGAAGCTCTCCTCGCCATCCTCCACTCTCCCCTAATTTTTTTCTCAATTGTCTTCAGATCAGATTCTCAAACACACAAAGCTAACTCCTGCCTCAAGTATTTTGCCCCCTAGGAGTTTTGGGAAATTTGGTCTCTGCAGCTCAAATCTCTCCTCCTCAGAAAGGTCTTTCTCAGTACCACCCTACCTAAAAAGGCCTCTCTACATGCCAGTCATTTTCCTGTTCCTATTTCCATGCCACCTTCCTGTTTATTTTCCACTATTCTGGGTTCCTCACTTATGTTCTCATCATTTGTAGTCCACCCAAGGGGGAGCACACGTGTCTTGATTATTGTTATGTGCTCACAGAACTGTACCTGTCTCTTAGTAGGTATTCAACAATCAGCTGAATGAATATACACACTATTAAGATTATCTAGTCTTACTAAATCAGTTTAACTATTCTTGGCCTTAATCACAATTTTCCAGCATTTCTAAAGAACTACAGTTTTAGATAGGTATCACCAATACAGAATTAGGGAACCATAGAGCCCCTAAGTAGGCAATATTTTCTTCTTCTTTATCTTCCAAATTTAGTATTCCAGAAGTCAAAATTCCAAGAGAATGCTGTCACCTTCTGAATCACTAATGTTCAAACAGACCTCTTCTCTCTGTTCCCATGCAGGAAAATGAGATTACAAGTTAGTGTGCTTTGGTTAATCATGAAATTTCCTGCTTGCAAGTTTCTATTGGTTTGTTTTTTACCCTTCCCTCAGTTTCTCGCAAATTTGTCTTTTTGATTCAGAAAATGAGAAAGCTGAGTCACTCCTCAACTCCTAGTCTCTTTAGTGTGGTGATTAGTGTTTTGAATAATGCTTTGGGGCACTTCAAGAACAAACTGCTATACTGACACAACACAATTGGCAGGAGTGAACTGAAGGGAAAAAATCCTTTGTGATCTCAGGCTCATTTTCTAAAAAATGAACCATTTTAAAAATCCTATAAAGCTATTAAGATTTCTCGGCAGGCAGTTATACCACCTGATTCTTGACCTTTTATACATAAAGAAAGGTCCTACAGCTAGTAGGACACTGTCTCAAAAGCAATCACCCATTTGCTAATAATTTGTCTAATAAGATGCCTAACAATTTTTTTTCGCTTCCAAAATAAGCAAAGTTAAAAGATGAAAAGGGTAATTAAATAATGTACCCAAGAATTAGTAATAATGAAAACTACAGACCATGCAGATCTGTCTGTAGACCTGGACCATCACTTTTAAGAAATAATAGTTCTAACCAATATATAAAAATGTCTATCTCGAAATAGTTCATTAACTCTCACGGCAAATCTCCCACAAATTCAACTGGCTTATTCCAAGCAAGGAATCCACAGATTACCCCTCCTTTAAAGAATTAGCAACCTTCTCTTTTTCTCCCCCCAAGATTCCATTATGCTGCATTAAGAGGCTAAAACCTGTGCTCTCACGCCAAGTCAGCTCCCCCGCAGCTGAGACTGGTAGAAGAACTGAGGCCGGGTCAGAACGCGAAGCCCAGATTCCAAAAGCCTGGGCTGGGTTGAGCTGGTGGGGAGTCGCCACATCACAGCCCGGATTAAGATGGGCGGTGGCAAGACTTGGCCAGGATTCTTCCAAATTCTCCGCGCGCCACGCCACTGGAGGCGCTGTCCCTCCGCTGCAGTTGGGTCAATGTGGACATTTTCCACTTGACCAGCTCCCCACCCGCGCAGGGGGGCAGGGGGAGGGAGACCCCCCCCAAGGCAGGAAGGGGGCGCGGGAGGAACGCAGCGGACTAGAAGCTAGGCAGGGCCGCTTCCCCAGGGGCACCCCAGAAGAGTACACAAAAGCCTCGCCCAAAAGATGAGGGCGCCAGGCCTGTGCATCCTCCGTCTGCCACCAAGTCAGCGCGGTGTCCTCGACACGCACCTGGCAGCCGTGGGCCGCGCGCCTCGCCGTCCCGACGCCGGGGTCCCGGGACCGGAAGGCAGAACCCGGGGCCGGCGGGGTACACGTGTTCCCCAAAACCAGGCAGACAATGAGGAACAAGCTCGGGTTTCCCCGGCGCCCCACCCTGCTCTCCGCGCCTCCCGCCAGGGGGGGCGCCTGGGCGCCGAGGTCCGGGAACAAAGCCCCTCGGGGAGGAGGCTCCGCCCGCGGCGCCGGGACTCGCGCACACGAGGGGACAGGGGGCGGGGGCGGGGGGCGCACTCACCCACGGAGCCCGAGGAGCCCTTGCGCTTGGGCGCGGCCGGAGTGGAGGGGGCGCGGCAGGGGCCGGGGCGGGCGGGGTCCACGCGGGCTCGGCCTGGGGGCTCGCGCCGGCAGGGGGCGGCGGGGGCGGCCGGGCCGGAGGCTCGTCGTCCTCGGGCAGCGGGGCGGGCGCGGGCGCGGCCGGGAGGGACGGCGCCAGCACGGCCGACGGCGCGGGGCTCGGGTCCCAGGAGGGCGGGCGCTCCGGGGCGGCGGGAGGCGCGGCCGGCAGGGGCCCCGGGGCGCCGGGGGCACGAAGTCGTGGCCGAAGTCCAGCAGGGGCGCGCCGGCGGCGGGGGCGGGGGCCGCGGGCACCGGGGCGGCAGACAGCCCGGCGGCGGGCTTCCTCTCCAGCACTTCCAGCTCCTCCAGGTCCTCGTCCTCGTCCTCGTCCTCGTCGTCGTCCTCGTCCTCCTCAGGCTCCTTCACGAACTGGTACTTGAACGGGGGCTCGGGCCGGGGCGGGCTGTCCGCGGACGAGGACACCACAGGCGCCTGGAGCGCGTCCTCCATGGCGGCGGGGGAGAGGATGCTGCGGCGCGGCTGCCGCCGGGGCGCGTCTCCCCGGGCCGCGGGGAGCGTGGGGGCTGGGGGCCGCGAGGGGCAGCGCCGAGCGAGCGAGGACCTGCAGCGGCGACGACGCCCGGAACAATGAGGCTGCTCCTGCCTCCGCGCCCGCGATGCGCCGCCCGCCCGTCCTCGTCCCGCCGCCGCCCAGGCGCGAGGAGAGAGGCCGCGCGCTCCCCGCCCAGTTGGCGTGACACCCTCCCGGCGAGGAGAGGCCGAGACTGGCGCGGGAGGAGCGAGCCAATCGGCGACGGGACACCGACGACGGGCAGCCGGGCAGCCCAACGGGAAAGAGAGAGAGCTAGCGGTAGGCGGGGCTTTCTACCCTTCCTCCCTCTCACCGGCTGGGCGGGCTCCAATGGGCGGGGCTTGAGTTGGGAGCCCCCACCCCGCGCCCCAGGTGGGAGCCGGAGCGGGAGCGGGAGCGGCAGCGGCTGGGGGGCTCGGCGTGGTCCGTGGCGGGGTTGGGTCTGCGGATGGCGGTGAAAACCAGCGCGCGGGCGGCCTGCGCCGGGAGTTGGGCGCGGTTCCCGGCGCGCCGCCGGAAGGGCGTTATCCCGGGGGACTGAGGGTAGTAACTTTCCTCCCAGGAAAGGAAAAAACCGTGAGTGGAGAAAGGTACTTGCTAACGGACTGTGATGAAGGCCTTAAGGATGTAAGGACACATTAAATTTTAAGAGTTTGAAAAAAGATTACATTTATTCTAACTTCATCCCCCAAACCACCGAATCACTACTGTCATCACCACCTTAAAAGAAAAAACACTATTTTGGACAGTTTTAGGATCACTCCCAGTCTAAACTGCAGAGCCTGGATGTAGCAGGCACAACAGCTGAGCCAGCTGATCTAGTGGATGGAGCAGAGCGTTTGAAAGTCGGTTCCCCTTCTTCCCAGGAGGGTTTTGGGATCTGCTTGCCACTGGACTCTCACACCATAAGAGGATGAGTCACCCAGAGGGGGAGGGTCGGGAGAGTGGCGTCAGATGGATGGCAAAGTTGATTGACTTTGCATTTCAGTCACCTTAGGCGCATGAGTCAACATTTCAGATGATTCAGGCTCATGGGAGTCAGGAAGCCCTATACTCATTTCTTTGCTATGTGAGGATGTGCATGACCCCTGCATTCCACTTTTTCAAAAACAGGAGAGTTTAAAGTATGACTGCAGAACATGCAAACATTCGGAAGTTTAGAGCCTTTTGTCTTTCTGATAACAGCTTCCAAAAATACCCACTGCATGCCTAATCTGAAGGCCCTAGAGGGAGAAGGAAAACCTGCTTCTGGCTGCTCACACTCTAGCCCTGCACTGCCCATAACTTAGTCACTGGCTGCTTCCATCTACTAAACACTTGAAATGTGACTTTTTTAAAATGAGGTGTGCTGTGCACACTAGATTTTTAATTAGTAAAAAAAAAAAAAAAACCTCAGTTTTTATATTGATTATGCTGGGGGGAAAGGATGTCCTGAACAAACTCCACAAATACGTTTTAGGGACTCCATCCCTACCCCAGACCAAAGAGATCCAAGACACCAAGGACTACAAATCCCACAATGTCATCACCACTGAAGGGAGGCTATCTGGAACCTGAGGGTGGAGTTAAGCAGCCAGGCCTGGTATATAAAACTAGACATTTTGGGGTGTGGGGGCCTTGTCCTTGGTTTTTCACTGCCTTTCAGCATGCTATTGGGGTTCCAGATCAGCAGAACTGTTAGGATTCATTCACCAATTTATCTCTCTCTTTTCCCCGAGTTATTCATTTCTTCATTTCCCCCTTTTTGTAAATAAACCCTTTATTATCTTTTTTGTGTGTGCCTGCAATTGACTATCATTATAAGTCCTTTTACGTGCAGATGATGACCTATAGTCAGGCTAACCCATTTCACATTGGGGTTGCCCTGTAACAATTACGTCTTGGAGTTGATGTTTTGGATATATCTGAATAAGCACACCTTACTAAATTAACTTTATTAGTTTCTTTTTACTGTTTAAATGCAGATTCCAGAAAATTTTAAATACATATACAGCTTACATTGGACAGTGCTAGTGTAAATTAATGATTAAGAAATTTTGTTTGCCCAAATCCTGTTGGGGTTAATGGAAAATTAACCCCCAGGAAATTTTTAAGGCAGTTAACCTATTCAGTTTGAATAGGTTTAATTAGAAACAATTTAATTGTTCTTACACCATGTACGCCCCCTGAAAGAGTTAAGAAAACTCTCTTTCAGGAGCCATACATCACAACTATTTTGTCTACTTGTTATAGGACAGGGAGAGGGGCAGCCCAAAACCCCGCAAACCTGCCTATTCTAAATGGGTTCTGCCATCCGCCGCATCAACACAAAACATAGGAGACTTTAATGAAAAGGAACTTTAATAAAACTAGGAAACAATACAGGTAAGGCAAAGAATCTAGTTTCTAAATCAAGCACCCAAAGTTACCCATCCCCTCGTGGGTAAAAGTCCATCCAAATGGGATTTGCCCAGAGCAAGGCCCCAAGGCCTGCCACAAGTCTAAAGCATCTTCCAGTGGGGACCCACAGAAAAGGGTCACAAACAACCGGACAAGCCCGGAAGGAAAAGAGCAAAATCAACATCAAGATAAAAGCTGCCATTGTCCCCTCCCCATGGGTCTCACCCACATCTGTGTCACCCAGTCCATGACCAAAAGACAAGCGCAGTTTCTTCACGTGTCTCTAGGCTCCATGCGCCTCCTCCAGGTCTCCTTGCTCCATCCTGCTTCCTTCCTCAGTCTCTTCTGCAGCTTCTCCTCTTCCTGCTCAGCTCCACCCTCCCTTGGGTGGGGCAGGGAACCTCCCCCTTTCCTGGGGACCACCCTGTTGCAATCCCCCCTTTTAATTTTTATTCCACCATATCTATGGTGGCACAATCTCATGGTGTAATCTTAGGAGACAGTCTTTTTTCAGGGTTACAATGTGTGTAAGAGAAGCAACAATTAGCAGCATTGTCCATGAACGTCCAGTATGAGTTTCATTACTTAAAAATAGTCCATTATCCAAGCCAAAAGAAAAAATTTGGAGCATTGGCTAAAACAAGATAGCAAATATATCAAAATCACAGGGAAAGAATGTTAAAATGGTTCAACTTACGCAAAAACGAATTCTCTCAACCTTGATCCCAAACTTTAACAGCATAGCAAAAGTTTGCAAACTAAATCTACTTTTTAACCATTTTTCCTATTTTTGCATAAAATCACAGGGCAGAAAATAACTAACAGCAATTTTTTAGCTGGCTTTGTTGAAATACTCCATACAGGATCAGAGCGAACCGGTGGCATCCAGTCGATGTATGCTTCAAGTATAAAGTTGGTCTCATCAGACACCACCTGGGCTTCCTCTTCTCGAGGGTACCAGGGCATTTTCGTTGGCCGGGTTGTCCAGTCCTGCCAATGGAGGCAAGCTTCCTCACCTTCTTTGGAGGTCTCTGGAACCCTACAAACAAGGCAAACAGGTTCTCCTCTTCTTGGTTCAGCTCTTTTTCAACTTTCTGGAAGAACTCCACACAAAGCCACACAAACTCACGTCCAATTTTTTTGTTAAAACAGACAAAATCCCTATGGAAGTTATGCAAAAACAGACTCTAAGATAAGTAGCAAAAATTACTACCACTATTTGTATGCTGTGTTGGTATCAAGGGGACAGAAAATGTGACAAGTTAGCTTTGCTGGAAAAAATTGCAACCTTGCTGCAGATCCTGGTTACTCAAAACAAAACAAAACAAAACAAAACAAAAACTTTGTGGATTCAGGACAGAATGCATAAAAAAATTACCAGTATTATGTCAAAGAAAACTTAGTAAATGTCAGGTGTATTTCCAGGTCTATTCAGTCCTTTGTAGGAAAGTTTTTTACTCTCAACAGTTCCATCAATAGGAATCTGTTGAGACCTTTTCTCCCTATATTTCCAGAAACAATTTCTGTAGGTATGAAACAATTGAATTACACAATATTACAAGGTGACAATCATCATTGACAATTTACATCCATATCAGGTCAAGGTGTTATTACCCGTTTTCCCAAGTGACAATGCTTCCCTTCTAGTTTTACTCTACTAGGTGAGCCAAATAGAACAAATTCATCTAATGCCTTTCCCAGGAGGAAAGGGAGAAACTTTGTGGAGTGTCTCAGGAGCTCTACATAGGTTCCACAAAATTTCCTTGCATCAGCCAAATGACAGGCTACCAAATTTGTACTTGAATTTAGATTTCTGGGAAGCTTTGCCATAAATATCAGAAAATTAACAGAAACAACAATATTCAATGTCTATGAAGGCACCGGCTTAGTTCAGTAGCACAATGTTGACAATCAAACCATAACCTTTAGTGTTTCTCATAACTGGAGACTTTTTTTTTTTTTCAACGTCTATGGGCACCACATATACCAATTTTTCAACCTCTCTAGGCCAAGACAGACCCAGTCCACGACCAAAAGACAAGCGCAGTTTCTTCACGTGTCTCTAGGCTCCATGCGCCTCCTCCAGGTCTCCTTCTGGCTCCATCCTGCTTCCTTCCTCAGTCTCTTCTGCAGCTTCTCCTCTTCCTGCTCAGCTCCACCCTCCCTTGGGTGGGGCAGGGAACCTCCCCCTTTCCTGGGGACCACCCTGTTGCATACTGAAAAGGACTTGCCTGTGCTCAAGTGCACAGATGGATTACATTCAACCTTTCTATTCTAAAAAGATGCTAATGTCATTTTGGCCCTCTTAAGCAAAAAATTAACTACTTGCTAACTTGTTCCTAGCATTTCACTCAAATTTAGAGTTCATGATATACCTTTTAGTGAAATGCAGTTCATGCTTCTGGTTGACATCTTGACTTGTAAGTTCATTCTTAAAATATAAATATTATAAGATTAATGTCTTTAGTCGTGTTAGTTACGAATTGATGACTAATGGTGGACCTAAAATTAAAAGCTTAAGTTCTTTTAAAAGGAAGTCATAAAATAGGCAAGTGAAAGCCATAATTAAAATTGAACCTAATCCTTGTCCTTTAACCCTCTTGGGTCTGGTGCATTAGTACTGCATTTCCATTTCACTGGTGATATTTATTTTGATCTAGCAGAAAAACTATTTATGATGCAGCAGAAAATTTTTATCCAGCAGCATACATCCAAGCAGAGCAATTCCTACACCATCTCAGAAAAAAAAAATTGCCCTCATTAAAAAAAAAATGTCTACAGAGAAGAGTTCACAAAGAGCTATAAACAACTCATTCCAGTATATAAGCCACTCTTCACCATTCCTAAAGACTGGAATATAAATTGTGTTGTTTTATCATCTGTAGAAATTGAAACAAAGTCACTCTCCTTAGAATTAGCATTATTCATTTTTTCAACTAAAATTTATTGAATATCTAGGTTCTGTTGATAAAGGATAAACATGTCCTAATGTCAAAAAATACAGTTTACATAAAAATGATAGACATATATACATGTGTGTTTAGATATGCATATATGTAAATATATGAGTTCATAAATATGTGAATATATATCTAAGAAAGAGAGGTTAGCATCTACAGCAGCAGAGAGGAATGAATTTTCAGCACAGATTCAAGGATCAGAATGTCATCTGCTATAGCTAAAGAGGTAGAAAGTGATTGAGGATGAATCCAGAAAACTAAATACAGACAGTGAAGTGTCTAAAATGCCATACTAAAATGTGGACGCATTATTCTCTAAGTAAAGAGTTATTAAAAGTCCTTCCTGGTGGCAGCAACCTATGAAGTTGTCCCCATTCCCCGGCTGGCCAGGGAGCAACTCACATGGTGCAGCAGACCTCTCCTGGCTTTCCCCCTGCTCCCCTCAGCAGTGTACTTCAGTCAATCTGCCTGTTCTGTTCCCTGCTCTGTCTCTGGTGAATCCTCTCACCCCCCCCCACACTTCTGGCCTGTACCCTTCTTGTATGCATAAATAATCTTTTAAAAAATAAATAAATAAAAATCCTTAAGCAGGATGGTGGAATGACCTGATTGCTGATTTACAAAAATAACACTGACAAAGGCTGGGTTGTGCATGCTAGAATAAAGGAAGCAAATATTTAAGATGTAATTACAATATTTCAGGTAATTTTTGCCCAATAACTTTATTAGAGCTGCTGTGGTTTATTTAAGTGAAACATAATCACTGCTTATAGTTCAGGCAAAAGCCAATGAAAGCCTAAACTAACATTATAGGAAACAGAAGATAAATTTTTTAAAACTTCTTACATGGAATTCATAGAATTTGGCGACTAATAGGATGGAGGGGCCAATGGAAAAGAAAGAAGAAAAGCTTATTCTAAAGTTTAAGCTTAGGTGACAAGGCAAATTGGTGCTGCTATTATCAAAAGAAAAGGAGTCAGGAGAGCAGGGGAGAATGGGTGAGTAATGCTGGGGAAAACATAATGACCTAAGTTTTTAGCTACATTGAACTTGAGTTGCCTGCAGAACGTTGGAGTAGAAATAATCAGGAGGCAGCTAGATATTAGCTCTAATCTGGAGAGCATGTACCTAAACCTGTTGGTTAGGTTTTGTGCAGTAAATGTTTGAGAAAAAGTGGTAGGGGGCAGGGGGAGGTAGTGCTTAAGCAGATTGAGGGATACTGTCTGCTACCCTTGGGAGAAAGAGACCCAGAATGGAGCCCTGAGAACCAGCAACTTGAAACCCCTCTAGATGTCCATGAAGAGCGTTATTTCCACTTAACCTTTATCTTTTTCCCATGCAAAACCAAATACCAACAAAAAACTTTCTTTAACTTTTTTCAGAGGCCTAGTCCTTTTTTTTTAAAGATTTATTTATGCATACAAGAATTGGGGTACAGGCCAGAGGTGTGGGGGGGTGAGAGGATTCACCAGAGACAGAGTGGGGAACAGAACAGGCAGATTGACTGACATACACTGCTGAGGGGAGCTGCGGGCGAGACAGGAGAGGTCTGCTGTGCCATGTGGGTAGCTCCCTGGCCAGGCATTGAACTCATGCTGCAGTGGCTACGGACAGCTTCATAGGTTGCATCCCCTTGTGCCACCAGGGAGGCCCATCCTTTATTTATTTTTTTATTTTATAAATTTCTATTTTTTTCTCTTTTTTAAAGATTTTATTTATTTATTTATTTATACAAGCACTGGGTACAGTCAGAAGCGCAGGAGGGTGAGAGAATTCACCAGAGCCAGAGCGGGGAGCAGAGCAGGCAGAAGGACCGAAGTACACTGCTGAGGGTGTTATAGGACAGGGAGAGGGGCAGCCCAAACCCCGCAAACCTGCCTATTCTAAATGGGTTCTGCCATTCGCCGCATCAACACAAAACATATGAGACTTTAATGAAAAGGAACTTTAATAAAACTAGGAAACAATACAGGAAAGGCAAAGAGTCTAGTTTCTAAATGAAGCACCCAAAGTTACCCGTCCCCTCGTGGGTAAAAGTCCATCCAAATGGGATTGGTCCAGAACAAGGCCCCAAAGCCTGCCACAAGTCTAAAGCATCTTCCAGTGGGGACCCACAGCAAAGGGTCACAAACAACCGGACAAGCCCGGAAGGAAAAGAGCAAAATCAACATCAAGATAAAAGCTGCCATTGTCACCTCCCCACGGGTCTCACCCACATTTGTATCACCCAGTCCACGACCAAAAGACAAGCACAGTTTCTTCACGTGTCTCTAGGCTCCATCCTGCTTCCTTCCTTCCTCAGTCTCTTCTTCAGCTTCTCCTCTTCCTGCTCAGCTCCACCCTCCCTTGGGTGGGGCAGGGAACCTCCCCCTTTCCTGGGGACCACCCTGTTGCAAGGGGAGCAGCGGGCGGCAGGAGAGGTCTGCGCGCCATGTGGGACCCTCCTCTGGTGGCCGGGGAGCAGCCGGGATCCAACAGGTGCTGCAGAGGCTGCGGGCAGATTTGCAACCCAGCGCTCAACCGCTGCGCCACTAGGGAGGCCCCCGTCCTTTATTTTTTAAATAGGTGCTCATGTTAACTTCTCCATCCACTTAATATTAAATTCAGAATTCAAAATAGTATTCCAGTAGGTGCTCAGTATAATTATATTTAGCACTAATAATTTAAACCATAGATAATCCTTAATAATTTAAGCCATAGATAATCCTTAAACCTTCATTAAGCTGGTAGCTCCAACCTCTTAGACAATAGCAAGTAGTAGAATTACCTGGTGGATTTTTGCCTCTTCTACTTAACCATCTCCTAGTGAAGATGCTCGAAGAAGGAAATGGCTGAAAGGAAAGCAGTTGAGAGATGCTCCACTAAATCACAAAATTAACTAGACAATAAAGGATCCTTTTATATGACCTCTTGTATTTATGAGTTATAGTATTTTTTTTAATCAACAGATATATATAGCACTCTTATGCAACTTGTTTGGTACTTTCCAAAGAACCCAGGGACAAACTCATCCTCATAAACGCCATAGTCATTGACCTGACTATGTCTTTTTGAAACTCATTTTCCTTTCATTACTAAAAACTTACTGTAATCTAACATTTCCATTTTTTCTTATTTTTATTTATTGTCAAGTGGCAATTCTTCAGCCAGGTGATAAAAGACTTGCTGTAAATCATTTATGAATAATAAATGCTATTTACTATAAAGAGTTAAATATGACCTATCATGTGTTTCATTTCCTCCCCATCCCCAAACACCATTAAAATGTCAGTAGAGGAGTAAAAAAAAAAAAAATGGTATTAACCAAAAAGAACGAAGAGACTAAGAGAAGCGATGACACTGAAAAGTCAAAAATATTTCAAAACATGTATGGAAGACTAAAAACAGATGGAGGGGTAGTTGCTTACTTAGCAGACCAGATAAACTTACAATATAAATACCTCTTATGAGGCAATACCACCCAAAAGCAAGTTATTTTTTGCCATAAAACCCTTGAGAAGCCAAGATTGACAACAAGTGGATCGAGTGAAAGTAGAATCCTTGGCTGCCAAGCTCCTACTCTGCTCCCAGAAAACCTGCAACAAGACTTAAATACATCTCTACTGCCCCACCATCACTGCTCCCCAGCCCCTATTGTCCAGTACATCCCATTGTCCCCTAGATAGAAAATTGGATAATTCTTTTGTGGAGAAACAAAATGAGTCCAGAGAAAAATCTTTGAAGTACTGGTATTTAGAGTAGCCCAATAAAAAGACCTGATCAGTGCCATAGAGATGGCTACCAGCCAGCCCATTTCTCCCCACAGAGCTCCCAGAACAAAAAACTAGGACTGCCAAACATTTGGCAAAGAGTTTGAGTAAAAGCTTAAATGAAAACAAACAGAAAAAAGAAACTTGAGAGAATGGTGACATACAGAAAGGAAATGTCAAAAAAATCCACAACCTATCATTAATATCTAGAGGGAAAATAAAAGGAGATATCACTTCCATAAACAGAAAACAATAAAAATGAAAATAGCAGAAAACATGAGAGAGTTCATAAATTAAAACCAATTACATCTTCATAGCAGCATTTTTCACAGTAACCAAATAATGCAAACAACCCAATGTCTACCAACGAATATTTAAATAGATAAACAAAAGTTGGAATGGAATATTATTCATCCTTAAAAGAAGATTGAAATTTGAAGACATTTGCTAATAAAATAAGCCAGACACAAGAAGACATCATGTATGACTCCACTTATGTGGGTTACCTATAATAGTCAAATACATAGAGACAAAAAAGTAGAACAGTGGGCACGAGGGGCTAGAGGGAAGGAGGAATGATGAAAAAGTTCAGGAGATGGATAGTGGTAATGGGTGCACAAAATGAAAATTATTTAATGCCGCTGAACTGTCTACTTTAAAATGGCTAAAATTGCAAGTTTTAGGGCCTCCCTGGTGGCGCAAGGGGTTAACCACAGTATTTTGAAGCTAGCTGCAGCCTCTGCAGCACGAGTTCCATCCCCAGCCAGGACCCATATGGCACAGCAGACCTCTCCTGTCTTGCCTGCTGCTCCCCTCTCTGTTCTGTTGCCTGCTCTGTCTCTAGTGAATCCTGTCACCCCCCCACACACCTCTGACCTGTACCCCAGTTCTTGTATGCATAAATAAATAAATAAATCCTTTTAAAAAATAGCAAATTTTATTTCATGTATATTTTACACTAGAAATTCTAACTGTAATTTTAAAATATTAGTAGAAGTGTTAAAGATTAAAAACCAGAAAGAAATATATGAGCAACAAACAAGTAGATATTGAAGTTTTTTTAAAAATACAATACTATTACAATAGCATCAAAACTATGAAATATTTAAGGATGGATTTAACTAAATAATCACAAGACCATTACACTGTAGAAATGCTGAGTGAAATTAAATAGATGGACTTCCACTTATTGTCAAGATGTATGCTAAAACTACAATAAATTAGAGGAGGTCGTGCTGGCATAAAAATAAACAAATAAATCAATGGAACAGAGTAAGGAGTTCAGAAATAGATTTGTATATATACATTAGATGCAAAATTTGGGAAAGGATAGTTTTTCCAACAAATTATGCTGCAACAACTGGATACCCATATGCAGATATAAACAAACAACAATGCCCACTTGATTCTTACTTCACATCATATTCAAAAATTAACTCAAAATAGATCTTCACATCATATTCAAAAATTAACTCAAAATAGATCATTCCCTAAATAGAAAAACTAAAGCTATAACATTTCTCGAAGAAAATTTAGAATAAAGTCTTGACAAGTCTATATATACTGTACATGTTAGTTAAATGGTACAACCATTTTGGAAAATCCTTTTAAAATTTCCTAGGAAGTTAGACATATCTAATCATATGATCCAGTAACTTCTTTCCTAGGTATTTATCCAACAGAAATGAAAACTGGAAACTACCCACATGGCCATCAGCTGGTGAGTGGAGAGCTATCTTATGACTAGAATCCTATTCAGCAATTAAAAGGAACAAACTATATTTACAGAGCATGAAAGAAACTCAAAAGGGTCATTGACATGAAAGAAAACAAGACGCAAAAGACTACATGATTCTGTTTATGGGACATTCTAAAACCGCCAGGTGGGGGTGACCAGAGAGGATGAGGGAAATCCTTGGAATGACATTGGTGATGGAGACAAGACTATATGCATTGTCAAAACCCACTGAACTGTACGTGAGAGAACTTTACCAAATAAAATTTTACATCAATAAATCTGATAGTTAAAAAAAAAAGACAGACATAATATAGAAGACAAAAGATTAAAAAGTGAGAAGATGAATTTGAGAGGCCTATGAAACCACTAATAAGAGGTCCAGAAAGAGAAAACACTAAGTTTCCTATTAATCTAATTTGCCCTCTAGAAAGGTGAATTTGCAGTTTGGTACTTCATGTTCCATGACGGGGCATTATTTAAGAGTTTACATTTTAACTTAGCCTTTTAAATGTGTGCAAATTTTTTAAATGTCAAAGTTTTAGACTTTCTTAAACAGCTTTCCTTTTTCTAAGTCATCTACTTTCACTGCTGGATTTCTGAAGCCTAGCCATGTATCTCTTCTAACAACTTTGAGATCTAATTCACTTATCAGAAAATTCATGCATTTAAAATATACTAGCCATTCCTTACCTTTGTACAATTCTGAATATGATATGGAAGAAAAGACACTGTGATTCAGTAGAGCAAGATTCTAGATGTAGTCACTAGTTTCACCATACCCAGCAAGATGACCTTTAGGACTCACTGAGCCTCAATATCCTCATTTGTAAGTCAGGGGACTCAACTAGGTGATTACTCAATCCCCCACTCTGATCCACTTTTAAGATCATTTACATTGTTGTTTATTTTTAACCTTTAATTTCTTTTTTAGTGCCTGGCCAAATAGTGGGATAAACAGCTCAGAAAGATGTATTGTATAGTAGAACAGTTGCACCAATGCTCTGAATTAAAGCTGGCCCTTAGGAGATTTATTACAGTGTTCAGAAGCCTTTGTAAATGTAAGGAGATTCTTTAGAGCCTCTTTTGAAAGAACGCAATTTTCTTTTATACATTTCAATGTAAGAAAATGGAAAAGAGAATAGTCACACAGTATGTTCTAATAAGGGATCTTCTTTGCTCTTAAAATTTCTCATTTCAAAAACAAATATGAAAACTATATAGAAAGCTGAGTTGGACATATATTTAAGAAAACTACATTAAAGTCAATGATTCAGGCATATATCTTAATCAAATTTAAAAATAGTGCCTACAGAGCTTTTATTACAGTAAAAATGAAGAGCTCCCACAAAGACTTGATTGACATGCAAAATTTTATTACTGCAGATTTTAATTGTATTTATTTCTCTTCTCTATTTCATAGAGTAAAAGTTATATTTTTCAAATTTCTTATTGACATTAAACGTTAAAATGAACATGTCTATATTCCTAAAAAACTAACAAGCGATCTCTTAACATATAATTAGTTATTATGGTGCATCAAATTGCATCCCCAGTAAAGACAGTTGAATCCTAATCCCTAGTACCTTAGATACAAGGAATGAGAATTTCTAGCCTACAGTATCTTAGCACGGCCTTATCTGGAAATAGGGTTGTTTCAAACACTTAGTTAAGATGAGCTCATACTGGAATAAAGTGGACCCTTAATTCAATATGACAGTGAATTTCAAAGAAGAGTATAGACACATAGTGATGACAACCATGTGAAGAAAAGATAGAGACTAGATGGAGTAATACTGCCACAAACCAAGGGGCATGTGCAGCTTCCAGAAGGTGGGATGAGTTGTAGAGGTTTTGGAGGGAGCATGGTCCCATAAACACCTGGATTTCCTTTATCTAGCTTCCAAACATGAGACAGAATAAGTTTCTGTTTTTTCAAACACCAAGTTTCTGGCACTTTGTTACAGCAATCATGGTAATCAAATATATTTACAGATATTACACACACACACACACACACACACACACACACACGCACGCACGCACAAAGAGATCCTTCATTTTAACCAAACTATTGAATTAGATATCTAAAAATCTAATATAATCATCAGATTTCAGGGTGTGAACTTAAATAATTAATTATAATAACTCATGATGCCTTAGAACATTTACACAATCTCTTTATGACATTGATTTTTTTTTTTTTTTGGCAGTGTAAGGGTACTTGACTAAAAAGAAAAGTAATGAAAAGTCATGTTTACCAAGGCAGAAATACTGTGATATCTCTGAGAGAGGCAAGATACTCTACTCAAAAGAGAAAAAAAAAGAAACAGTTACATGAGAACTATTTCCAAAAAGCTGTCAAATTACAGCATTTTTTAAATACTAAACTATCTGAATCACAAAATAAGAATTTTTTTTAAATACCCTGACTTTTTTTTTAAAGATTTATTTTATTTATACAAGAACCAGGGTACAGGCCAGACGGTGAGAGGATTCACCAGAAACAGAGCAGGGAACAGAACAGGCAGAATGACCAAAATACACTGCTGAGGGGAGCAGCGGGCGAGACAGGAGAGGTCTGCTGGCCATGTGGGTTGCTCCACAGCCGGCAGGGATTGAACCAGCACTGCAGAGGCTGTGGACAGCTTCACAGCGATGTGCTCAACTGCCTGCGCCACCAGGGAGGCCTGCAAAATAAGAATTTGACAGCAGTGACAATTTATTTCATAATTTATGATGAAACTTGTTATATGTTTCATATAACAACTTTAAATATGAAAAACACTGAACAAGAATGTGATAGAGACACCATTTTTTTCATGTCCATTGATACTAGAGTTAGTAAAATGATTTAATTTTTCTGAGAAAAATTAAAAACTTTACTGAAAGTTTAATTAATATGTGATCACATCACATCTCAGCTTAGTTTTGGTGTGAGTCATGGGCGATGGAGAATGTCTGTACCTTTTACCCAGAGACATCAAGATATGAGGAGCTTTAAGAGATATAAAAGAAGGTCCTAATCACAAACTGATTAAGTGATCAAGGAAGTTCAAATCAAACTTACAAGACTTTTACAAGAAACCTGATGAGATGCTTCTGAAACTTACACAAATAGCAAAAGATTGTTACATGTGTAAATTATATGTTATAGAACTAATAGTTTACAGTAGCTAACTCTCAACTCTCCCTATTACACTTATGAAACCACAACCTTAGTTCAATTCAACTCTGCTTTCTCTATTCTTGCACTATTGTACCTGAACATGCCTAGAGAAAAAACACACTAAGCTGATCGGTCTTTGTATTCATCACTACTAAGCTTAAACCAGGATTGCATTTTTGACTCTACAATGTACCAAGGACAATTGAGCATTGACTGACTGAAGTAAAACCTTGGCTGCAAGAGGTGATTTCTAAAACTTTCCAATATTTCTGTGATTTTTCCCAATTTTTCTTAGCAACCAAGAAGCATTGCTTTATTTTCTCTCTTCTCTTTGCTGAGCTCAGCAGCAGCAGACACAATGTGAACACCAAGAAAATAAGCCTCCAACTACCTTGAATCATGCTTAACACAACAGGAGAACATTTTGGATTCTACTACAGGAACTTCATCTCAAATTTCATCCACAGAGCAGAAGCTGTGAAAAGCATAGACAGGCCTGAAAGTGGCTGGTAGCTGGAATGTATACCACAGAAATTCCTTATGAGTAAAAATATGAGCCTGTGGTATATTTAACATTATCACCACCTACACATTCACTTAAAAACTGTTCATAACTGAGGAGAAACCCCTGATTCCCTCCTACATCACATCTCAGTTTAGTTTTGGTGTGAATCATGGGCGATGGAGAATGTCTGTACCTTTTCCCCAAAATATTCAATAATACAACACTCACAAGAATCTATAAAATAGAAGTTTAATATAGTAGTATTTAATAAATAGTACTAATACAACAAACTTTAAAATATTTTCTTTTACTCTTTCACCCCCTGTATGTTACTAATAAGTTCCAGAAGTCACTCTTTCTTGTTTTCGGTAGTGAATTCTGCTTCCAGAATCTTCCAGATTTAGGCCAGCTACAGTCTTTTGCAATAATCATTAATAATTATAATGTTAACACAAAAAAATTTTAATTAAAGAATAAATTAGGTTCTTATACCAAAATGCTACCAGCAGTATGATAATTTACTTCAAAAATGCTAATCAGTGAGAAATAAAAGTTTTCTGGTTCTCTTTAGTGAACTAGAAATATACTATAATATGAAATCCCACAATGTTGAGAATTTCTCGCTTTATATGTTTAACCAAACATCTAATTTCCTAATATAATTTTCCTTCTTTCAGAAGAATCACCTATCTGAAAATGATTTAATACAAAATTAGATTAATATTACAGATCAGCAACTTCTTAAGTTTAGCTAGTATGTTGCTACTTAATATCTTTAGCCAGAAAAAGCCACCAGTTCTGGTCTCATAAAAAGTTTCTATCTCCACCATCCTACTGGCAGTTTCTTCATAACCAGAATCCAACACCACACTGACACTCACATGAATAGCATTTTTTTTATAGTAAGTTGTTTTTTTTTTTTTAAGATTTATTTATTTATACAAGCACTGGGTACAGTCAGAAGCGCGGGAGGGTGAGAGAATTCACCAGAGCCAGAGCGGGGAGCAGAGCAGGCAGAAGGACCGAGGTACACTGCTGAGGGGAGCAGCGGGCAGCAGGAGAGGTCTGCGCGCCATGTGGGACCCTCCTCCGGTGGCCGGGGAGCAGGCGGGGATCGAACTGGCGCTCCAGAGGCTGTGGGCAGCTTCGCAACCCAGCGCTCAGCCGCTGCGCCACTGGGGAGGCCCCCGTGAATAGCATTTTACTAAAATATTTGTTTTTATTTATACTATGTTTTCCCTACATTTCTACAACTAAAATCTTTCTTAAGAGTCACACTTTTTGGGGCCTCCCTGGTGGCGCAGGCGGTTGAGCGCAGTGCTGTGAAGCTGTCCGCAGCCTCCCAAGTGCCGGTTCAATCCCCGCTGGCCTCAGAGCAATCCACATGGCAAGCAGACCTCTCCTGTCTTACCCGCTGCTCCCCTCAGCAGTGTATTTTGTCAGTCTTCCTGTTCTGTTCCCTGCACTGTCTCTGGTGAATCCTCTCACCCTCCAGTGCATCTAGCCTGTACCCTGGCTCTTGTATAAATAAAATAAATCTTTAAAAAAAAAAGTCACACTTTTATATTTCACCAACCTGCTTTCTGTAGTGGTTTGCTAGTGTGATAGGTGTGTTGCACTTCCTGGATAAAGGGCTGTCCTTATGGGCACATCTACACATTCAACCCAGCTGAAAACAGGCTAAACTATACCAGAGAAAACAAATGGTTATGTCCCCTGAAAGACATGTAGAGAATGTTCATAACATATCTAGTCATGATATCTAAAACTTAAAAACAAAAAAAACCTAACATCTGTCTATAGTAGAATGAATACATGCACGTCATGGGATGTTATACAGCAATATAAACAACAAACTATTGTTCACACAATAATATGGATCAGTCTCAGAGAACTGATATTGAGCGAAAACCAGGCACACACACACAAAACATACAGCATGATTCTATATGTGTGAAGTTTAAGAACAAACAAAACAAACCTATGGTGATGAAAACCAGAGCAACGGTTGCTATTTGGGAGGTGTTATTGGCTGGAAGCAACTCAGTGGAGACTTCTAGGATGCTGGATCTATACTTTGACCCAGGTAGTTGTGACAAGGCTATACATACACATGTAATACTTAATGTAAATACAAATGTAGAAAGTAAACTTGAAGATTAGTGTTTTTACTATATCAATATTGTACCTTAATATTTTGTTTAACTGAGTAATAAATTATGGTACATTCTTCAAGAGACTAATAGGACTTTAAAAGGGGGACAAAACTGGGCCTCCTTGGTGGCACAAGGGGTTAAGCACCGCACTATGAAGCAGTCTGCAGCCTCTGCAGCACTAGTTCAATCCCTGGCCGGCCAGGGAGCTACCCACAGGGTGCAGCAGACCTCTCCTATCTCGCCTGCTGCTCCCCTCTGCAGTGTATTTCAGTCAGACTGCCTGTTCTGTTCCCCACTCTGTCTCTGGTGAATCCTCTCACACATACATCCCTCCCCAGCCCCTCACCCCCTCATCTCTGGCCTGTGCCCCAGCACTTGTATGCATAAATAAATCTTTAAAAAATAATAAATAAATAAATAAAAGGGGGATAAAACTATTTAAATTGAATGGAATGGTATCCAAAATTAAAAAAAAAAATTGTTGAGCACTTTGTTTAGTATGATCCCATTTGTGTGTGTTCATATATATATATATGGATATATAATATGGATATATAATATATACCTACGTAAATGTATACATCCAGCTTCCTAGAAGTCTCTACCAAGTTGCTTCCTAGCCAATAACAACTCCCCAATAGCAACCATTGCTCTGATTTTCATCACCATAGATTGTATAACATGGACAATTTCCAGAAGGCTATACAGGAAATTGTTCATGAAAGTTACTTTTTAACTATTGGAGTGTAGGAATAAAGATTGGGGTTTATACATAGACTGGTTTTCTTCTTTTTAGTACAAATTTTAAAAGCTGTATTAAAATTTTCTGTTCTTTAAATTATATTAGGCTAATATACTATAATTATATTAAATTATATTAGTTTTAAATAGTCAATATGACATAAGACATGAAATTGTATTTTTTATAAGTCAAAAATGGGAGAATGTAAGCAGTTTTAAATAGTCAATCTAATATAATGCACACATACATTATATATGTGTGTGTTCATTTAGGCATTCTATATAAACATTCATTTAGGCATTACTAATTCAGAATTTGAAAAAATTTGCATGTCAACATAAAGAGCATAACTCAAACTCAATATGATTTGATTAATGTTTGTTACCTGAAAGTTACTTAACAACCCCTTTGTTTTCAAATTGATAATTTGAACCTATATAGTAGTATTACAATAATATGATGCATTTTAAATGGAAAAATATAGTGTCATCCTAGTTTTTTCACTGGCTCTCTGTTCTAGCATGAGCTGATTGATTTTTCTCACCTCAATTTTTTTGAGTATAACATGAAGAAAATAATGTGTGACCTATAAGGCAGAAAAGTACAAAGCGCCTTCCAAATGTAATCATTAATATTTTTAAATGAGGAAAGGGAATAGCCCATATTTGCTTTGAAGAGATAATGTTTTCAGTATCCATATTGCAATTTTTGTTCTTCTAGATCAGTGGTTCTCAATTAATTGTTATCTCAAACTCTTTGTGATATGCATTTTAACTATTAGTATTTACCATAAAATAAATTAAAGCAAAATATTTATTTAAAAATAGCAATGAACCTATTATATGTTAACATCAATAATTTTTTTCTTTTTTTTTATAAATTTTATTTTTATATTCCCCATACAATTGCAACACCCTTATTTTGACCCCAATCCCTCCCCTCCCCGCCCCCCAAACCCCGTGGAGTGTCTCTGGTTCATAGTTGTTTGCTGATTTTGATTTTCACTTTCTTATAGTTGTTCATTTTCCTGGTCCCTTACTTAAGTTTTCTAGATTCCTGCTATGAGTGAGACCATCCGGTATTTTTCTTTTTCTTTCCGGCTTATTTTGCTGAGCATGATCCCTTCCAGCGCCATCCATGTTGCTGCCAATTGCATGTGTTTATCTTTTTTTGAATGCTGAGTAATATTCCATGGTGTGTATGTACCACATCTTCTTGATCCAGTCATTATTTTTGGGCATTTGGGTTGTTTCCAAAGCTTAGCTATTGTAAACAGTGCTGCTATAAACATAGTGGTGCAGGTGCTCTTTGGAATTGATGTGTCTGTGTCCTTTGGGTAAATACCTAGGAGTGGAATTGCTGGATCATATGGAAGCTCTATGTTTAGTAGGTCCAGAAATCTCCACACAGCTCTCCATAGTGGTTGGACCAGTTTAAACTCCCACCAACAGTGCAGGAGAGTTCCTTTTTCTCCACATCCTCGCCAACATTTGTTGTTGCTAGTTTTTTTAATATGTGCCATTCTCACTGGTGTAAGATGGTATCTCATGGTAGTTTTGATTTGCATTTCCCTGATTACAAGTGATGTTGAACATTTTTTCATATGCCTGTTGGCCATTTGCATTTCCTCTTCAGAGAAGTTTCTTTTTAGCTCTTCTGCCCATTTTTTGACTGGATTATTTTCTTTGTTGTTGTTGAGTCTCATCAGCTCTTTGTAGATTTTTGTGATCAGTCCTTTATCATTAATGTTATGCGCAAAAATGTTCTCCCAGTCGGTGGGGTTTCTCTTTGTTTTTGTTATTGTCTCTTTTGCTGTGCAGAAGCTCTTTGATTTGATGTAGTCCCAGCTGTTTATCTTTGCCTTCACTATCACTGCTTTGGGTGATGTGTCTGTAAAGATGTCTTTGATGTGCAAATCACGTAGTGTTTCGCCTATATTTCCTTCTATGTATTTTATGGTTTCAGGTCTTATGTCTAGTTCTTTAATCCATTTTGAGTTGGTTTTTGTGTATGGTGTGAGGTAGTGGTCAAGCTTCATTCTTTTGCATGTAGCGACCCAGTTTTCCCAGCACCGTTTATTGAACAAACTTTCTTTGCTCCAATGCATAGTCTTTGCTCCTTTGTCAAAGATTAGTTGACCATAAATCTGTGGGTTTATTTCTGGATTTTCTATTCGATTCCATTGGTCAGTGTGTCTGTTCTTGTTCCAATACCATGCAGTTTTGATGATTATGGCTTTGTAGTATAGTTTGAAGTCTGGGAGTGTGATGCCTCCATTCTCTTTTTTTTTTTCAGGAGAGCTTTGGCTATTCAGGGTTTTTGGTGATTCCATATGAATTTCATCAATAATTGTTCTATTTCTTTGAAGAATGACATTGAAAATTTAATTGGAATAGCATTGAATCTGTATATTGCTTTTGGTAGGATGGCCATTTTAATAATGTTTATTCTTCCAATCCATGAGCAGGGGATGTCTTTCCACTTCTTTGTATCTTCTTCCATTTCTTTTAACAGTGTTTTATAGTTTTCTTTGTATAGGTCCTTTACCTCTTTTGTTAGATTTATTCCCAAGTATTTGATTTTTTTTGTTTCGATAATAAAAGGGATGGTTTTTTTGATTTCTTCTTCTTCAGATTTATTGTTTGTGTATAGGAAGGCTACTGACTTTTGAGTGTTTATTTTGTATCCTGCCACTTTACTGAACTGATTGATGAGTTGAATTAGTTTTTCTGTGGAGTTTTTGGGGTTCTCCATGTATATTATCATATCATCTGCAAATAGTGACAGTTTGACTTCTTCTTTTCCTATTTGAATTCCTTGTATGTCTTTCTCTTGTCTTATTGCTCTGGCTAGGACTTCCAGTATTATATTGAAAAGCAGTGGTGAGAGTGGACATCCTTGTCTTGTTCCAGATCTTAATGGAAATGCTTTCAGCTTTTCACCATTGAGAATGATACTGGCTGTTGGCTTGTCATATATGGCCTTTATGATATTGAGGTATGTTCCTTGTATCCCAAAAATTTCAAGGGCTTTTATCATGATTGGGTGTTGCACTTCATCGAAAGCTTTCTCAGCATCTATTGATATTATCATATGGTTTTTATATTTCTTTTTGTTGAACATCAGTAAATTTTATGAGAAATAGCTATATCCTCTAAAACAAAGGAAAATAGTAAGAAGAGAGATATTAGTTTATATTTAAAGTTCTTTAAAGTCTACTTAATATAAGACAGTTGGCTTCTCCTATCCACTTCTGTATTCCATCTGTTGCAACATGTTTTGGTTGAAGGCTATGAAAAAAATTTGGCTTTACAAAGATATGTAGTTGGAAAAGGAAAGAGTATCTTAACAGTCTCTTCAGATAATTGTTGATATGGCCATTTGATAATGTATCAAAACCCAATAAGAGGTAGTTCCTTAAAGATTCATTGCAATGTGGAATCAGAAGCCAATGAACTTGATTCATTGCTTTTTATGAATACAAAGTTTATGTCAATAAACTTTTTTGTGTGTGTGGGACCCTCGCTGGTGGCCAGGGATTGAACTGGCACTGCAGAGGCTGCGGGCAACCTTGCAACCCAGTGCTCAACCGCTGCACCACCATGGGAGGCCCTCAATAAACTTTTTCTATCCTGTTACGTTAAAATTCACTGCATTTGCATTTTGAATGGATCTTTCACCCATCCATAATTTGGTGGCATTATTCATCTGGTCATATTGAAAATATCAGAATATAAGCTTATTTAGATCTTCCCAATATTGACACATTCCTTATATAATACTGAAAAATCACATTCATTCATCTCATCAGAAAGTTCTTTTAATGATGGGAAACTGTCAGCTCAAAGTGGTGGATACAAATTTTCCAAAATCCTGACATGTGCTTAAAAACTCAAATTTTTACTTTGGCAAAACTTGTTTTCCCTTTTGAATGACAAGCTACTTCATTAATTTTTCTGAAAAGTCCTACCAAACACCCAAATTTGAATATCCATAGTCTTTCAATTGTCTATCTCAAGTAATCATGATGCTCCATAAAAAAAAGGTGGCTACTTTGCTTGCAAATCAATTTGTGTGCCTGCCTTTCCTCTATAACATCCTTGTATTTTCATACTTCATTATGTAACCACAATATTTCATGTGGTCTTGCCACTTCATCACCCAGATTATAAAGAATATGGGTATTCAGGGCCCTCCCTGGTGGCTCAGGCAGTTGAGCGCAGCCCTGTGGGGCTGTCCACAGCCTCTGCAGCGTAGGTTCGATCTCAGCCACCAGGAAGAATCCCACATGGCGCGGCAGACCTCTCCTGTCTGACCTGCTGCTCCCCTCAGCAGTTTATTTCAGTCGGTCTGCCTGTTCTGTTCCCCACTCTGTCTCTGGTGAATCTTCTCACCCTCCCTGCACATCTGGCCTGTACCCTGGTTCTTGTATGAATGGACGAATCTTTAAAAAAAGAATATGGGTATTTGTAAGGGCAGGAATGGGCACAGTGCAGGTTTTCTGTGATTGGAGCACACAGAGTAAAGGAGGAGACAGTCCTGGAGCCCTCAGTGGCTTTTTCAGGCTTTTATTGGGATTTACCAGGTACACAGCAGGCAGGCGTGCTGGGGGGCCGGGAGGCTGACAGGCCAGGCCTTCCAGGCCCCAGCAAGTCTTAAACTCTATCTGGCGTTCTCTCATGGTCTCTGCTTCTCCTTCGGTCTCTCTTTTGCTTTCATTATCTCCGCTTCTCTCATTGTTCTTCTGAGTCGCCATGATGCTGCCTTTATAAGCACAGTCTTAGCCCAGGTGAATCCCATCTACCTATGCGCACACCCTATTCCAGGTGTCCGCCATCAGGCATGCATTCAGGACTGCAAGGATCCATCATCAATCCTAATGGTGGGAGGGCAGAAAAGCCTGATACTTTTTACCTTACCCTACAGTATTCAAGGGTCAAGTTTTAATGAAATTCGTAATTTTTACTGCTTCAGTGGGGAGCTTCTTCAGTGGAACTGAAGTGTCTTCACCAAGAGTGGGTGTGGAAGATAAGAATACAATGACAACTAGTACCCTTTAGAGTCACTGCGAGGTTTAGACCAAGGTACTACCAGCAGTTCTCTCTACCATTACAGTCATTAGTGCAAAATTTAGTGAGGAGACTGGCACAGAGAAAAAGAAAGGCAAATAGCATCTGTAGGGTAAGGAAAAATGTCAGGCTTTTCTGCCCTCCTACCATCAGGATAGATGATGGATCCTTGTGGTCCTGAATGCATGCCTGATGGCGGGCACCTGGAATAGGGTGTGGGCATAGGAAGATGGGATTCACCTGGGCTAAGACTGTGCTTTTAAGGGCAGAGTCACGGGGACACCAGTAGCAGCAGAAGCCAAGAAGCTGAAGCATAAGCCAAAAGAGAAGCCAAGAAAGAAGCAGCAGAAGCCGAGAGAGAAGCAGAGAACACCAGAGAGCCCAGATAGAGTGAAGACTTGCTGGGGGCCGGGAGGCCTGCCAGCCTCCTGGCCCCCCAGCACCCCAGCTTGCCATATGTCTGGTGAACCCCAATAAAAGACCTGCAAAAAACCGCTGAGGACTCTGACTCCTCCTTTACCCGGTCTGCATTGGATCAGAAAACCTGCTCAGTGTCCCTTCCTGCTTCTACAGCATCTCAATATCATTTTGAAAAAAGTTTGGACCCTGAAAAAGTCTTAGGAGCACACAAGGGACCACAGTTTGAGAACGGCTGAGGTGGCAGACACTGCAGATAAAGAAGACTGACAGCTGAAGAAGATTAAAATATTTTACCTCAGAGCCCTCCCTAATGAGACTGATTAAAATAGTGATGGTTAGCCCAATCATGTTTATGAGATCAGTTAGTGAGGATGGTTCTAATCATTATTACTGAGATGTAAACAGTGCTTCTCATCCATGCCAGCATTCTTCTGGAAAATAAAATACCAAATGACTTGTCCCACCATACCTCCTTCTCACCTCCTTCTCACCTTGTCTCACCATACCTCCTCTCATACTCCTCTAAGAGGGCTACTAATTAGTACATTCAGTTCTGTCATTGTCTAAGAGCTAGCTAAAAATAACTGCATGACCAGAGACAGCCTATGTATAGTTCAAAGTTACAATGTGAAGGGAGTGTGGGATATAATTGTTTACTTCCAGAAGAAGAGATATTTACTCTACTTCTAGGAAAATTAGCCTGTGGGTTTTCCCTGAGGCACTCTGGCAGGCTTCTGCCCCCTCCACCCAGCCATTCTTCCAGAAATAATAGTAGATCCTGGTGGTGCCTCTAAGTCCTGCAGCTCTTCCCACTCCCCCTGTACCCCACCCCACCTGACTCCACCCCCAGTCTCTGCTGAGACTCAGAAAGCAACCAAAGGGGCTCAGACTGGAGTAGAGGGAACTGGAGATACGATGTAAACTAGGAGGTAGAGCAGGACAAGTTCTTTCAAGGACTGAGGGAAAGGTGAGGAATTAAGAGGAAGTACCAAATATGGGGTAGAAAGGCAGCATGTTACTGAACTCGTGTTTTGAAAGTTTTGTCCATCAGTTCAAATCATTCTCATGGTGGATATGATAGGGAGCACCCCATTCACCAGTGACCAAGGCAGAGAGAAATCTAGAGCAGGGTTTCTCAAACTTCTGTACCAGCCATATCATGAGTCTGATCATTCTTTGCAAGGGAGCTGTCCTGTGCTTTGTAGGATATTTAGCAGGATCCTTAGCTGTTACCCTCTAGGTGCCAGCAATATTCCCTCCCATATTTGACAACCAAAAATATCTCAGGCATTGCCAGATGTCCTGGGGGGTAGAGGTGAGGCGAAGGGTTGGAGGCCAAATAACCATCGGTTAAAAGCCACTGGTCTGGATGTGTTATTATCTCAGCGTATAAAGCTCCCCTCCTTTCAAAGACAAACAGCTGCTCTGATTTTTTTTTTTTTTTTAGATGGAACTTAAAACTGTAAGCCCAAGCTGAGTTCCTGGGAATGGTTTCAACTTCTGTCTAGCTTCCACAATAATTATTTACTGCCTACCAGGGGGCTCTGCCTTGTGATCTACAAGATAAAATGTCTAGTTTGGAGTCAGCCGTCCTGGGTCCTGTTACTGCTCTACAATTAACTCCTTGTGTCTTGGTTTCGTCATTTCTCAAATGGGTTCAATAGAACCTCCCTTACCTTCTGTACAGGTGATTATAAGGATACAATGAAAGGAGAGGTGGAGATGTAAAAGTGCTTTGAAAAGTTAAGAGAAAAATATAGCCAGACATAATTAAGCATTATGGTCTTTGCAAAAAAAAAAAAAAAAATGGTAACACATTATGACCTTAAAGTGTTTGATGCCCTTTTCTACTTTTAATTACATATGGCTTGCCTCGCCAGTGTAGGAGTGGACCATTTGCCACTAAAAACAGTCATTTGCTACTGAGAGTGCAGAGAACAAATGTGATCTGAATCTGTGAAAAATACTAGAGGCAATGACTAACTTTAGATGCTTAATTTGTAGACCTTCTCTTCTTAGTAATCAGCAGTAGAAACCCTTCACCGCAGCCCTAGCACTGCTGCATGGCTGTGATTATAGCAAGAAAAATTAAAAACAAAAAATGAAACCCAGATTCTTCTGAGAAATTTTGTGGATGTGGATGAAGTGAATGAAGGAAAGATACTGTAAAAGTCATGAACAGTTTAGGAGAGGTAAGTCCACATTACTTTGTGATACAGGGTTGTCACAGCAACTGAGTTGGTGTGAGAATTTTAGGATATGCCAGGGAAGGGTGCTGGAAATTTGCTAGGATAAGTTTCCATTATTTCAGAATTTTCCTGAATACAAGGAAGTAGAAATGGTCATCATCTTCCTCCCTCCATTTCTTGCACGAAATGGCCTCTGTTGTTACCCTCCATCATTGAAATCATTTTTATTTTGTGTGGTTGTGCAAAATTCATGTTAACAATCCATTATCAATAAAATGGAAGTATTTCTAGCTTTTTCTTTTTTAATGACAAGTCAAATTGAGTAAATACCAACAAAGAAAATATTTATGTGAATCTCTCTCTCAGGAGACATGCTTGGTTATGAACCTTCTGGATCAAGAGGCATACACATTTTTGTTTTCATTTTTATAAGTTTGTTGAGGAATTCTGTCACTTTAGTTATCATGGAGCCATCTTGCTGTTCTAGTTTTATCTGTAGCACTCAGAACTTGAGCACATGCCTAGTGATACTTGATACACCTCCTAATTTTGGAATTGTCCAAAGGAGTGCTTACATGATGTTCAAATTTGGAAAATCCTTAAAAATAAAGATCACAATTATAATAACTCTTTGTCTTCTTTTTCGGGATTACCATTTGTGCTTTAAACTTTGAATGTGCTGTATTCCAAATAAGCAAAAGAGAAATTGTCAGTGTTCTTTCTGTAACTCTACCTTCTGAAAACAAGCTTCTTCAGTTGCTGAGCTTCATCATTTTTCATCTTACTCAATTTCTGCTTCTAGTTTCCTTCCCCCAATATAATTCTTTATTTCTAATCTCTTTTAGGCAATTCTATTAAAACACTTCGCTGGATTTTACATCTTTTAAAAATATAAAGTAGTTTTACTCTGTATACTATACAACTAAAACTGAGACAGTTTTGATAGTTTCCCACAGAAGCCATTTTTAAGTAGAAATATATTGCTATGTGTGAACTTAGATGACCTGTTTTTTTCCTGCTAGGGATAACCTTTACCTCAATCTCATTATTTATTTCTCTCCATAAATATCAAACAACCAAGAGCATTAATTTCATCATCCAATGCACATCTCATTTTATTTAACTCTTTGCAATTGGGTCTATGAATAAGCTTACAGAACACACATGTATGCAGCAGCATAATATTAGATTGTCACTGTTAGATGCAACAGTAGCCACCATTCATTTTTCATGTGGGAATTTGGGGACCAGTTGGTATACATAAAAGAATGGCTGATGACTGCCCCCAATAACATCTGGGAAGAATTCTGGGAATCACAATACTGTATAACATGTGACATCCACATGGGGCTGCATCAGTCTGTGAGGTATCTGTCAGGTCCCACTTTAAAATGTAGTCTCCAAGATTCTACTTATCTTCAGACTGCTCACATCAATGACTTATGGGCAACACTTGCTGGTTCCACATACTGAAAAATTATACTTTATAACCTGATTCGCAGGTATTGAGAACTGAAAAGAACTTTGTTGAGAAAGCACCACTGTCCTCACTTAAAGGCAAAGAGTCTGATAAACTTGTTTAGATCATTGACAATAAGTTACAGAGCCAGGGCCTGAGCCTGGGCCTCTGTCATGAACTCTGGTGCAGCAGTCACATCACAGTGTTACAATAATTGTAAGGTTAAGACAAAGCCAGAGCATGTTCCAAAAGCAACTAACATGCCAATCAATGAAACTACTTGGTGACTAGAAAGCACAACCACACTTGGGCTGAATTTAAAACCATCTCTCTCAAACACTCACATCCCTGCAGCGATGTGCTTCAGTAATTCAGCTGTTTTGCAAAATGTTATGGAAGTTGGTAGTGATGTTAAAGCTAGCTAACAGATAAATATTATAAACAAGAAAGCATTAGTGTAGCAATAATAGTTTTGCCACATTATTCTTAAATTGAATAGTGTAGATTTAGAAATGATATTCCAGTTTTACGTTAGAGAGGCAAGGAAAGAGTTGCCAAAAAAACCCCAATTTCTTATTAATAAATAATTTTTTGTTTTGTAGGAGATTTATTCTGCCTGCCTTCCTTCAACAAATATTAAAGCCCTGCTAAAATGTTTGCAAATGTCTGAGCATTGTAGATATACAAAATGATCAAAAATGAACTCTATTCCAAAGGATTTAAGGCAAGTATGGGCAATATTTGTAAACACAGAGTGAAAGTATGAGCACTTTTAAAAGGTTTTGCAAAAATGCTGTGGGAATTTAAAGGAGGGAATTCCGGTTAGAATCCCAGAAAGATTAGGGAAGTGAAATGCAGTCTATTGGAAGGGAGGTAAAATTTTAATAAGTGGAAGGAATGGAAGGGAATTTTGGATTGAGAGCAGGGAATGATAACAGAAATCGAAAAACCTAGGGTAGTCAGGTGCTGGGAGGTTGAGAGGAGGGGAGAAAGGAGGTGAGAGGAAGAGAGAAGGGGAGGAGGAGGAGGGAGAGGGAGTGAGAAGAGAGAAGAAAGTAAGTGGCAGAGGAGGGAGAGGGAGGGAGGGAGCGCATCCGAGCACTGGGGATAAGGATGAGAGATGAAAAATGGCAAATAAAGTAAAAAAGATAAAGTGGACCCATAGACCTGTTAAGTGGTCACAAATTTGGATGATTCGGGAAAGGATCAAGGACATTCTGTGTTAAGGTGGGTATGGGGACTACAGAGTAAGTTATAGGAGCAAGACATTTGCTGGTGGAATCTAGGATTTGGCATCTAATTGACCAATAAGGCAAAGAAAAGGGAAGGACTCAAAAGTTGCTAAGAATTCAAATCTCAGTGCTTGGGGAGCTGATGGGAAAATCCAAACGAATCTCAGTCTTTATAGAAGCAAAAACCTATGCCAGCACCAGTGAGAAATTAATTGTGTTTGGGTGGTTGACTCACCTTGAGAAACAAGAAGTATTTCTTCTTCTACTTCTTAGAAAGGCAGAAGGAGTTTTGCGTCCTGAAGGACTAGGCTTCCTTGCCCCAAAAGAGGGATAAGCAGCCTGTATTTCTCCAAGTCCTGCCTTCTGAGTCTGTCAGGTAACACAAATGAGTACAGAACCTGAATATTAAAACATTTTATTGTTCTGGGAATGCTGGCAGTATTGCCAGTCTTTAAAAGGATAAAGAAAAGTAAAAATCTTTTCTGGATGGAAGTAACATTTTACCTTTTTTTCTATATTAAAATCTCTCAAAAGGGTACAATGTCTTCTTGATCTTTTAAGCTACTATACACAAGAAAATGAACCCTAAATTCACTTTGTCTAATTTAAATGCATGTTTGACACATAGCATTTTATTTGTATAAATGCACAGAAAACACATGACTGTTAAACATTTCTGATTATTGTACTAATTTCAAATCCCGAGAGTTCACTTATGTCATCCTAGTGACAGGAAAAAAAAATGAATGGGATGCCCTGCCTTGAAGATTACTATTTCATTTTTTATTCAGTATGGGGGGAAAGGAAGCCTCAACACATTTATATTCTGCTTTATTCATCATACTACCTCTAAACACTACAACCATTTTATTTTTTCCAGTAGAAGGGTATTTAAGTTGATAGAGGTCTACACTGAATTTGACCTAATCACTAAGAAAAAAATGTGCAAATGTGTGTATCTGTAACCTTCAAAATTAGAGAGATTATTTCTCACTGGCTCTATATTTCCTGATCCTGGAACACAGGATCAGACTGAGAGCCATATCCAAGATGCTTTTTAACATGGGAATATAGGACAAGTGTATTCACCTGTTTATTGTTCTCCCTTTGCCTTAAACATAAACAATACTCAATGATCAATGATGTTATTGTTTTCTATACACTCAGAAGTTACATCACAGTTAGAATATTATATTGGAGATACATTAATCCCCCAAAAATCAAGGACTCAAGAAAAGCCAAATCAGGAACATCCACCAAAAAACAACCTACCACACTCCAAAATAAGCTCCTGAAATAGACAGTCCCCTGGGGAGCTGCCCTGGCAAGTTAGATCTGGGTGCCATTCCAGCACCACCCACCTCTGGCCAGGTGTTCCCTTTCCTACCAGGCAGAACAGTTTGATGGCATCAGCGCTCAAAGCCACAGCCACTGGCTGTGAAGCAGTCACAGTTAATGGTAGCTGAGGCCTGCTCCTTTCATTCACTTGTACACTCCCGATTTGCATAACAATGACTGACACAAATGTTTGAGGAGACATCCATGTTTCAAGAGCTTTACCAATGTAGAAGAGTAAATATCTGCCACCCCAAAATATGTCATTTTGGCAAATGGTTGTATTCATGGGAGGGATATGAAGGGTAGGTAAAACTTGCCTTTGAAAAAGGTGTTTACATGTAAACTTCCAAAAGGGCATGAGTTAGGAAGACCTAATCTCCTTATGTCCTTTCAATGGGGAGGGCAAAACAAATCTGCCTACATTTGTCTACTGTACTTTCCCCAGCCCCAGCAAAGTCCTCTGTCTCAGCTAAGTATTAATAATTGTTTCTGAAATCCTGCAGGTGAGTTGTTCAATCATGCTGGATCTCTGCCAGCACGTGTATACATGGAGATATACAGGAGATATACATGTCATCATTAAACTTCCTTTTGACTTTTTCTTTTATCAAGCTGTCTGGTGCTTGTTTGGTTATTTGCCAACCTAGAAGGACCCAGAGGGGTACAAGAAGATTACCTTTGTGCCCTGATACCTGTGTACATCCTTTGAACCAGTAATTCCACCTAAGAAAATAATCCTAACTGGCATTTTTGACATGGATGGCCCTTCAGGGGATTACGTGAATTGAAATAAGTCACACAAAGAAAGATAAATACCATATTTCACTTATTTGTGAGAATATTAAAAAAAGCTACCTTTGATTCTAATAACAGTGAGTACTATACATCATAAACCAGGTCAGCTACTGCAGATGATAAAACCACTGCCTGCCCTTGAGGACTTTGCAATTGACTAGAAATTTTCTATTTATCATTTCCAGAATGCCTATCATATGTCAGCTATTCCATTAGACATTTTATATATATTTTCTCAATCATTAAAACCTTAAAGGTTAGGCAGTATTTGTTATCACATCTCACACTAAAGTGATTGAGTAAATAACTTGTCCTAGTGATATGCCAATACATTTCTGAAATTCAAACTCAAGTCTAAAGATCTCCAAATTTTGTATTTTACCCACCAAACCTTGCTGCATTATATATTTAACATAATAATAACAGTTACCAGCATATCAACAATCATCAAAGATAAACAATAGAGGAATGATTTCAACAGGTTGGTTATACAGTCATTAAAAAACGATGTCCGTGACAGTTTGTCACAACAACAACAAAAAAATGGTTGTGTATGTATACAATAATAAAGGTAGGGTGTGAATTTGTAAATGCAGAATAATCTAAACTACATTTAATACATATATACACAAACTGAAGGAAAACATGTTCATGAATACTTCCTGTGCAACCTTTACAAGTTTTTAAAAATAGACAAATCCACATCTTTACTTAAATTATATAAATTAAGGGAGGTTTGCAGAAAGGAATATGCAGTCCATAGAAAGCAGTTCACCCAAACCAGCAGAATTCATTTGTTAAGGAGGGGTGCTGAATCCTCTTTCCCTTAAGAGTCATAAAAAATTTCCTTTCACCCTGCTTTCCCTCACCTAACCTGTATTACTCAGTGTTCTCCATAGAAACAAAAACAATGGGATGTATATATAGAAAGACATATAGATTTATTTTAAGAAATGACTCGTGTAATTGTGGGGATTAGTAAGTCTGAAATTTGCAGAGCAGGTGGTAGGCTGGTGACCCAGAGAAGAATTGATGTGGCAGTCTTGAATCCAAAGGCAGTTAGAGGTAAACTTCCTTCCTCTTAGGGTATCACCCTCTTTTTTCTTAAGGCCTTCCATTGATTTGGATTATATCTACTCACATAATAAAGGATAACCTAATTTACTCAAAATCCACTGATTTAAATGTTAACCATCTAAAAAATACCTACAGCAACATGTAGGCGTACTTGACTAGACTACTAGGGATCATAGCCATCCAGGTTGATACAAAAAGTTAACCATCATATGATCATTCCCCAATCTATGCAGGAAGAAATGAATTTGTATTTCACATCATATCCAGCCATTCCATCCTTTGTTACACATTATTAAAAATTCCAGTCCCCTTCTAATACTAGGTATTATGAAACATGACCTCACTGCATATTTGTTGGATCATAACAAATTGAATTTGTAGCCCTTCAAGATATGTTCATGAATACTTCCTGTGCAATCTTTACAACATGTCATTACTATAGTTATCACTTGGTCAAAAATAAGACCAGAGAGAATATTATGCCATTTCCGACTTTGCAGAAGTAATATGAAGAGGAATAAGAAAACTCAAGGCTTTTGACTTCAAGTTCTTGCTATCAAATACATAAATTGGGGAAAAGCACCACAGGTCCTCAGTGAGAGCAGTTATTTATTATTTTCCAACTTATCCAAAGTAAAAACACACAGAGGTCAAGGTGTTATGCTTTTACCCAAGAATAAGAATATTAAGCTGCATAGCTAATTCAGAACCTGACAACTGTCCACAAGTAGTGTTTGGTATGTTTTCAAGTTTTATTAAAGGACAGCATGCTCCTTACATTATCAAGTTACAGTTAAACAAATTTTCACACAATGAACATCCCTATGTAAATGCTACCAATCAAGAGATGAACCAGGACTACTCCTTCGGGATTCCCCTCCCAGCCATCACCTTTCCTATACCGTTTACTCCCATTAACCAATTCTGCCTGATTTTCAACATATAAGTAGATTTCTATGTTTATGCTCTTTTGTATGTCCAGCCTTCTTAGTTCTACATTTTGTCTGTGAGACTAATCCATTAGTGTGTGCAGGTGTGCTTCTTTTGAGTGACATTGTTTTATGTAAATGTACCAATTTGTTCATCCAGTCATCCAGGTGACAATTTGGGTTGTGTCCAGTTTGGGAGTACTGTGAATGGTGCTGCAGTGAACATTCTTGTACATGAGTTGTACTCTATCTCTGTATGTATTTCTTTTTTTTAATTTTCTTTTTATTTATATATTTTTTACATCATTGTTCATTTTTAAACAATGTTTGCGCTCCCCCAACCCCCCCACTCAGGAGTAGTAGCCATAGAATTTCCTTCACCAATCCTCCCTCTGATCCCTCTCCCTCCTCCTCACCTGCAGGATATCTCTGATTTATAATTGTCTGTTTGTTTTTGTTTTGTTGTGTTTTGTATTGCTATTATTTTTTTCACCTGGTGTCTTATTTGGTTCCCCTTCCTATTAGTGAAACAATCCGATGTTTTTCTTTTTCCTTCTGACTTATTTCACTGAGCATAATTCCTTCTCACTCCATCCACATTGCTGCAAATGGCATGAGTTTATCTTTTTTGATTGCTGAATAGTATTCCATTGAGTATATATATATCACATCTTCTTCATCCAGTCATCTATTTTTTGGGCATTTGGGTTGTTTCCAGGTTTTACCTATTATAAATAGTGCTGCAATAAACATAGGGGCACAGGTATTCTTTTGAATCAATTTTTGTGTATCCTTTGTATATACGTATGTATTTCTGTTCAGAATATACCTACAAGTGGAACTACTGGGTCATATATTACATTCAATTTTACTAGAAACTGCCCAACAGCTTATAAGTTAGTTATACTAATTTATAAATCACTAGCAGTTGATAAAATTTCCAGTTACTCATTAACACTAGTGACCATTATCTTTTCAAGGTTATACCTTTACAACATATAGCTATATCCATACCAATATATAACATTGGTTTACATTTTTTTAAATTTCATATAAGTGGCACTGTGCTAAAAATATTCTACAACTTGTTTTGGATATTTACCTAAGCCGATACACACAGTCCAGTTTATTCTTTTACTACCTTTTTGAATTCTCTTGATGTCTATTTATTTCCATTCTTTCATGATTATAAATGATGATGCAAAGACTACTCTTCTCTGCGTATCTCTGTGCACATAATGAGTTTCTCTAGAGAGCAACTGTTGTATTATAGTACAGCAGGCCCTCAAATAATGTCATTTCATTAAAATATTGATAAGAAAAAAAATTTCATTGAGCATATTATTAGACCACCTACTCTCCTTAAGACTCGTGTTGCTTAAAGTGACAGTTTCTAAGATTTATCGATGCTAAGAAAGGACTTATTCTATATGTATATCTTCAATTATACCAAATATTGCCAAAATTGTTATACCAATTTCCACTGCTAGGTACAACCTCTGAGGGTGCCCACTGCTCCATAGTCTCACCAGGGTAAATTTTTAAATTATTACTGTTAACCTGATAAGTATGTAAATTTCTCAATTACTCTCTTAAATGATCATTCCAGATGTTTTATAAATGCATACACCTGAATTTGTAAAGGGGAAGACAGCTTCATTTCTCTCTGTTCCCACAGAACTATGGTGGAAAAACTTAGTGTTCTTCATCTGAAGAACCACGTGTCAAGAAATGCCACCTCAGTGCTTGTACCTGCAGCTAGTGAAGTTCTCTCAAGCCTGATGAGTGGCTATGCTGTCTTCTAGTGTAGGAGCTGCTGGGAGGCAGAGACAAATTCTACATAGTTTCTTATGCCTAGGACCTGGCTCATAAAAGGAACATGTTAAGCATTCAAGGACATAGGGAAGGAAAGAGTGCTGCACCTCCCCCTGCAGTGACCTTTAGGGTTAACCGGCCCTAGGTCCGGCTGGGCAAGCAGCGCACAGGGGAAGAACAGCAAAACCCTACCTGCTGCACCTCCCCCCGCAGTGATCTTTAGGAATGGCTTTCGCCATGGTCCCTAGATCCGGCTGGGCAACCAGCGCGCAGCGGGAGAACAGCATAACACCCTGAAGCAGAGGAAGTTCAGCAGAAGTTCCCTGAAAAGGCAGAAGCTTATCAAAAGATAACGACCACCAAGAACCACTACAAGAATGCTAAAAATCTTATCCCGTCTTTTTAGAACTACAAACTTTAATCCCTTATTTGTCTTTCTAAACTTCCTTCTTTCTTCTATAATGGTCATTGCTTGTTATGTAGATCACCTCCCTGATGATGATAGACTGAGCCCATGAGCAAGCTAATTTCATTGATATTCATTCCTGTGCTTTTGGAAAACATATATATACTGGTCACAAACTCAAAGAAAATTACACTCAGATTTTCACTCTTGAAGTGTGTCTGTTTGTCATTTCTTTCACCTACGCCCTGACCACCCTGCATGCTTCTCTCAACCCTGAGGTGGCCTCATCGTCTACTGCTGTGCTGGTCCGCGGCAGGTGGCGCCCAACGTGGGGCCCCGACATTTCATTTCATTTCATTGAGTCTTCCACCCAAAGAAGAGGTGAGTAACGAAGAGATCGTGTTGGGTAAGCTATCTCCCTTCTTGTGTGTGAGTGTGAATGTGATTCCCTTAAAATACCCTCTTTTAAACAGTCAGGGATAGGATCCTCACTGGAGCTTCCGGAGCTCGCTGATAAAGGGTGATCAGTTCGAGATAGTGAGAAGTTTTTCTAAGAGTGAATGCTCGTGGTGCTGTGTGTGTGTGAGAGTGTATAAATACGGCTCCACGGCCTCGTGGCTACAGAGTCTGAGTGGGCTGCACCCGCGATTCCCGTGGAGGAATGTCATACGGCATAACGGTCATCTGCTCTTCGGAGTAGCCTGGTCCGGGACTTATACGGACAGACCTTAGCTAAGACGCCTCCGCGAGTTCCCGCGAGGGACACGGGCCGGACAGCACAGTTGAAAGAAATCTTTGCTTGAGTGAACAAAAGCACCACGAGACCATGGGTCAATTACAGACCCAAAACAAAAATCTTTTTCTATCTATATTAAAAAATATGATTGAAACACGAGGTATTAAAGTAAATAAGAAAGCTCTACTGCAACTTTATAAATTTATATTACGGGTATGCCCGTGGTTTCCAAAAGAAGGTAGTTTGTCACTGGAAACTTGGAAGAAAGTAGGAAAAGAAGTGAGAGAGTTTTATGCCCTTCATGGACCATCTCAGGTTCCGAGACAGGCTCTGTCCTTGTGGGTACAAATTAGAGATTTGTTGGTTGATGCCACTGAGGCAGAATTGTGGGAAGGCCAACAGGATGAAGTTCAGGATAATCCTAAAAACAATAATGATCTACTCAAGCCTCTGCTCCCGTATCAAAGGAATCCCTTTTCCAGTCAGAGGATGAGTTTAATGATCATGAATATACTGAAATGCTAGATAAATTAACTTTCAAAAATGATAAACCCTCCCGCCCACCCACTAACCTTTTTCCAGTTGTTACCAAACCTAAAATTGCATTACATAATAATCCTAATCATATCAAAGCCCATCAAGGGCCCCTAGGTGGCATATTTCACTCTTGAAGTGTGTCTGTTTGTCATTTCTTTCACCGACGCCCTGACCACCCTGCACGCTTCTCTCAACCCTGAGGTGGCCTCATCATCTACTGCTGTGCTGGTCCGTGGCAAAAGAGGAATAACAATTTTTCTCTGCTGGGTCTTCATCAGATCTTAGAATGTGAGGGGATACATAAAGTTTGTTTATTTAAAAAATGCAAACCACACATGCACTCTTTTGGATTAATTGTTAGCTGCTTTGATAATATTCTTTAATATAAGTAGTTCCGACTTGAACTAATGAATGGCATTTCCAAACCTTCTGTTTTATAGTATTTTCTCAAATATTCTCTCAGGAGGAATGAGATGGGCTGGTAGGGAAATACAAACAAGGAATCATAGAGGGTAATTTAGAAGTCATCTAAGCCAACACCCTTTCTGTTTTACAGAAAAGGGAATAGGAAGACTTGCCATGTTTATAGACAATGAAGCAAAAAGTAGAGCTGGCCAGGGCCCCATCCTAATTCCAGACCATGTCCTGCCATGCCAGGGTCATTGCTCCCACAAAGAGCAACAGTCATAAGCACCATCCAGAGCTTGTCACTCCCTCCCCACTTCCTCCCACTCTGTGCCACTCTCTGACCTTAACCTGGGATCTGTGCAGAGAGTGTAGCGTCCCTGACAGGGTACATGCCCATGTAGACATCTATCTCTGGTGAGGGTCTATAGCTGTCCTCAGAGAGAATGGAAAGCAAAATAGATTTAAAATGACTACTTAGATTTGATGAAAGGAAGAAATGAAAGAATCTTCAGAAAGCAGAGGCGCAGAGATAGATGGAGACAGAGGGAAGAATACAGAAAAGGAGAGAGAGGGCTAAAAGGTAGAGTTTATATAAGGGCTGGAAAATCTATCACCAATGGGACCTCATTAGGTGACACTTTTTTTTCTATTTTTTTTGTTAAAGATTTATTTATTTATACAAGAACCGGAGTACAGGCCAGATGTGTGGGAGGGTGAGAAAATTCACCGGAGACAGAGTGGGGAGCAGAACAGGCAGACTGAAGAAATATACTGCTGAGGGGAGCAGCCAGCGAGACAGGAGAGGTCTGCTCACCATGTGAGACCCTCGTCGGCTGGCTGGGATCGAACCAGCACTGCAGAGGCTGCAGACAGCTTCACAGTGCCCCTCTCAACCACCTGCGCCACCAGGGAGGGCCCAGGTGATACTTTTTTTAAAAAGATTTACTTATTTATGCATACAAGAACTGGGGTACAGGCCAGAGGTGCGGGGGTTGAGAGAATTCACCAGAGACAGAGTGGGGAACAGAACAGGCAGATTGACTGAAATTCACTGCTGAGGGGAGCAGTGGGCGAGTCAGGAGAGGTCTGCTGCACCAGGTGGATAGCTCCCTGGCTGGGGATCAAACTCGCGCTACAGTGGCTGCAGATAACTTCATATGTTGCATCTTAACCCCTCGTGCCACCAGGGAGGCACTAGGTGACACTTTTTTAAGACAGCCCATACTCTGGCCAGATTGATGGTACAAGAACAAGGTTATCTTTAAGGTTATTTAGGATACTGCAAAAAACACAAAATAGTTAAGAACTGAATCCATAGCACATAATCAATCAATAACTTAAGCATTGCATGGATTTTAAAAACCAGGACTAATATATCCAGTGTGGAAGCAAGATGCTTACCCCTTTCGGGAGAGGACCGTTAAGTGCTTCATTCGAGGCTAGAGGAGGGTCTCCACTTTGGTCTGAGGTCATAGAATCCTGAATAGATCTTCTCCATTTCTGTATATCTTTGTGATCACAACCCATCTTGGTCAGCCTGGTCACATTCTTTCAATTATCTACATTATTGAGCATATCAGTTGCAGAAAATCTGTCTCCTGGTCTGGATGAGCTTCAAATTCAGTGTTTAATGAATAAAGATGTTCTGGTCCAGCTAAGCAAGTATTGTCAGCTACATGTCTAGTGCTTTGGCTATTTCTGTTTCTAGTTTTCATTTCCTAAATCTGCAAAACACAGAAACACTTGTGGTACCAGCTGCTTCCAAAGCAATCCCATTCTGCACAATGCCTTTGTTGGCTGCTGCTCTTCTGCAAGTACTGTGGTCCTGGAGCCCAGGGAGTGGATCTTATTTCTTTCCTTCCCACAGATATCTCCAGGTGATTAAAAAATGCTTCCTGGGATATCTGGGGTGCAGAATATTTTCCCCTTTACTGAAAGTAGTGAGTGGGGAAGAGAGAACTAGACTGAATCCCTACCCCCTGCTTTCCACCCACTAAAGATGTCTGAGTGCCAGAATAAGCACATGGGTCAAGGACACTTCAGGGATTGTTCAAGTTGAGAAAGACTTACTTTTTAAATAGCAAATATTTCCTAAGAAGAGATGGCTTGATATGTAAATTTGGGTCTGGAACTATCTTTGGGGGCAAGGTCGGGGATGGGAGAGTTGGGCAAGCTGAGTTCTATTGCCTAAAAACGTCTAGCAGCTGGGAACTTGAGGTGTAGTCAGGATGCAGAAAAAAAAAAAATCCCTAAATATGCGTTAGGTAGAGTGAGCCAAAACATTGTAAAACCAGGGAGGTCTAATATTCCATCTAACATTCTAATATTCCATCTAACATTATTTGAATTATTATAGTATTACCCTGCACTCTCCCAAAACACACACACTCACCTCTGTCTCCAGCAAATCTTTAATGTAGTTTCCTTCACACCACTAGCATGACCAAACATGGAAATCGAGGAAATAGCCAATTCCTTCTCTGGGGGAAGCATATGCAAAAGAAGAAGAGATAGTCCTTAAACCACACTGAATCAACAGAAGCAGAAGATAGAGCTGGGGTGAGAAGAGTGAAGCCACCTCCTCTCCTCTGTCTTCTCAGAAGCCCTCAATTCATCTGGAGGGCCATTAGAGCTCCAGAAAATGTAGTGCAAGCCCACTGTAAGGGGCAAGGAGACTGAAACTGATGATTCTCAAAGACCTGTCTCCAGTCCTCACTTTGGATCTAAGCACTTCTTCAATGTCTTTCAGATACCCAATTTAAAATAGCAAAAGGCAAACTCAACTCCCCCTGCACATACACACATGTTCCTCTCCTAAACTTCCTGCTCTCTGTTAATAGCTCCGGATCCATTCAAGCACCAAACTACAAGTCATCTTTGACACCTTTTTCTCTCATCCTCTATATCCAAGTCATCAGGAAGACTTGTCAACCCTGCCTCCAAAACATGTCCCCACTCTGGACATGCACACCTTCTCCATACATTCCACACAATATCCGTCACTCTTCTTCAAGAACTACCTATTTAGTTGTTCTGCCTCTACTCCGACCCCCAATGGCTTTTTTCCAACATAGCAGTAGTCCTAGTTAAGTGTGTGTGTGTGTGTGTGTGTGTGTGTGTGTGTAGATCAAAGCATATCATTCTACTCTTGTTTTTTAATTAAATTTTACTGATTTATTAATGATTTACAAACCTACATAACTTCAGGAATTATGTAGTATATACTTCCCTCCTCCATATGAGTATATGTTTCACTCAACTACCATCAAATTTCTGTGGTCATCACACTATCAAATTGACCCCCCTCTACCCTTTCTTTTAATCTCCCTCTCCCCACTATATTTTTCAGTCTAAGAGTGACTTCCCCCACCACCATCCTTGTGTCCCGTTGTTGTTTTCCCTCTCCCTCACCTTTAAACCTCAGAACACTTATGTTTGTCATTGTCCAGTAGCTTTTGAAAGTATTTTACCTTAATGAATTGTCTGTTATATGAATGTTCAATTTTTTTAATCATTCTTACTTATTTTGCTGCATATAATTTTTTCAAATTCCCTCTATTTTTTAAAAAATGACTGCATTTCCTCCTTTCCTGTGGTTGTATAATATTACATGGTATGTAGGTAACCCTTCATTTTGATTCATTTATCCACTGAAGGAGATTTAAGCTGCTTCCATGTCCTAGCCATTGTAAGTAATGCTGCTGCAAATATTGTAGAACATGTGGGGGGTTTTGTTTCACATTCTGTATGTATATGGCCAAGAATGGGACAATTGGGTCTCATTTCTATTTTTAATTTTTAAGATAAATCCAGATTGCTTTTCATAATGGTTTCACCAGTTCCATAATGGTTTACACCAAGAGTGTAATAGGGTCCCCAGTAATCTTAGATACCTTCCTTGCTATCTACGTGACAAGATGCTTCAGGTCTCTTTTGGCCATTTCTTGAGACCAGACCTTGAATCAGCGGGGTTCCTTTTAATGGGAGATGGTATTTCAAGACTTCAATCAGAGCTCCAAGGAATTCATGGTTCCTTGGATGTTTTAGCGTTGACTTTGAGGTTTTTAATTTCTCAGACATACTAGTGACTAATTGCATAAGTTCTGGAGTCAGACTGCTGGGGTTTGAATCACTGCTCTATCACTTACTAGGTATGTGAGAGTGGGCCAGTTTATCAACATATTTGTGCTTCTACTTCTGCAAACTAAGAATGAAAATAATAGTGCTTAAATTCATAAGATCCTTGAGAAATTTAAATGAGGTCATTCACATAAAGTGCTTATAACAGAGATGGGCACATCTATTATTATTATTATTATTATGCCTATTATTATTCTTATTACTAGTCTCCAGCCTTGTCTTTGTTGCCAGTCCACGCTGTGGAGTCATCTGGTATACAGCACGACTTACATTTTATTCATGTCTAGTGACACATTGATTTATTTTAAAAAATGATTCTAAAGTTTCATCTGCAACACTTGTCCTACAAATGTGCTGCTCTAAAGAAAATAACATCGCACTTATTAGAACATTTCCTAAGAAGGAATCCAAATTCAACAAAGCATTCATAAGGTCTCCATTCCAAATTCAAATCCAAATTCAACAAGGCATTCATAAGGTCTCCAAGCACCAGAATACTTCCTGCTTTGTGTACTTGTCTGGAAAGGGGTAAGTTGGCAGGAGCCTGGCTGAAATGGACAACTCCAGAGTTAAGGTCACACTTCGCAGTGTAGTCACTGAGAAGCCGCATTTGTCTGATCTTTCCGAAGGGGTGGCATTCTCCAGAGGCCTCCAATTCCCTTTCTAATCAAACTGGTAGAGGTGCAAGCGCCCCGATCATGTGATGCCAACACTGGTGCTGTCTGAAAATCCATCCACATTATCAAATCTTGATCCAATCAGCTGTTTGCAAGACAACTCTTTCTTCATGTTTGAGGAGTTAAAAGATTTCAGGGCCATTGAATGATTCAGAATAAGGTAGTGAAAGGGAAGCAGCAGCCCGGGGGTCACTCCTTAGATTCCAACAAAGACTCAAGATACTCTAGAAACCTGAAAACCCTTCACAGCTCTAACACTGACAAAGTGGTTATGCCACAGGTTTTTAAAAACAAGATATTTGTTGCAATTTTGCCGACTTACATCACTGATATATAATTGCACTGTCATTGCATCAGCTGTGCCAAGTTGTCTGCAGGGCTCTGGCCAGAAATTCCCGGGATACGCCGAGGTGTAACTGCTTAAACAAAACGTGTTCACTTGTTATACTCTGTTTTCCTTTTTGTGTATCTTAATAGCACTCGTTAAGATTTTTTTTTAAGAAGCTGTTTGCCATTAAGATGACATGGCATTTAAAGCACTTTAAAAATAATAATCATAATCCAAATGTTTTATCAACAGGCAAGTGGCTGTGGATAAGTGATGGTAACTTACTAAAAATAATAAGTATTTTTAGGTGTTGTCATGGAAACATATTTGAGAGAACAAGTTTTAAAACAATATGTATAGTAGGATCATACTTTAGTAAAATAATAATTATTATACATGTTGGCATATGAATAGGAAAAATATACAAGAAAGATAGCCCAAGATGTTAATAGCAGTTATGATGAGGGGTGAAATTATAATGGAACTTTGTTATGTATTTCTACAGTCCCTGAATTTCTCATAAATATTAATTTTTGTTATCAGAAACATTGGAAAATCAATGTTGTTGTAACTTGCTCAGAACAGTGAAAGAATGTATTATCACTTGTAACAGTACTAGTGAGACTTCTTCAGGTAGCTTCTCAGTTGAGTGGTATAATATTAGTTAGATTCTCTGAAAAAAAGTTATTTTATAGTAACTGACATATTGATAAACAGTATACACAAACTCTATCAGATCCAAAATAATTTAGTATATGTTGTTGTACATATATAGAAACAAATGGAGTTTTAAACTTTAATATCTTTAGAACAATCAAGAACCACATTCATTCATTAAACATAAATTTCCATTATACAGTATGTGCTAGGTATATAAGTACTGGTCAAATAGTAGTGGAGAAGATATACCTAGTATATCTTGTGGCATAACAATAATTACTGCATCTCAATAAATATAAGCAAATAAATTAATTGTGCTCAAATTTTATTGTTAATGTGAAATTTTCCTTTAGGGGCTAAATGACTAAAAATGCATATTTCATCAGCATATTAAAATTTCACAAAATAATCACTCATTCTAGAATATATTGTATTTTGACACTTCTAAATCAAATAAAAAATAAAAACACAAAAAGATTAAAACTTATTTGCTTTCCTAATAGTATTCAGTTTTAAATGTGACATCTGAATTCTAAAGACAAATAAAGGCCCTGTTCTTACTTTGAACTATAACATTAATAGGTCACATTTAAAAATTCACTAACATCAACTTTCTTGAAGATATGTTTCTTTCATAACTGCCAGACCAAATCATGGCCACATTCTTTAATCCTTTCTTTAGAACAGAGGCTAATTCAAGGGGAAATGAGGAGAAGATCAAGATGTCAGGTGAAATAGAGTTAAATCTGCATTTGTAGCACTGAAATTCCTTGAGGGTGCCATTTCCACTATTGCTCTAGGACATGTGTCAGCAGCCTTTGCTGTGAAGGACCAGATAGGAAATGTCACAGCTTTTGGGGGCCATGCAGTCTGCATCATGATGGGGCTCAGAACATGCTATTCCACAATGTGGCAACTTGGAAAATTAAATATTTTAAGTGGAAGGCATTTTTAGATTAACAGAAGTAGGGTTAATTTGACCCCCCCACTTGTTCGTCCCTGAAACAGGTCACAAAACTGCCATGTGAAAGGTGTCCTCGCTGTACCAGGAAGAAAGAAGACGGCACCAGTGGCAGGAAATTTGGGGCCCAGAAGGCCACCAACATAAATTTCCATACTAACCTCATCTCCCTAGTTACTTTTTCAGCACTCGTGACCCCTAGTCTAAACTTCGTCTTGTTGATTCTTCACAAAGTTATTGTTTCTTTGCCTAATCGGTATAAAAGTTCCTTGCTCTAGAGAACTTTTTGGATTTTCATACTCTTGGGAAGACTTTCATACATGTAAAAATTCAGTAAAAGCTGTAGACTTTTCTCCGGTTAATTTGTCTTTGTCCATTTAATTTTCAGATCCAACTTTTCTGGGGACCCTAAAAAGCTGTGTTTCTTCCCCCACAGCTGAAAGGGCTCCATTCTGCTATTGCAGCACAGCCAGAGGTAATGTAAATATAAACAAATGGTGTAGCTGTGCCAGTAATACTGTACTAGTGGATTCCAAAATTTAAATATCATGTAATTTTCACATGCCATAAAATATTTCATTATTCTGATACTTTTTAAGTCATTGAAAAATGTAAAATTCATTCTTTGCCAGCATGCCTAACAAAAACCTACGGAGAGGCTGACTTCCCCCGGGGCTAGGAGGCCACACATGCTCAAGGCCAGCACATGATGCTCAGAATCTGCTGCTTCTCTTTAGTTCTAGAATTCAGGGGTGGGAAGCAGGGGAAGGAATCCAATGTATCTATGAAATAAAACTTCACAGTTGCTTTCCTAAAAACAAAATTAAGCTTCTTTGTTAACTCAAGAAGCTACTATCATAAAGTACACTTTCATACCAAATGTACTTTAACAACACACACAAAGGCAACCCTAAATAAAAGAGATGTTCATTCCTCCCTCTTTTTCTTAATGAACATTAGGACATCGCCATTAAAAAACAAAAATAAACATGAAAGCTTATTTGGATTAAGGGGTGAGAAACAGTTTCTTGTTTTCATTCACATTTCATTGATTACTACTCACACACAAAAAATAATTTTTTTCTCACATTCAGGAGTCATTTGTATTTCTTTCTTGTTACTTGCTCATTTTTTTTTTGCCAATTTTTACATTAGGATATTTATTTTTCTAATTTATTTTATGCAATAACTTTATATTGATCTTAACCACTTATTTGCCATTATAACATATTTCCCCATTGTCCTTTGCTCTTTTACTTTGTTTTTGTTGTTAATTTTTTACGTAGAAGAACTGGGGTGTAGGTCAGAGGTGTGGGGGGTGAGAGGATTCAACAGAGACAGAGTGGCAAGCAGAATGGGCAGGTGGACTGAAATATGCTTCTAAGAGGAACAGAGGGTGAGACAGGAGATGTCTGTTGCGCTATTATGTGGGTCAGCAACCTGGCCGGGGATCAAACTCAAACCATCACGGTGAAAGCACGGAGACTTAGCCCCTAGGCCTCCGGGGAGGCCTCCTTGCTCTTTTACTTTGTGTAGAGTATTTGTGGTAGTCCATATAATTATAACCAAAAGATGTCTTGTCTTTTACATTTTCCCCCCTTAGGTTTAAAATGAATTTTCCCATTTCAAGGTCACATAAATATTCCATTATGTTTTCTACGATTTGATGAGTCATTATTTTTCAGTATTAAACTGTTGGAAATTGGAATTTAGTTGGATCTGTAAGTTAAGGATTCATAGACATGTTTTCTAAATAGCTCACATATTTTCCTATGTTCAAAACTTGCCTAATCTTGAGTCTCATTTCAAATACATACATACCACAGTCTTTCAGGATCCTCCACTTGGGAAAGACCTCACTGGCCTCTGAATTACTAGCTGTTTCTTCTCTCCTCCTCCCCACGGCTTTCCTTTCTTTCTTTCTCACAGTATAACTATCTATGCACATCTCTTGTACTGTACCACACTGTAAGCTCCTTGAGAGCTGGAACTGAGCCTTATTCTTCTTTGTAGCCCCCAAAGGCCCCATCCAGGACCTCACACAGTTGTACAAAGAGTGAGTGATGGTGGCTCTAGGGCCCACTGTTCTAGGCCACTGTTCCCTCTCATAGGGGGAGGGCACATTAGACCTCGCACCAGGAAGGGACTGCCCGCCTCATGCATCTGGAGGGATTTGTGGTAGATTGTGTGGCAGCACAATTCAAGGCAGCTCGATTTTCACAAGGCTGGTATTTATAGAAGGGGGTGATGCACTCCAGGCTAAGCAGAGACAAAAGTGAGCAGAGGTGTCAGTCAGACTTTGGGTAGATAAAGGGCACTCTGGGTGTTCAGAGCCCTAGATCTGTGGGCATTGGGAGTGTCTGCGCTATTCCCTGGACAAATGATGACACTGAGACAGGATTTCTCACCCTTGATCAACTATAGTTACAAAAACAGAGATTGTGAGATGCTTCTGAGTGACTCAGGAAAAGCTGTATGTGTTGTAGAGTAACTTCTGGACAACCTCACTGAACCTTTAGCTACCTTGGAGACTTTAAACTGTATTACACATTTCTCCCATTATGTCAAATTCAGTTATATAAACACACACACACACATACACACACACACACACAGAGACAGCTTTAGGGAAAGGTGATGAAGCATTTTTTTTTTAATTGGCCTATTTCAGCTGTATTTGCTGCAGAGTGAGAATTCTTAACTTGAGTGTCTATTTCCCACCAGGGACAGAGGCAGCAAGTCCCTTTCTAGCCAGGTAGGTGGGGTTTTTAGTTTTTACTTTCTGTTGTATTTTGAGGGGACCTGCCAGCCAGAGTGGCCCCAATGAATGGGTTAGGAAGTGGGGCTAATGATAGTTGACTATGCTCGATTTGGAAATTAAAAAAACATCTAAGCCTTGTCTTTGTCTTCACCTGCCACTCATCTTATTACCCTGACCCCCACAAAGAAATAAATAAGGGCCAACTGCTATGACTAAAATCTCAGGAGAGAGCAAGAATAGCAGAGGGACAGGGATCCCTAACATTCTGTTCCTCAGAGAATAGTGCCAGGAACCCTGTGCCAAATAAACATTCCTGAGAGAATGGCAATGGCAAGGGGGAGGGGAAGGCCAGAAGCTGGTCCCATTCACAGCCTTTCTTTGGTGATGCCAGACTCAGTGCACTGCTCCAAGTGCACATCTGCAGCAGATGTGTTTACTCTATGGATCGAACTATTATTTTTAAATGTACCCACTTGTGAAATGCTTCAGTCACAAGTTTTAAAAGACTGAGAAATTATAAACTCCTGAAATCTGGAAAAATTTTTAAAAGCTATATTAAAAAAAATGCTAAATTTCTTTAAAATGTGGTATATGTCCAAAATCACAAACCATAATGTGAAGTCCAACAAGTGGATACCTGCATGGAAAAAGTCCTGAATAGCTCAAATCCTTCAACAATAGAGGCAAAGTTAGGGAAATGTCAATACAGATAATTAATTGCTCAGGTGACTCAAATGCTGCTTCTCCACCACTGATAACTTCTGGTACTAACTGCTCTTGCAAAAGCAAATTCCTTCCATTTCTTCCAAGCTATGGAAGGACAAACAGGTACAGTATCATGTAGCTATATGGTCCTTGAATATAGAAGGGATAATGGAGCTTTAATAAGAAGGTATGTCTCTGGAATTTTCTGTTCTCTGAAATTATTTATTTCAGATAGTCACTTGTTATTCATCAACCATTCTGAAACACCTTCTAGAAAAGGAAAAACTTGAGCAAGATGGAGATTTTGTTGGTATGCTATGAGGTAAGAGGGGGTGATTGTGTAGGCCCCACGTTAGGGATCTGTCAAAGGAAAAGCTACAGACAGCTATTATCTCAGAGCATGGAATGGCCTGGGCACCCTGAAGTCCACGGGGCTTCCAAGCAGATTAAATATTCTCTAAATACTTGAAAATGAGAGTCAAGGAAAGGTGGAAGTGAAGGAGAACCCACACAAAATCTCAACCGTGTGGAAGGCTGTCATTTTTTTCCCCTAGGGAACAAGTGTTTGCCTCTTCATTGAAGAGTGAGACAGCCAGCTTACACTGAGAAGCAGTGAGGAAAAACTTCAGTTAAAGAAGGAATGTTAGTTAAATAGTGGAATAAGTTATCAAAAAAATTCTGGAATCTCAAATTTAGAGTCCCTCTCATGAAGATATTTTTTTAACTGTGGATGTAAATGAAGCAGATGATGCCTCAGAATTTCTTTTCATCTTCCATTTTTCTTAAGACAACAGATATTTATCCAAGGTTACAATAGCATCAAAAGATGCAGAACAATCAGGAATACCTTGTGACAAAGCAGGGCCAATGAAGTCTCAAAAAATTTTTGCTGATGAGGAAAACAAATGTTCCCAACAGCATTTCCTGATTACTTATCAATAATGCAGACCAGTGTCAATCTATTTGAGATATACACATCCATTTAGATCCTATTTTTGTTTGTCTCATCCTTTAAATAAATGCCAAATGTGATCTCTCCAGAAATAAAATCAAAAGGCAAACTGAAATCGGGAAAAATACAAATTATTTTCTTAATATAATAACTCAATAGCCTGCAAACCCTAAGGAAATTTCTAATAGAAAAGTTCTTTATTTCTCAACAATTTCAGAGCAGACATTGGAATACTTGCATGAAAAAAACCACTTCACCTTTACTTCATTCTTCCAAAGTTTTAAGACAGAGCAAGTACAGGGGGAAGATGAAACATTTTTTAGAGGCAGCCTCTACCCTAGGCCCATATAGACTGTGGCACTAACAGAAACAATTAAATATCCACAGCAACTGTGAAAAACAGATCTCATGGCAGAGTCCTTATTGCGAGTCACTTCCTTTTGGGACACATCACTCAAACTCAGCAGAAATAAATGCTTCCTACTCTTATTCCCATAACCCCACCCAGAATGTGTTTGCAGAGTGGGAAGGATTGCTCCCCAAGCAGGACCTTGCAAATGGCTTTCCCTCCACAGCTACCTCTCTCTCTCCACAGGGTGTTAGAGATGCTCCCCCAAAGACCCATTCAGGAGGGTCTCTGGGGCTGTTTGAGAGGAGTGAGTCCCCACTGGGTAGTTTGGATGAAGTTCAACAAAATCAAAGTCCAATTGCAGGGGCCAGGTGGGTGGTGTTTAACAAATGTTAACACCCAACCCATCCTTCCTTCATTCGGACAGATTAAATTAGAGACATTCATTCTGATCCCTTTGAACACTGTTCTGCACACCAGGGCCATGCGTCATGCCCTGGCTGCTGGCTGACCATGAAGTGTGACTCAGCACGCTGAAGTCTGGCTTCATGGGCGTGCAAAGCCCTCACAACTGCTTTAACTACCAGACACGGGGATCGCAATGGGCCACTGGGGACACTGCTCCTATGATGACAATGAAAAGCAAGTCGGTGTTAGAACAGTCCCTTCCAATTAAGTGCTCCTGAAGCAAGAGTGTGCTTTAGCAATGGAAAGCGTTCAGAGGCCAATGCTGAGAGGTCCCTGTGGGCGAACTGTCTCACGACTATAGGTGGCCCCCTTACCTATTTCTGATATTGGGCTGTGAAGGCGATGATAACGGTGGTGATAACAAAATCTAGTACTAATGAAGACTCTAGAGTCTGAACACCTACTCACTGCTAAACACTGGGCATAGTCCTTGTAGCATCCCTGGAGTAAAATCCTCATTTTACAGATGAGAAAAGGGTGGGGGGGGAGAGTCACTACAGCAGGATTTGGAGCTCAGACCCTGGGGGTCAGAAGTCTAGGCTCCCAAACACACTTCAGCACTACAGGCTTTAAAGAAGCTGTACTGTTCTCACTGCTACAATTCTACCTCTCAACATTGTCAGGGAAGGCCTAGGAGGCCCCAGATTAACCTCTAAGCTTTTTATAGAGGAACATCGCCCCAGCCACTGCCCCTCCAGCAAACGAAGCCAAACTGCCGCGGCTGTGCCTGCAGCCACCCTCAGAGGCTCTTCCGGAACCTGACCCCGCAGCTCTCTGCATACACGCCGTCCCTGGCTCTGGGCCCAGCCTTGCAGCTTAGGCTATCTTATGAAAGCATATTTTTAAGTGGATAAACCCTGGAGATTCAGGGAAAGGCCTACTCTTCTCTAACTGAATAGAAGGGAGGAATTGACTAGGATAATTAGAACAGCAGATAATCCCCAACTCTCACTGATTGGGATAATGAAAGTTCTCTGCTGTTCAAAGATTCATCAGAGCAGCTCTGGCTTCCCTGTTTGATTTCTTCTGGAAACCCTCAACTGGAGCTTGTAGAACAATAAAATAGCTCAAAGGAAAAAGGGGAAGCGGCAAGAGTCTGGTGCTTGTAAAGATGGGGAAATTGGATGCTGGAGAACAAACTGCAGAATGAAGAATTGTGGCCAGAATAGCATGTGCTGTCAGGAGCTAAGAGGATGGTCCATAGCTAGCAGGCCTGACTGTTCAGTGCTTCCAGAGCCCAGACGAGCGCCCAGAGCTGGCTTGAGGAAGAAGAGGAAGACATACACTGTCCTAGAAAAAAATGAAAAGTTTCACTGCCAGGAGAAGGGTTGTGGGGAGAGGCTTGACCAAGCCTCCTTGGGAAGGGGGAGGTATGTTCTCTTCCTTGGACGTCGGAACCTTGTTTCCCTCTAGAAGGGGTCCTTAGGGCCCTAATACTATGGTTTCTATAGTCCATGGAACACTTAGGTCACCATGGATTTGATTCAAGTCTCATCATTACTCACAGACAACAAAGTAAGATTTTAGGTAGGGCTGTGGCTCCCTCCTGTCTCATTAGTTGACTGCTCAGCCCTCCCCTCAGAAGCTTCTGTCAGTCTGTCCACAATGGAAAGAGACTGAGTGGTAGAAGCTGCTCTAAAAGAAGTTGCTATTTTGGCCCTTGTTACAGCTCTACAGTATTAGGGATTTCCCTCCACCCTGACCTGTAGGACCCAGGGTTTCCCACATAGGAAATTGTCTCATCAGCCAGGTTCCACCACCCATACTGCCCCCCTACCCCACTCAGAGCACAAGGCACTTACTACCCACACAGGAAGGTGAAGGAGAATTTCCTCTAGTTCAAAGTAATCAACCATTGCTGACAAGCCTGGGATCAGAAGGCCAAGGAACCTAAAACGCTGGTGCCAAATGTAGGACCTTCTTTGCCCCTGCTAATATTCTCGACAAACCCCTCCCCAGAATAAAAAACAAAAACAGAAAACCAACTATTTCTGACCCTGACCCTAGGCCTGAGCAACTAAGCAACTTTGTAAAAGAAATTCTTCTCTGCTTAGCCTACTGGCCCTTGAAATAGTCTTACAAATTTACTTTGGGGAAAAAGCTTTCTTTGTATTTATTAGTATACTTTAGATTTTCTTTTAAATGCCAAATATTCAAAATACAGTAAATACTGCTGGATTTCTCTTTGTCAGTCAGCAAGTTGGAATTATCTGTCTTTAATCTATGAGATGGACAGTCTGAACATTTGTGATGTCACATCTTCATTCTAGGACTTGGTGCATCTTTTGCACATGATAATGCTGGTTTGTTCTGCCTTCTGCTTCTGTGAATTAATCTGCAACTCCACTCTGCAGTCTGAGAAGTGAGTCAGCACAGGGAGAAAACTCACTTCCCTAAACAGGGTTGGAGCTTTTAGAGGACAAGGAGATTGCAAAGTCCAGGTCATAACTGATGTCAAGATTAAGGTAACTCCAGGGAGCCTCAGAAGGTTAGCACACCATTCAGATTGCCTTTGAGAAGTGGTCCTACTAAGTTCTCCTCTAAAGCATCTCTGGTGGCAAGTGGGTCATGGGCAGTAGTAGCATGAGGGTAGAAGTCCATGTTCACCCCTCATGTCAAGCCCAGGGGACGCCAGCGGGTACGTCAGCGGACTGGTAGCATTAAAGACATCTTAAGAAATAGTTACTAATTTACTGTTACGCTAACAGGTACATCTTGGCTTATAAGTCTCATGAACAGGGGTATGGAAGCCAAGACTGGAAGAGAAAATTAAAAATGCCCCCTTTAACCTATTTGCTTACCAAATTATATTTTTGCCATGTGGGTTAAACAGTGTGTATTGATTTTCTATAGCTTCTGTAACAAATTACAACAAATTTAACTGGCTTAAAACAATATAAATTTCTTATCTTACTGCTCTGTAGGTGAGAAGCCTGACACAGATCTCACTGATCTAAAATTATGGTGTCAGCAGGCCTGAGTTCCTTTCTGGAGGCATTTACCCAGGACAGCCTATATCCTTGCCTTTTCTAAGTTCTTCCTTCTTAACTTACGTTTCTTTTCTTTCATTTCCAAAGTTAACAATGGCGGGCTGAGTCTCTCATCATATTATTCTGACACTGACACTCCTGCTTCCCTCTTTTCTTACAAGAACACTTGTGTGTGCCCACTTACATAAACAGCTTCCAGGAGTTGGCTGTGGACACCCCTGGGAGGTGGGTATGATTCTGCCTTCCATATAGTGGAGGCTTTTTAGAAATTTGACAATAAAGAGATAATTTTCCTTATCACAAAATGGTGGGGAAAGAAGAGAAAAGACACCACCACCACCATTTCTCTCCCTCCCATCCCGCTCTTGCTATTGTCTGCTGCCAATGTCATTGTCCAGAAAAGCAATCTGTTACAAATAATCATGTTACAGGTCAAGAAGAGGGGCACCGCAGGCCCGAAAGCCTGCCACAAGTCTAAAGCACCTTTCGGTGGGGACCCATAGAAAGGTCAGAAACAGCCAGACAAGTCTGGGAGTAAGAGAGCAAAATCAAAACCAAGATAAAAGCTGCCATTGTCAGCCTCCCCATGGGTCTCTCACCCACATCTGGTTCACCCAGTCCATGACCAAAAAGCATGTGCAGTTTCTTCACATGTCTCTCTGCTACATGTGCCTCCTCCAGGTCTCCTCTGGCTTTCCATGCTGCTTCCTTCCTTCTCTTGTCTCTTCTCTAGCTTTCTCTCTTTCCTGTTGATCTAGACCCTCCCTTGGGTGGGGCAGGAACCTGGAACCTCCCCCTTTTCTGGGGACTATCCTCTTACTATCCATCAATATTTTACTCCAGGGCACTAAGTTGTTCTCATCAACAGAAGAAAGATGTTTCATCAAATTCATCATTCCTTTCTGTACCTTGCTTCTTCTCTTACCACACATGGGCTGGGGAAACTGCCAACTTTCATATCTTGTTCAAAGTCACTATGCCACTATCAAACTACTGCCAGTTCTTTAAAGTCATCTTTTCAGGATCATTTTTCCAACCCCCCTAGTAACTAACATGGCTACCATATTGTTATGAACTTTTGTTGTAAGGGACAGCTCAAAAATAGAATTCAAGAAGGATCCTCTTTCTGGAGATGGCAGGAAGATGGCAGTCTCATATGTTTCATCAGGCTGATCAGGAACAGGCAGCAAAAGGGCTCGCTGCCACTCAACAAAAACAAAATAAAGAATCCTGTCTGAAAGTGGGCAAAAGAGCTAAAAAATACACTTCTCCAAAGAGGAAATGAAGATGGCCAGCAGGAACATGAAAAAATGCTCAACATCACTTATAATGAGGGAAATGTAAATCAAAATTACAATGAGATGTCACCTCACACCAGTAAGAATGGCCCACATTAAAAAACTAGCAACAGCAAATGCTGGTGAGGACGTAGAGAAAAAGGAACTCTCCTACACTGCTGAGGCAATGCAAACTGGTCCAACCTCTATGGAAAGCTGTTTGGAGGACCCTCCAATTACTAAAAATGGAACTACCATTTGACCCAGCAATTCTGCTCCTAGGAATCTACCCAAAAGACACAAACACATTAATTCAAAAGGAAACTTGCATACTTATGTTCATTGCAGCACTATTTACAACAGGTAAGATATGGAAACAACCTAAACGCCCAAAAACAGATGACTGGGTCAAAAAGATGTGGTATATATACACAATGCAACCAAAAAAGATGAACTCATAACATTCATGGCAACTTGGATGGAGCTAGCAGGGATTTACTCAGTGAAATAAGTCAGAAGGAAAAAGAAAAATATCGGATGATTTCACTTAGAGGAGGACCATGGGGGAACATACAAGGGGTCAGAAAAAAACAAAAAAGATAAAACCAGCAGGCAAACTATAAACCAGAGACATTCATCAGGGAAAGGGATCAAAAGGGGAGGGAAGAGCCCAAGAGACTATGGTGATGGTTCAGGGTGTCCTGGTGCTGGTAATTTTGTGGAGACAATACCTGAGAGGAGAAATCAAACATTGTACAAAATGAACAGTGATGCAAAAAATATATAAATAAAAATGGTGGGGAAAGGCAGTTCTGGACACTACATGAGAGGTTTAAAAATAGATCATGAGAGAAACACACCAAAAATAGCAAAACCTAATGGCCAACACACCCTTGAAAAGATGTTCATCATCAGTTGTCATTAGGGTAATACAAATCAAAAGCACAATGAGATACCACCTCACACCAATTGGAATGGTTATTATCAAAAACTCAAGAAATATAATAAGTATTGGAAAAGATGTGGAGAAAAGGAAACCTTCATGCACTGTTGGTGAGAATGTAAATTGGTGCAGCCACTAGGAAAAATAGTATGGAGGTTCCTCAAACAATTTAAAATAGAAAACTACCATGTGATTCAGCAATCCCACTTCTTGGTATTTATCCCAAGAATATGAAAACACTAATTCAAAAAAATACATATGCATCTCTCTGTTCACTGCAACACTATTTAAAATAACAAAGATATGGAAATAAGATATCACAGATAAATGAATTAAGATGATATAGTTTATATACACAGTGGAATATTACCCTGTATTTAAAAAAGTGAAATCTTGCCATTTGCAGCAACATGGCTGGAACTTGAGGGGACTATGCTAAATGAAATAAGTCAGAAAGAGAAAGACAAATACTGGACGATTTTGTTCATATGTAGAATATAAAGAAAAAAGCAATTAAACAAAACAAATGCTTAGACTGACAACAGAATGGTGGTTACAAGAGGGGAAGGAATAGGCAGGGGAGTTCATGGAAGATGGGGACTAGACACTGGCGGTGGGCATGGCATGATGTAAACAGTTGCTGAGATAATAATCTGCATACCTGAAACTTATAGTGCCATAAACTAATGTTAACTCAGTAAAAAGAAAAAACAAACACTAAAACCTGGGTATATGATGATGGTAAAAATAGCTAAGTTATTAAGCATACAACAGAGCAAAGGCTAGTGTTAGACTATTTCCACTAAGTTTCTTAACATCTCTTTGTCTCAGCTTCTTTATCTAAAATTGAGAGTAACATCTCCTGCACTGCTGGTGGGAGTGCAAAATGGTCCAACCACTATGGAAAGCTGTGTGGAGATTCCTCAACCTACTAAAGATAGAGCTTCCATATGATCCAGCAATTCCACTCCTAGGTATTTACCCAAAGGACACAGAAACATCAATTCCAAAGAGCACCTGCACCCCTATGTTTATAGCAGCACTATCTACAATAGGTAAGCTACGGAAACAACCTAAATGCCCAAAAATAGATGACTGGATCAAGAAGATGTGGTATATTTACACAATGGAATATTACTCAGCAATCAAAAAAGATAAACTCATGCAATTTGCAGCAACATGGATGGAGTTGAAAGGGATCATGCTCAGCGAAATAAGCCAGAAAGAAAAAGAAAAATACTGGATGGTTTCACTCATAGCAGGAATCTAGAAAACCTAAACAAGGGAGCAGGAAAAAGAGTAACTATAATAAAGAAAAAATCAAAATCAACAAGCAACTATAAACCAGAGACACACTGTGGGGGTGGTGGGGAGAGGAGGGATTGGGGTCAAAATAAGGGGGTGCAATTGTATGGGGAATATAAAAAAATCTTAAAAAATAAAATAAAATAAAATTGAGAGTAATAATAGAACCAATTAAATAGGATTGCAGAATCAGGCACATTGAAAGCAATCACTGTTAGCTGGAATTACTAGCCAGATGCTATGTTAAGTATTTTCCAAGTATTTCTTAGTTAATCATCAAAATAGCCCCAGGAGGTATATACTGTTATAATTTTCATTTTTAGATGGAGATGAGCTTAAGGTCAGTTAACAAGTAAGTAGCAGAGCCAGAACCCAAACCCAAGTTGGTCTGACTCAGAGATTATGTTCTTTACCTCTGTGGGAAGCAAGAACCCAGGGGAGAGACTAACATAACCGTGCCTTAGACATCCCATCTCTTCTGTGTGTGGCTTCTGCATAGTTTGCTATGTGATGCATCAGAAACCCTGAATGGAACAGCATAAAGCCAGTATGTGTTGCCTTGAAACAGCCTGGGGTTCCCCCATACCTGATCCAATGCACACATTGGTTGAATGCTGGGTTTCAAGGTCCTCAGGAACTCATAGCTTTGAGCTTTTTCCTTAGTTAGGGGCTTTGCTGTGCAACCATCCCAGATGCAGCAAAATCATGGTTGATTCTGGCAGATAGAAATAGAATTTTGGAGCCTTCAGTATCTCTAGCATGCCTTTACTGCTGAATCAGGGACTGGATTCAGAGGCAGACCAGAGGCGGGGATGCAGGCAGGCAGCACCTGAGCCCCCTCACCTCCATGAATCTCCCCTTTACCCCTTGCTTCTCAACTGAGGTGTCCTTAACTGAGGTGTGTGTGCCCCACTCACACTCCCAAGGCAAACGTTTTACAATCACAGTATCACATGGGGCAATGCAACCTGGCAGGAAAACAAAGCTGCAGGTAGCAACTGTAGAGGCTGGCGGCAGGAAGCAAGAGCCTGAGTACCCCATGTTCCTTGCAGGCTCCTCCTCAAGGAGCCATACCTGTTGCAGAGCCTGGAGCTGTGATTCCTAGTCCTCACCAGGCAACATCTTGGGTGGGGAATCAATGGAGCACTACGAAATTTTCATTGGCCAATTAATTTTAATTTGCTATAATTTTTAAGGAAAACCTGTGCTTCTTGAGGTGTCACTATGGATCCAAACAACGAGGGGGTATGCAGTTCTACAAAGGGCAAAAATTGCTGTGGTGAAGCTTAATGAAATCTCACAGACAAAATATTGAGTAAAAGAAACCAGACACCAAGGAATATGTACTTTGTGATTCCATTAGATAAAGGTCAAAAACAGACAAGACAACACTTAAGCTATTTAGGAATGCATATTTAGATGGTTAAAATATAAAGGAAAGAAAGGGACTGATAACCACAGAAGTCAGGAGAGTGGTTACCTTTGGGTAGGGAAGGGATTGGAATGCCACTGGGAAAGGGGAGGGGTGATGCTCTACTTCTTGACCAGGGTGGATATAACAAAGGGCTACTTTTATTATAATTCATTTAGGTTTTACAGGGCTCCCATGATAGGACCCATCTTTGCCCTTTTCTATGTTATATTTCATAGTAACAAAGGTTGGGTTTTGCTTTAGTTCACTAGTGAAATTTGCAGCAGCCCCGCCTGAAAAGACATATAGAAAAAGCTACAGGAAGTAAACAACTTGTAGATGGACTGGAGAGACCTTGAGAAAACATTTAGCACAGTGATTTTAAATTTTAGCATGCATCAGCATCGCTTAGAGATGCCTATTAAACACAGATTCCCGGTCCCCACCCTTCAGAGATGGGGATTCAGTAGGTACAGGGTCTGGGGCCCAAGTTTCTGAATTCCTAATGAGCTCCCAGATGATGCCCATGTGGCCACACGTTAGGAGTAGCACTGATCTAGTCTGCCCTCCAAGTTTTACCCCATCCTTTAGAAGGCAACCAAAGGGACAGTCCACATGATATAGGATGTAAGACATGGTCCTCTGCCTGTGTGTTAATGTCAATCTATCTAGCTTCCAGTCTTGATAGATTATTGAACCTAATTCATTATTCTTTGAAATAATCCTCCCTACACCCTTGCCCCATACACATACCGTGGTTTTTGAACTCATGCAAAGGGCAATGGATAGAAAGGCTCATGGGATCCTGAAGAGAGGCTGCTCTCTAATGACGAAGAGGTACAACCATTCTGTAGTTCACTGTTCTGATTAGGAAGCAAAGAGCCTGACTTCTCTTCTGTCTAAATTCTGCATTATATTTTCATGTATGCTACACAAAATGCAAAACAGGAGGCACAATTAGAATCTGAGGTGTTAGTGGGGCTGATGTGTGTAGGGGAAGATTCAGAGAACTGCCTGGGGTCATTTCCCAAGCTGTCACAGAACATCATGGAAAAGAAAGGCTAGGAGAGACTGATGGGCTGCCCAATTATCATACCTGCAGAGAATCCTTGTGGATTTTGGGGCTCCCTAAAAACACCCTGACCTACTTTTTGAAATGTTTCCTTAGTCTTCAGAATACATTCTCAGTGAATTGTGATAAAGTTTCTGCCATTATCCAATATAAAGTTTTCTTTTCCACACTGCGGGCCATCGTCTGCATCTCTGGGTATTAGAGTAATATACATTCAGCAGCACTAGCCTGATGATGGAGGTGATGAGTTTCTTAAAGTGGCAGGCAAGATGCTGTTTCAGATGAATCCAGCTGAAAAGCTTTGAGCAGTCTCAAGTCTATCTAAGAACAAAGAGTTTACATGTGATAACTGGCTGACTCTACAACCTTAGTTAAGACACACAGGCTTACCAGATATGATATAATAAATAGCCTTAAAGTGGAAGTAAATATAATAATGCCCCAGATTTATAGAACACTGCACGGAACCTCAGGCTCTCTTAATTACAGTATAATCCTGTATCCTCTGGAGAGAATGTCCAGTTCAACTCAAAATCTCACTCAGCCATAGTGAAAATTACGGAAATATTACAGGAAGCAAAAAAAGCACAAACATAAAAGTAAGGAGCAAGGCCAATGCCTCCCTCGGGATCGCCCAGCACAGCCTTGCGCCTAAGCAGGTGGAGTACTACTAAGAACCAGGGCATGTGGTTTCAACAGCTGCCTCTTCCTCCTCCTTCATGTCATAGGGCTGTTGAGAAAATGAGATAGAATGTGAGGCCAACACATAATTATGCAGGGGCGTAGGAATCAGGCCACTGACTAGTTGGCTCTTCGTTTCCCCTTTCAGCTGCTCACCAGCCTCAGATGCTGGAGAATGTGGAAAGGATTCCCAGGTCACCTCTCCATTTGCTTCTCATGCAGGCAGTTCAGGCGTGTAAAAGGCAAACCCACGCCTCTGCGTGGGCTGGGTGAGGCCTGGACTGGCCCATGGTGCTGAGAGGAGGGATGATGTAGGATTCTCACACCCACTCTGGCTTTCAGGGCTTCACCTCAGTAGCGCCTGAGGAGGGGCTCAGCTGCACAGCTGCAACTGTGAAGAACAGAGTCCACAGCGGAAGGAAGCAGAAGGTTCTTTGAAGGGAGACGACCTTTCTCATCCCTTACTTGAGCTTTCTGGGGCTGCTCCCCCACCAGGCCTTCCTTTGTCCCCAGTCTATCAGCGTCACACACATAGGAAGACACTGTCACCAGGTACCCCAGGAACCGCAGAGAAACTAGAGCCCAGACTTTCTCCAGCCTGGGGCTCCCGAGGGACTTTCCTAGACGGCTGAGGCTGACACCTTTCACTGTTCCTCAGATCTGCTTTTCCGTTTTCCATCCTCAAGTAGCCAAACTATGTGCAGGGAGAAATTAAAGAACTTCAACATGAACAAATGAACTTGGAAATAGTTAAAACAAATACCCAAGTGAGTTTCCTGTGTTTCTCTGCTCCTCTGACTCCCGTTCTAAGGCAAGTGGAAAACGTCTGGGTGAATGAAGCTCTGGCTAAGAATAGTGTTCTTACTAGACAGCCGGGAGGGAGGCAGCCTTGCCATCTCTGGGCAGGGCTTGGGTAGGCCATGTGGGAGGCACAGCAACAGCTGCTGGGAGGAAAGCTTGTTTATTGCCAGCAGCCTGATGCAGAGATTAAAACAATCTTGGTCTCCTGATCACACACGCCCATGTAGTTGCAGGCAGCAGCTGCTCCGGATATTGCATCCAACAGCAGGGGTCCCTGAAGTCATCACTCGGGTTTGACTCAACCAACAGGGAAACCCAGGAGGCCATGGGGACAGCTGGAAAAATTCCCATGGGGCCACTCAACCTAACACTCCCAATAAAGAAGTGCAGCCTACAACAAACGTCTTCCCAACAGACTAAACCTGAAAACCTAGGACAGGAGGGGAATCCCGCATACAAGCTCCAGGTCCTAGATTGTTTCTCATTCACTCACCAAAAATGTACACCTTTTCTGACAGATACTGTGCATGGATCTAGGAACAGAACAGTGAACGAATAACCCCACTCCCTGCTCTCACACATCAGTCTAGAAGAAACCACCTGCAATGGAGTGCTATCAAGAGAGTGTTATGATAGAAGAAGTTCAAGGAGCTAAAAGCACAACAAAAGGGGAAATCCCGCCTGACTACAAGGAGTTGCCTTTGTAGGGAAATTGTCACTGAGAAATACTGTGAAGTTCAAACTATTAGGGTCTCAAGAGATGTCAGCGTAAGGCCATCACTGTTTTCTTTCTTTAGCTAATTAAACTCTTAGTTAATATCTACCCATCTGGCACCTGTTCTATTTCATCACAAGTCTCTTGGAAATAAAGCTCTGGGAACAATTATAGAGCATTCATGAAAGCATCAAGAATTCTCTGGGTTGCACTGCAGACCCCTTTACCCCCATTGAGCTCATTATAGTCAACACACTATTATTGCCTGTCATTATTCTTACTCATTTCCTGACAATGGTAATCAACAGGACCTCTCCCCAAGGGAAACAAGGTCCTCGTGGCATCATCTGGCAGCCTCCTCCCAACTTAGAGCAGAGGTTGCACTGGACATGCTTCACTCCCAAGACAGAAAAAAATGAGGTGACAAGTTTCACTGCATTCCCTGGCACAGCATCCAGGGTGAAGCTGTTACAACATAAGTCGGATGGTGTCCTCTTCTGTTCAAAATCCTGCAATAGGCTCTAGCTCACTCAGACTAAAGGTAAAAGTCCAGATAATGGCCCACAAAGTCCCACCAGATCTTTTACCTCATTACCTATCTGACTTTCTTTCCTGCTGATCTCTCCTGACTCACTCAGTGTCGGCAGTATGTGTCTCCTCATTGGTTTTCTGGAACACACCAAGCATGGGTGTGTTTTTGCCCTTGTCCTCTATGTCAAGGTCTTTGCCATTGTCCTCTGTGTCAAGAACTTTCTGCCTCCATATCCACATCCTCTTTCTCTCACTTTCATCAACAGTTACATTAGCAGTAACGCTTTCTTTGGCCACACTGCTTATATAGCAATATGCCCACCACGGTCCTCGTCCTTCTCAGCTTTTTTCCCATCATATATGACACACTACATACACTGCTGTCTATCTGCTATACTGGAATGTGTTCAGTGTGCTGCTTAAGGATAGAAATTTTCATTTCTGCTTTCCCCTCTGTTTTCCAGTGCTGGACATTACCTGGGACATAGTAGAACCTCAAAAAATATTCACTGAATGAACGACAAATTAGTTGGGAAAGGAGGAACTTCAACAACAGGTGTTAGGATTTTTGGTATTCCTGATAGAAAATAAAGAAATCAATTTGTGCCAAACACCAAAGCAAATTTTAGATTGAGGGAGTATGCTTGGTGTGTTCAGAAAAACCAATGAGGAGATAAAAAAGTGAGACATAGCTTTCAAGTCATCTGATAGGAGACTGACTTTATGAATTCAAGATAGGAAAAAATTCTTAGGAAACAAAAAGCACAAACCATATTAAAAAAAGATTGATACATTTGATTATAACAAAAATTGAAACTTCTACACAGCAAATGATACTATAAAATCAAAGGGAGAAAAAGAGCAACCAACTGGGATACGAGATTTGCAGCAGATGTACCTCACAAAGAGTTAAAATTAAGAACCTATAAAGAATTCTTACAATAGCTAAAGGTAAATCCCAGTAGAAAGGAAACAGAAAGTCAATTCACAAAAGAAGAAACATAAACGGCCAATAAGTTTAGGAAAAGTTGTCCAACCTCACTAGTAAACAGTGAGCCCCTCACCTCCATTAGACTGGCTATAATCAACAATCTGAGATATCATATAACTGGTAAGTGTCTGAATTTGTACAGCAACTCTGGAGGAAATGTGGCAATGAAACTGCAAAATCCCTTATCATTTAACTCAGCATTTCCTCTCATTTGGAGAAACCCTGGCACACGTGTATAGGAAGACGTGTGAGGATGCCCTGTTTGTGAGAGTGTAACATTGGCAGCAACCTCAGTGTCCAGCAGTGGAGAAGGACTGTTACATAAGCATACAACGGAATACTGAACTACAGTATTCAAAAATTTTTTCTCAGCCACATAGTAAGAGTTTCACACATTGTAGATCACTTAAATCTGTATTCCATATTTTTCACCATTAAAAATGTAAAATTATTCTTAATTGTAGGAAAACAGAAGTCAATTTGCTCAGGTTGCTCAAGGTCACAGCCAACCCTTGGTATAATTAAAATTAGGAATTCTATCTATAAGTATCAACTTAAATAATTCTTTTTTAAAAAGATTTATTTATTTATGCATGTAATAACTGGGGTACAGGCCAGAGGTGTGGGGGTGAGAGGATTCACCAGAGACAGGGTGGGGAACAGAACAGGTAGACTGACTGAAATACACTAGAGGAGGGGAGCAGCGGGCAATTTAGGAGAGGTCTGCTGAGCCACTGACTGGGGATCAAACTCGTGCTGCAGTGGCTGCAGATAGCTTCATAGGTTGCGTGTTAACCCCTTGTGCCACAAGGGAGGCCCTGAATAATTCTTAAAAATAAACAACTAGTGACAAAAATTAACTCCAGGAAAAAAAATTTACAGTTTAGGAAAATCTTTAATCCTTATAAAACATAAATACATATATATAGTAAATCTATTGAAAATATATGTAGAAAGGATATATATAAATTATCAATAGATGTTGCTTCTAGTGAAAGAAGGTATGATTTGAGTAGGGCACCAAGGGGACTCAAACTTTATATAAAGTGATTTGAGGTAGATGATTTTAATATTTATTCATTCAGGGTACATGTGTTTATGTGTTATTCCTTGTATTCTTCTGTAGTTAACTTTCCTCCCCCCAAAAAATACATACAGAAAAACAAACCAAAAGATTGCTAGAGCATGTCAAAATAATAATAGTGGTTGTTTCTGCTAGATAGGATTTCCTTTATCTATTATTACATTTTCTAAATCAACATCTCTTTCTAAAAATTGGAGTTGATTTTGTGATGAAAAATTAATTGTAAATAACTTCTGAGGCACCAGGCTAACTACTGAACATGTCTTCTCTTTGGAATCCTGACTGAAGCAAGAAATTCCACTTCCATCTTCAAAGAATGCGAGTGTCTTGCACTGCCACTGCGTGAGGGGATGAGGGCCTGTGGAGAGTTAGCATCATTGGAAACCTGCTCCCTCACCACCTGCTGACACTCGCTGATCCTCTCCCCTGGACTGGGTCACCAGATCTTGGGGCAGGCGTGAGGACTAATCCGAGTTACTTACCAATGGTTGGTTTTCTACCCAGGAAAACAAGTCTTTCAAGTTGGTTGTTTTTTTTTTTTTTTTTTTTTTTTGTCAGTGTGGTGCCCTTACTTTATAACTTGGGATGTGCTGGGTTTTTATTTTTAGAACACATTCCTGATTTTTATGGGTCCCTGACCTTTCCAGCTTGCAATACAAAGACACCACTGCGTCCCTGACCAGGTGTGCACATATTCAGGGCTGACTGTATGTGTGTGCAGCCGACAGGGCCCAAATCTCAGAGGAAGCCTTACACTTAGTTTAGAGCTCTGTGACCACTGTCCTGACATTTTCTATGATTTTATCATCGAATTTGTGTTTTGTAAGCAAAGTCTGATGTCACAGCAGTGTGACTATGAGCAGAGACATGCTGGAACAGTGCACACACACATCCAGGCCTGTGAGCATAGCAGGCAGCGTGCCGAGGAGACACAGACCCAGCCTGAGCTCAGATTAGTGATAGCGGTGATGATGGCAGCAGAAGCATCCCTGACAGCTATGGCCACAGTCTCAAAAGAGAGAGGCTCCGTGGAAGCAGGCCTTTGACAACAATGGGAGGCCTGTGTTCCCATCCATCCCAAAAGCCTGGCCCTGCAGCATCTGCACAAATAACAACTCTCCAGTCTGTCAGCTGGGACAGGAATTGCCAGTGCCGGGCAGTAAACTGTGTCAGTAAATGACTACAAAGTAAAACTGCACATATGGACATTGCAATAAAAACTCTCAGAGAGTTATGAAAATTCTTTAGAGTTTATAATATCTGTTTTTAAAAACTGTTATTGGACTGAAAAGCAAATATCCACAGGCTTAGAAATAAAAGTTAAATTTAAAGAACATTGTATTTACTGGAAAGGACATCGTTTTTACATGAAGTTTCAGAAAAGCTATTATTAACAAAGATAATTTAAAATTGATCCTCTTTATAATAAATATAAAGCAAGAAATAAATGAGATAAAGCAATGAATAAATGACACTTTAAATTATGCACAGATCATGTAACTTCTTTCAATTCTTTTTTTTTTTAAAGATTTATTTATTTATGCATATAAGAGCCGGGGCACAGGCCAGAAATGCCGGGGGGGGGGGGGGGGTGAGAAGATTCACCAGAGACAGTGGGGGAACAGAAGAGGCAGACTGACCGAAGTACACTGCTGAGGGGAGCAGCTGGTGAGTCAGGAGAGGTCTGCTGCTCCATGTGGGCTGCCCCCTGGCCGGCCGGGGGTCAAACTTGTGCTGCAGAGGCTGTGGATTGCTTCCTAGTGCGTTGCTTAACCCCTTGCGCCACCACGGAGGTCCTTCTTTCAATTTCTTGTACAACCTCTACAAGTTATAAGAAATGCCAGAGGAAACATTAAAATGCCGTTGTATAAACTGATACTTTAAATTAAATAAATTCATACTTGCATGAATTCTCCAGCTCTACATTTACTAAAATTTCTATTTTGAAACAACTAACCAGAAATTTACCTCAATGTTGTCTATGAAAACCTAAACCTAACCTTTCTAGAAACTGTTGCAATATCAGAAAGATCCTCAAAATAGCAATTATCAAAAATTACTTGAGAGCTTATATTTGCTAAGAATGTCTAAGGTCAAATTTTAATTAAAACAATTGAAAATGAAGTTGCAGTTCTCTACCCACTGGTGTCTGTGCAGGAGCTCTTTCCCCACCCCCACCCCTTCCTTCTGTTCCAAATAAACCTGTCCTTTTAAAATGTAAAAAAAAAAAAAAAAAAGAAAGAAAGAAAATGAAGTTGCTAAAATTACAAATTTTGATGATCCAATAAATGAAATTACAAAAACTCTTATGATGAGGATTTTGCATTAATAAAACTTCATTTGTTGTATTATACATGACACCAAAAGCATTATTTCACATTTGTAAGTTTGTGCTGTTACTTATGTAATGTTATTATGCCTAATATATTTATAAGAAACAAGACGTTTTTTAAAGAAAAAGTTTTCTATTTCAATAACTTTAAAAGCACTATTTTTTCCTATTTTTTATACAAAAGGCCCACTTTTTCACTTTGCACTGGGCCCTGCAAATCATGTAGCCAGCCCTACTGTTTTCCAGAAGTGATAGCCCCACCACTGCCCTTTTTAAAGAAAACCAGGCTTCTATTAGGGAGCTAGTCTTGGGGAGTAAAATGGCCCATTCAGAGATAAACTGGGGACCCTGTGTCCTCATTGCACTGGCCCACAGTTGAACAAAGACAAAATAATGGACAGGCCTGTCACATGCCTCTTCTCCCTCAACCGCACTGGAGTTGGCCTCTGTTCCCTCCCCACCCCCACCCTGCAACAGACTGCAACAAACTAAGGCTTAGAGCATCAAGCAACCCCTTCTCCTTAATCAGTCTTTCCTTCTTTGTGGAATCTCTGCATTCCTTTGGGGACACAACATGGAACAAGACTAAATTCCCATCGAGAGGACTCAACATAAAACCAGATTGCATTTTTGTTGCTCAGATCCCAACAACCTGTTATCCAGCCTCTCTCTCTGAATCCTATTTCATGATTCCTAGGCACATATCAGAAGTTCTCATAGGTTCACTTCACCGAGGTGACAGTCTTGGCAGTGAATAATAGCAGTGCAGTAGGCACCGGAGGCTAAATCAAAGGAAAAGGAAGAGGCACCTTAGAGAGAAGAGGCCGGGGACAGAAGCTATGGGGGTGATGCTGAGACCTGCAAATGTTTACTGGTTGGTCCACATTTTCCAAAGCTGCCAAAGTACACAGCTACGACTCAGTTACAGATCTGGTTGATTCTGTCCTGCGCTTCAGTGGTGAGGCCCTGTCCAAGAGGTCAGGCATCCTGGAGCAAGGCACATTACAAATGCACATACTTAGGTGAGAGCTTGGGGTGATGGATGTTTCATGTTTAGCCTCAGAATCACAACGTTGTGACTGCTTTTTCTACAACATGGCAGCTGCTTTTAAAGCACCTATCCTCAGAAATGTCTCTCCTGCTATAGTCGTCTGCATTGCTGTGTCAAGGACCTTGAGGAGGAAGAGATGAAACTCTCCAACATTCAGGTCTTCAAGGTGGCCTCACACTCTATGCACCCTTCTAGGGTGGGGTAAGCAGTGCCAGCTTAAAGAACTCTATTTAGACTGGCTTAGCAGGAGTATGACTATCATAATGGCCAACAAATTGGGCAACTGGATATGCATATTGTAGTGGCAGGAAGGCCACTGAGCATGTTTTCTATGATCCAAGCAGACTGGGGTAAAGGAAAGTCCTGGAGCCCTCAGTGGCTTTCTCAGGCTTTTACTGAGCTTTTACATGTAGTGCAGCAACCAGGTACAGGGCAGGCAGGGGTGCTGGGGGCCAGCAGGCCAGCAGGCCTCTAAACCCCCAGCAAGTCTTCACTCTGGGCTTCTCTGGCCTTCTTTCCTCTCCTTCTCTCTCCTGCCTCTGCTTCTCTTGGTGACTATCTCAATATTGAGCCATGGCCCACAGAAGTAAACAACAGAGCTTACAACAATGTAACAGATGGCGGTGCCCCATCAGGCAGGACAATCCTTATGGTGGGAGGGTAGAAAAGACTGAAAATCACTTATGCAATAGAATACCCGCTGGATCACCATCTTATATCATTCACAGAAATTCATTCAAAATGGATTAAAGATTAAGCATAAGAACCAAAACCATAAAACCACTAGAAGAAAACATAGGGGACAAGCTCCTTGTCACTGATCTTAGTAATGATCTCTATATGAATCCAAGAGTACCTGGAACAAAAGCAAAAATTAACAAGTGGGATTACATCAAACTAAAAAGCTTCTGGACAATAAAACGGTCAACAAAATTGTTAGCATGTGACCATGGGGTACCCAGGGACCCCAAATTGTTAAGGGGTACACACTCTAAAAGGGGTTTGCCATCCACCACACAAAGGCAAGGATGTATATTCTTAGTGTGAAAGGTCTTTAGTAGATTAGTGTGCACATAGAAGAGAACATAATAGTTTCTGGGCCTCCCTGGTGGTGCAGTGGTTGAGTGCTGGGTTGCGAAGCTGCCCGCAGCCTCTGCAGTGCCGGTTCGATCCCTGGCCGCCAGGCAAGGGTCCCACATGGTGTGCAGACCTCTCCTGCCGCCTGCTGCTCCACTCAGCGGTGTACTTCGTCACTCTGCCTGTTCTACTCTCCTCTCTGGCTCTGGTGAATACTCTCACCCTCCCAGGCTTCTGATTGTACCCAGTGCTTGTATGAATAAATAATAAATTTTTTTAAAAAAAGTGGACTTTAAAAAAAAAAAAAGAACATAATAGTTTCTGAGCAAATCTCCCCAAATCTCCCATCTCCTCATGGGCAAATGCCCAAACAGGTTTGGTCCAAAGTAAAGCCACTGAGACCCCAAAACTTGCCACAAGTCTAAGATACCTTCTGGCAAGGAACCACAGAAAGGCAGGTCTGGGACAAAAGGAGCAAAATCAAAGTACAGGATAAAAGCTGCCACTGTCTCTGCGAAGAGCAGCCTTTTCACTTGTCTCTCGCCCATGAGTCTCTTTTAAGTGTCCATCATGTCTTTCTTCCATGCATCTCCTTCCAAGTCCCTCCCTCCCCAATCTCTGGATGTGAGTAAAAGCCAGAGAAGCAAGAGTCCAAGAGCCCACCTAGCTTCTGTGTTATATGTGTAGCTTCACCTGGCCACTCAGCTCAGCCCCTGGATCCCAGTAGCTCCCCCAAATCAAAAAGTCCAGTTCAAGGCACAGTGGAGTCTGTAATCCAAGGCAGCTACATGAAAGTGGGGGCAGGAAAAATGACACCAGTTCACTGCACTGCAATGCTCCTCCCCCTTTCATGGAGCTGCATTCTATATCAAAATTAAAAGGCATCATATAGAATGGGAGAAAATATTTGCAAACCATATATTTGATATGGGGTTAATAGCTAAAAAAAGAAATTCAATTTTTAAAATGGGTAAAGAATCTGAATAGGCAGGCATTTATCCAAAGAAGACATACGAATGACCAACAAGTTCATGAAAAGGTGCTTAATATCACAAATCATCAGGGAAGTGAAAATCAAAACCACAGTGGGATATCATCTCACCCCTGTTAAAATGGCTATTATCAAAAAGACAAGCGATTTCAAACACTGGTGAGGATGTAGGATAAGGAAACCCTTGTGCACTGCTGGTGGAAATGTAGATTAGTACAGCCACTATAGGAAAGAGTATGGAGTTTCCTCAAAAAATTAAAAATAGAAGTACCATGTGACCCAGCAATTCCACTTTTGAGTATATAGCTAAAGGAAGAGAAGTTAGGGTCTCAAAGAGATGTCTGCAGTCCTGTCCATTGCAGCATTATTCATAATATAGCCAAGACATGGAAACAATCTAAGTATACATCAACAGATGACTGGATAAAGATGTGGTATTGGTCACTCAGCAGTCAAAAAAGATAAGCTTATGCCATTGGCAACAAATGAATGGAGTTGGAAGGGGATTGTGTTCAGTGAGATAAGTCAGAAGGAAAAAGAAAAATATCGGATGGTTTCACTTAGAGGAGGAATATAGGATGGGGGGGCGGGGGGAGCAGGGAGACAAAACCAGCAGTCAAACTATAAATCAGAGACCTTCATCAGGGGAGGGGAAAGAAGAGGTATCAGCATGGCAGGGATGAGTGCAGTGCAAGAGACTGTGGTGATTCACAGGTGTCTTGGTGGTGGGAATTTTATGGGGACAACTGAGAGGAGAAATCAAACATTGTACAAAAATTAACAAAGATGTAAAAATACATAAATAAAATTTATTTTTTTAAAAAGATGTGGTATACGTATACAACGGAATACTATTTGACTATAGAAAAGAAGGAATTCCTGTCATTTGTGACACTATAGATGAATCCTGAGGACATTAAACTAACAGGCAAAGAAAGATACATGCTGTATGATTTCACGTATATCTGCAATCTAAAAAAGCCAAACTCACAGAAACAGACAGTAGATTGGAGGTTGCCAGGACCTAGAAAGTAGGGGAAATGAGATATTGTCAAAGGATACAAACTTTCACTTATAAAAGAAAAAAGCTCCTGGGATGTAATGCACAGCATGGTGACTATAGTTAACAATATTATGTAATTAAATACTTCAAAATTGCTAAGAGAGCAGTTCTTGAATGTTCTCACTTTAACAACAAAATGGTAACTATGTAAGGTGATAAGTGAGTTAACGAACCTTATTATGGTAATCATTTCACATTATATACATGAATCATTGTATCAAGTCATCACATTAATCTTAAACTTACACAATGTTATATGTCAATTATATCTCAATAAAGCTGGAATAAATAAATATAATACATACATATATATATATATATATAAAACCTCCAGTACCGGGAGTTAGGAGAGCAATTAGGTTACATTAAATTTTAAAATGTGCTCAACCAGCTGCACCACCAGGAAGCTGGCCACAGCCTCTGCAGCGTGGGTTCGATTCCCGGCCAGACAGGGAGAAACACACATGGAGTGGCAGACCTCTCCTGCCTTGCCTGCTGCTCCCCTCAGCACTGTCTTCAGTCCATCTGCCTGTTCTGCTCCACGCTCTCTCTGGTAAATTCTCTCACCCTCCTGTGCCTCTGACTTGTACCCCAGTTCTTGTATAAATAAGTAAATCTTTAAAAAAATTTTTCAAAATGTGTATGCTCTTTGACCCAGCGTTCTTCTTCTAACAGCTAACCTAAAGACACATGTAAATGAAGAACATACAGAAATGTTAATTACAACACTGTTTGTAAAAGCATAACTTTCGAAACAACCTAAATGTCTTCCAGTAAAGGTATGGCTTAAGACATGTGACAGTGACAATAGGCAACATTATACTGCAGTTAAAAAGTGGGACATTGAACCCTGACATGTAAGATTTCTAAGACATCTGAAGTGAAAAAAGTGAATTAACAATATGCATGGTGTAATCATATTTTAAACATGTACACCACACAAAAGCACACATTTATAATATCTATGTGTGTGCATGTGCATAAAGGAATAGAAACACATCTAGAAAATACATACAAAACAGACTGTAGGGCCTCCCTGGTGGCACAGAGGGTTGAGCACAGGACCGTGAAGTTGTACACAGCCTCTGCAGCACGGGTTCAATTCCTGGTTGGCCAGGGAGATACCCACATGTTTTGACAGACCTCTCCTGTCTTGCCTGCTGCTCCCCTCAGCAGTGTTTTCGGTCCGTCTGCTTGTTCTGCTCCCTGCTTTCTCTGGTGAATTCTCTCACCCTCCTGCACCTCTGGCTGTACCCCAGTTCTTGTATAAATAAATAAATCTTTAAAAAAAAACAGACTATAGGGCCTCCCCAGTGGCGCAGTGGTTGAGCGCTGGATTGCGAAGCTGCCCGCAGCCTCTGCAGCACCAGTTCGATCCCCGGCCACCGGGCGAGGGTCCCACATGGCGCAGCAGACCTCTCCAGTCTCTCCCGCTGCTCCCCTCAGCAGTGTATCTCAGTCAGTCTGTCTGTTCTGTTCCCCCGCTCTGGCTCTGGTGAATTCTCTCACCCTCCCGCGCTTCCGACTGTACCCAGTGCTTGTATAAATAAATAAATTTTTTTTTAAAATCTTAAAAAAAAAAACCAGACTGTAGTGGTTCTCTGGGTAGAGAAATGGAATTTGCAATGTTGCAGTGGGGGACTTTTGCTGTGACTGTTTTGGTTGATGTTTTTACTAGAAGAATGTTTTCGTATACTACTTGTGCAATATTTAAAGAAAAGAGGAACTACCAGACACTCAGCACCACTCAAGAATACACCTATAAAATTCATTAGGCTCACTTGCCCTTTGTGGGTCCAAGAAGCCTGACTGGAGTCTCAGGAAGCAGGAGAGAGCAAGGGAAGGAAACACTACCTGCCCAAGTGTAAGTCCCCACCCAGATGCTCCTAGCCTGGACCTTTCCTAAAACCCCCACTTGTTTGTCTTCTGTCCCTTTGCTGATTTGATTTCACTATACTTCATTTTGTTTGAATTCCTGTTTTTGTGTTCTTTAAATTATAATTTTTATATGACTAGTGTCAATTACATGGTATGCAAGGATTCCTATTTCTAACAAATTCCAAGAATTAACAGATGTTATTTTATTTTTGCATTTTGTCTCAGGTCAGTTTCCCTGGGAAACAGTGAGATTTACTGGGAAGAGCTCTAGGGACCAAGACCTGGGGGGAGGGAGCGAGATGGGGAAACAGGATTGAACAGATGGAGATATTGGCCTGTGGTGCAGTCACAGCAAAGAACTCGTTAATCCCAAAACAATCTTTGGATCTGAGAGGGCCCTTTGACCTGTCCCAAAAAGAGGAAAGGGAACTGGACTTTTGCGTCTCCACATAAACCTATCTGGATGCTGGCAGCTTCTGAAAAGGAATGTAAAAGCATTTGCTGTTGGTCAAAGCAACTTGCATCAGCCGAAAGCCAGCCCTGAGAGGGTCTTGGTTGTGGCCCGTCCATTCCCAACATCGCGGCAGTTGGGAGGAATGAGCATCTCATCCCTGATGGAGAATCTGGGAAAGACACCAGGTTCCAGGGGAATCTGGAGTAACTTAAGCATTCATTTCTGAATAGGGAGGACATGAGGAGTGGGCATACATTTTAATCTCCATTTCACAGGCAGAGAAAGAAGGTTCTTTCTGGTACATCCTGGAAGTCAACAATGGAAGCCTGGTGCTGACACCCAGGCTGAGGCCTTGCATACCTGGGCGCTCTGTGTCAACTGCCTTCTTAGCACTCATGAAACATGGTTTGAAGGGGGAGAAGAATTTATTTTTTATTTTAATGTATGTATTTATATGTATTTTACATCATTGTTCATTTTGTATAATACTTGCTTTCTCCTCGCAGGTGTAGTCCCCATGAAATTCCCACCACAATTCACCCATGCACCATCACCACAGTCCCTTGTGCTCTTCCCTCCCATTTTGATTCCTCTCCCTCCCCCTCCCCTGCAGACTGTCTCTGTTTTATAATTGCCTGTTAATTTTTGGGTTTTTTTTAATTTATTTTTTCCCTGATCTCTTACTCGGTTCTGAGGGGGGAGAAGTATTTAAATTTTGAGGGGGAAGTGTATTAACTAAAAATAGGGAGCACTGTTTGAGTTAAATGTCCTGGTAATGATCTCATTTCAGTTTACATATCCAGAAGGAACTTAATTCACAGTAAATAAGATCCATATTTGAAAAGTAAAGAGATGAAAAGAGGAGTACAGCATTTGTGAGGCTGATAATATCTCAGCTGTCTGGAATTAAGTCTGCTGGCTCTCTCCCATCCTCGTCCTGTCAGCCTATTTGGTATAGACCCTGGTGCCTGAAGTCAGAGCCGTTTATTATCCTGAAAAGCTGAGCCCAGTAAGGACGACAGTTACCAGCATGGAAATGTTTATTCTTATGCCATTCCTATTCACTTGCTTTCTCCAAAATTATCGAACCCTCTAGAGCCTTGTTTAGATCCTACGGCAGTTCTAGATCATTGGAAGGCAGGAAAGAGGAAGAAAATGAGCCTGACTCCTTCAAAGATGTCAAGTTGCAAAAATTGTCAGAAGGACATAATCCTCTGAAAATCTTTTTTCTTTATTGACTTCCTATTGTTAGGTAAGCCCCTAACACGTGCTGTCTTCTTTAGACCTCACAAGTCAGAGATGAGTGCTAACATTATCCATTGTACAAGTACTAATATTTGTTTTACAGATGAGAAAATTGAGGCCCCAAGAGGTAAAGTCAATGGCCTGAGGATACAGAGCTACCAAGCATCAGTTTTCAGTCTGGGTCTGCCTGGCTCTGGAGCCACCAACAAGGGAAGTGGCTCGCAAAGACTCAAAGGGGTAGTGTAGAGGGGAAAAAAAAAAGAGGCAATGAGATGGTACTAAGGAGGTAATTAATGCCATTCTTCTGAATAATAAGTTGGAGGAAAGATGTCTCAGAGCCTTGAGAAGTCCTGGAGCCCTGTCTTCACTGTATACATATATATACAGTCTCTGTAGCGTGGGTTCAATTCCTGGCCGGCCAGGGAGATACCCACATTGTGCGGCAGACCTCTCCTGCTGCTCCCCTCAGCAGTGCTTTTGGTCCATCTGCCTGTTTTGTTCCCCGCTCTGTCTCTGGTGAGTCCTCGCACCCTCCCTGAGCCTCTGGCCTGTGCCCCACATCTTGTATAGATAAACTAAATCTTTAAAAAAAATACAGCATTTGATTCCCTATGTCTATGATGCTATTTTCAGTAAACTTTAAAACATGTAGCTATTTGCTATTTATCATATTTGCTAATTTTAGTATTAATATTACTCTTATATATTATTTTTTAATATAAACAAATCAGTGTAAGTATAAAAATATGCAAGAGTGAGAAAAATACCTGTGTGGGAAGAGAAGACTAGGTGGAGGGCATTTAAGAGGCTTCAATTTAAATTTATATTATACTAAATGAAAGCAAGATGATGGGTACAACAATATGCATTATATTATTGCCTTTACGAAAGGTAGAAAGAATACAAAATCATTTGTACTTGGAAGTAGTTCTTAATACATTTTTTAAAAAGAAAAGTAGATAAGAAAGTTCATAATAACTAAGCAGTAGCACATTATTTAAACTTGTATTTGGTGTTTGGCTATTTTGATCCTTACTCTGATTTGATAGCATGTGGCTTAACAGTAGACAGTATACATTAACAAATTTACAAGTTCTTTATAAAGACTTAGTTTGAAAAAAAAAAAAAACAACACTGATGAGTTTGTGCAAAGGAAGGCCTATGTCAAGTCTTTAATTACTCTAAAGGTCAGATGTTTCTGTCATCTTTATTGTAAATCACTTCGATCCTTTATGGAAATGGGATAGAAATGGATACTGTGTGTACGTGATGAGGCGTATTCTTCTGTACAGCAGGTTTTAACGTTGTCAATCTCTGTGCTTCCCCGACTCTGGTGCCCCTAATTCTCTTGATCACCCACCCTTTGTTCTTCTACTCAAGGGAGAGCACAGGATAGCAGGCCTCTCACTGCCAAATACACAGGCCCTGCCTCCCCCCACCACTTGCCCCAGGACCTCTGATAACAGCTTAGGACATTCTTAACTTTTCTGGCATATGGATGACCCTGCTTCTTCCTCTTACAATTTGATTGCAAAACTCCTTGGGGGCTGTGTTGCTACAGGAGGAGAGGTTGAATAGGGGTTCAGAAACCAGGATAAAGAGCACACCCCACACTGCTTTTAGGGAATAAAAGTCCACTGATGAATGAATTTCCAAAGTAGGCCAATCCTTCCCTCAAGAATCTGGAGTAGGGGCCTCGCTGGTGGCACAAGGGTTAGGATGCAGCACTATGAAGCTATCCACAGCCACTGCAGCACAAGTTTGATCCCTGGCCATGGAGGTGACCCACATGGCGCAGCAGACCTCTCCTGTCTTGCCCACTGCTCCCCTCAGCAGTATATTTCAGTCAGTTTGCCTGTTCTGTTCCCCACTCTGTCTCTGGTAAATCCCCCACACCTCTGGCCTGTACCCCAGTTCTTGTATGCATAAATAAATAAATCTTAAAAAAAAAAAAAAAAAAGAACCTGGAGTACCCGGGACACCAATGTCATCCTTTCCTTGACTTCATGTGGCCTTGGGGTTCCTGTACAGCCTCTACAGGCAGGACTTAAGCTGGCAACCACGTGGTGATGTGTGGTCTCTGGCTTTATGTCCACTGACCAGCCACAGGCCAGTGAGCACTGAACAGGACTGGGCGGGCTCAGGAAGGGGGCTTCAGGCAGCACTGCTCATGAATCACAACCAGGAAACATTTTTAAAGGATATTTTTAATGCTTTTTGAAATTCCAAGTATTCTTTTACTGATTCAAACAAATCAGTGGTTAAAAAAATAATGTTTTCAAGTCAGTCAAGAAGATTGAACTCATTATTAAATGATATTTTCAAGTTACTGTCAATTGTGTTAGATGTACTAATAGTATCATGGCTTGTTAAAGTCCTTACTGCTAGAGATACCCTTAGAGGAGGCAGCTGGGGTCTGGGCTGGCAGACTAGCACTGGGGCAACAATTTTCAACATTTTAAATTTTAGCTCAGAAGAGTTCCACTTCCTTAACCCAGCACCAATCCCCTACACACAATCAATGGAATGGAGTTTGCTTCCTGGTATCAAAAGGGAAGTAAGAGAGTGTTCTCTTAAAGCAAACAGATATACAGGGGGAAAAATTTTATTTAAACAGAAGAAGAGAAAAGGAAGGCTGGAATAGGAGCTTACAATGCAGACTGACTATGACCCACAGTCTCAGAAGACCCAAGATTTTCAGGGCCTACAGAAAGGGGCCCTTGAAGCAGCTCACATGCTCTCCAGGTATCGGTCTGAGGAGCCATTTGCTCAGACTTGCCCAATCCAAGGAGAAGCCCACGCTGGATCAGGGTCTAGATCTGTGTGGTCCAACATGGTAGCTACTGGTCACATTGCAACTTGTCAGAAGTTATTGAACACTTGAAATGTCAGGGCCAAAGTGAGATGTGCTGTATGTGTAAAATACAAGCAGATTTCAAACAGTATAAAAATAAAAATATAAAATTTCCATAACTTTATGTGGTTTATATGTTAAAGCAATAATATTATGGATATATAGGGTTAAACATATTATTTAAATCAGTGGTTCTGTTTCATACTGATCACTATTGCAGTATAACTGATATATATAAAAAAAACTACATGTATTTAAAGTCTATACAATTTGGTAAGTTTGACATACATATACACTGTGAAACTGTTACAGTGCTGGAGTCCAGCTCCCACCGGGGCAGGATCCCTGCAAGGACGAGATGGCAACAGCAGAATGGAGGGATGAGAGGAGAGGGAGATGAGGTAGATGAGTTAGTGAGGAGACACTGACACTTGATCAGGGTGCAGACATCTCCCACTGATTACCTCAGCGGAGCTTTATTTATACATCAGAAATTGCTATTTGATCATTACATTATGCAATCATGATTGATTTTACTTTTACATTGTTTCAGAAATTATTAATGATCATTAATCAGTTCCCAGTCCTTTTTTTAATTTTCCCAGTCTATGATTAACTTGGTCACTTGGTTACAATATTTCCCTAGGTGATGTATGTTATTCAGAAAATAAAAACAGGTGCTATACGCAATGTGATTTATATGTTCATGCTAGGTAATTAAACAAAGCTAAGCAGGCCTTGCAAAATGGAAGGGCGGCTTCCTATTTTCTATATAGAATCAAAGGGTCCCGGTACCATGGGAACAGTATGTGGTGTGTTTCTCTCGGACCATTTCGCCTCAGGGCCTTCTCTAGTGGGGACTTTCACCGGGCTCAGTTCCATCAGTTCTATCAAGCATGGCTTGGCTTGTTAAAAAACTCAGTGTTACTCATAGTAACTGAATTACAAATTGGAGGACATGGAGAATTATTGGGAATTGTTTCATTATCAATCATGTTAGAAGGTACATTTCTCAAACTACTGAAATGTGCATTACTGAAACTGGCATTGATGCCAACACTCATTGTGTTATTCTAAACTTATAGAAAATTTCCATGGTTTCAATAACTGGCACAAACAAATGAAAGGAAGTAGCAGGAGCCAGCTATGGGGCTTTCTGACTTTTCAGAAATTTCCCCCATGCCTGGACCTTGTCAGACAGCATGAGTAGCCTGGCTGACACCATTACAGGGCAGCCCCGATATAAAACTGGCTTTGGTCTGGAGTGGGGTTGGAGTCCACAAAGCCTGTATGGAATTAGCTCAGGACATCCTTTCCCCCTAACAAAACCAACAATGCAATCAAGATAATGAATATGCCTATCACCCCCCAAAAGTTTTCTAGTTACCCTATTTGGTCCCTCTTCCCACTCCTCTTCCAAGATAACCACTAGTCTGCTTTCTCATGCTATTGAATAATTTACATTCTCTAGAATTTTACGTAACTATATACTTTTTTTTCTGTTTTCACTCAATTGTGAGATTCATTCATATTGTTTCATGTATCGGGAATTCATTTCATTTGACTGCTGGATGGTATTCCATTACATGAGTATATATGGAATATATATGGAGTATATATATGGCTGTTTATCCATTTACCTATCGATGAACACTGGGGTTGTTTGCAGTTTGAGGCTATTACAGATAAAGTTGCTACAAACATTTGTTCAGCTGTTTCTTTGAACTTTTTTTAATGTGGCAACTAGAAAATGTAAAATGTGGCTCACATCATATTTCTATTTGACAGTATATCTCTAGAAGCTCTTCTTGGCCCCCCATTTTCCCAGCTCAGGCCAACCACCTACTTGAGTTCAACAAACAGGTGCCCTGAGCCAAGTGCAGAGCTGTTGTGACAGAGGTAAAGGGCCCAGGGAGAGAGGGCACTGGTTTCATGTCCCTTCCATGTCCCTCAAACCAGAACACCTCAGGGCACTGACTGTCCCGACCCGCAGGATTCGTAGGCACGAAAAGAGAAGGGCTGAGGATTGAAATGAGGGGCTTGAGACAACTTGCCGCCAGCGGTTGCTTCTTTATTTTTCCTTTACCTTTCTTTCCATGTCTTTCTTTTCCATGTCTTTCTTTTCCCTGTCTTGCTTTTCCCTGTCTTTCTTACTTCCCTGGCCTTCTCTCTGCTCCTCTCGCAGCACTCTCCTCTCTCGTGGTTCTCCTCTTAAATCTCTTTTCTTCTCTCTCCCCCGCGTTCTCCTCTTATACCCTGGTCGCTCCTCCCCCCGTACCTCCCAGTCTCACGTGATTTGCAGGAAAACGCAGGGGTTTCTCCGAAGGCGAAACAGTAAATCGAAACCTAACTCATCGAGCACATGCGCAACAGGGCGCATGCTCCAGGCGGCTCCGGACACTGACCATCTGAGCAGGAAGTACATATACATAAGCAGTCACTGCAGATTCAACATAAGAAGCCAGAGAGAAAAGTATAAAGTCTCTGGTGATACAGAAGAGCAAGCCTTCAATGTCTGTCTGGGGCAGTGGGGCAATCTCCCCAGGAGGTGATGTTTGAACTGGGTCTTAGGGCAATAGACTTCACCCTGCTGAGCTGGAGGACGGCTTTCGAAATGCAGGAGAAAGTTCTCCAATGCTTCAGGGCAGGGCAGGGGCTGGGAACTAGGAAACTTGAGCAGAGAGGCAGGCATGACATGGGAGTATCAACAGAGCAAGCTGAAGAAGACTAAGTGAGCCAGACAAAGGTCTTTTTGCCATGCTGAGGGGGTTGCTCCTGTCCTCCTGTCCTCTAATTGTGAGATTTATTCACATTGTTTCATGTTATCAGGCATTCATTTCATTTGACTGCTGGATGATATTCCATTATATGAGTATATAATAGGCTGTTTATCCATTTACCTATCAATGAACATTGGGGTTGTTTGCAGTTGAGGCTAAGCAGTGACACTACGGTATCAGGGAAAAGAGCTAGACCAGACTGCATGTTAGAAGAACACTCAGGTTAAGAAAATGGCCTGGAGGGCCTCCCCGATGGCGCAGCGGTTGAGCGCTGGGTTGCGAAGCTGCCGGCGACCTCTGTGGCGCCGGTTCGATCCCCGGCTGCTCCCTGGCCACCAGAGGAGGGTCCCACATGGCGCGCAGACCTCTCCTGCCGCCCGCTGCTCCCCTCAGCAGTGTACCTCGGTCCCTCTGCCTGCTCTGCTCCCCGCTCTGGCTCTGGTGAATTCTCTCACCCTCCCTCGCTTCTGACTGTACCCAGTGCATGTCTAAGCAAACAAACAAACAAACAAACAAATAAATAAAACATGCCTCTATTAAAAAAAAAAAAAATGGCCTGGATAAGGTTCCTGGAAATGGACAACAGAAACTAAGTTCTGGGGAGATCAGGAGCAGATGGAGCAGGAAATGGTATTAACAGGATGCAAGGCACACAGGAGAGAAAGACTCTGGGCTCCCTCCCGGCTGGTGCACACGCGTGGCACCATCCTCTCTTGCCTACACTCTGGCTGCAACCTCCCCACGGTTGTCCCTTTCACCCTGTACCTCCCACCCCTGCTCACACAGGAAGTCCCTAAGTGACTTCTCGCTCTCAGCCTGGCTAGCTAGGCTCTCGGGGAATGGAGACACGCCATGAAATGGGACTCTCAGGGAAGTCTCCATAAACAGGCGTGCTGTGGCTGGACCTGAAGGCAGGAGGGGTGTCCCAGATTGGTTCAGGGCCTGGCAGTGGCAGGGAGTAAAGTTCACTAGTTCATTGGTGGGGCAACTGCTGGCACAGGAAGTCAAAAGGCTAAAACTGAAAATTCTCATTAGTCAGTGGAAAGAACTAAAAGGGACTAGGTATGTGAAATCTGGAATGACACACTGAGGAGCTGTGATTTATTTTAAAGGGGAATAGTGGGCTGGGGTTAGTTCTTAAGTCAAATTTTGCTGACACATTTGGAAAAAGCAGAAGAGTAAGGAATATACATCTACTTAGAGGATACGGGGAAATGATGTACAACTTCTCTCTCTCTTCTTACTTTGAAAGATTCAGCTCAACAATTTGGCAGTATGGCCCCATCCCTTACCTCCATCCCCTTGCCTCAATCCAAGCCTTAGTCTCTGAGATCTTGACTCCAGGAGCCTTTGAACAGGGACAGCTAAGTCTCAGCTAATCTAGCACAAGAGGAAAGAAATGTTCTTCTGTGGTTCTGGAAGTCTCTCTTTCTCTCCATAGATGTATAAACAATTCAATGGCACATGATAAAAGAGAAGGGGAGGGACCCACATTAATTTCCTCGAGGCAAATGATAAGCCAGCAGATTTGTCTCCATGGAAGGAGATAAAAGCGCCAAACATAGTTGAATGACTATTAGGATCCGAGCCTGGTACGGATGCAAATGAAAATATAAACTATATAAACAGCAGCACAATTGCACTATTCAGTCCCCTTCATTAGCAGCCAGCTCTCCAATGCTACTGCCTGCAAAGACAGCTTCCCTTTCTTCTTCTAATTTCTAAGCTGGGTCAACAAAAGGGGCTAAGGACAAAAGCAGTTCTTACTGATGAGACTCTGGGGAGAGGGTCGTTGGGGAGATTCATTTCTGTGCAAATCAAAAAGCAAATGTGATGTCAGGCCAGCTGAGAACAGTTCTCCTGCTGGGGATTCTGAGGTGCCAAATTCCTTTTCCTAAAGCTCTCCACAGTCAGATAAAACCCCAATTGTCACATTCACCAGCCCTGACCACCCAGAGCCTGATAGAGCCAACTTCCCAAAACACTGCCTCATGAAGGGAGACCTCATTCAGTAGCCAGGCACAGGGTATGCCCACCTGCTGGCAGAGTGGTCTCGTGGCTCAAAAGAAGACTCACTCATTTGTGGCCATGATGGATCATTATGTAAGCAATCATTAGGTGAGGAGACAGTATTACCAAAACTCACTACTTATTAAACGTTCAGGCTCTAGGCGGGAACCTTGCTCACAAACCGTGGATTTCTCTCATCTTCAACTCGGGTTGGCATACATAATAACCTCTACCTCTGTAGGAAAGTCTCATCAAATGCTTAGAGCTCTCCAAGTATGTCTTTCCCCCCACAAGCCCTGCTCTTCAGCAATGAAGTTTCCATTGTTCTAGACTCAGCCCCAAACCCATATTCCTCCCCACACTTGGAATTCCCTCCTACTTCCCTTCTGCCTAGCTACATCCCTTAACCTCACAAACCTCTGTTTTCTTACTTTAAAATGGGATAATAATCTGCTCTACTCACCTCATGGGCTACTGTTGAGATGCAAATGAAACGAAAGCTGGGAACATATAAATGGCATAAGCACAGAACAGAAATGTATATTTTTTAAGATTTTATTTATTTATGCATACAAGAACTGGGTACAGGCCAGAGGTGTTGGGCGGGGAGGGTTGAGAGGATTCACCAGAGACAGAGTGGGGAACAGAACAGGCAGATTGACTGAAATACACTGCTGGGGGGAGCAGTGAGCGAGACAGGAGAGGTCTGCTGCACCATGTGGGTCAGCTTCCTGGACAGGGATCGAACTCATATGCAGTGGCTGCAGTTAGCTTCGTAGCACTGCGTCTTAACTCCTTGTCCCACCAGGGAGGCCACCAGGACATTTCTTTGGAAATGTCTTGAGGTTATAGCACTGCACCATGGCATGACTGCCCAAAATCTCTCTCTTCATGAAACAATTTTTTCCAATCATTAGGATAAATTAACACCAAAATGTATTTCAACACCAAAGTAACACTATATTAACACCAAAATGAATTTTCAACACTTTCAATTGACAGAAGCCAAAACAACCAAAGCAAGCCACCTCTGCCTTGACTCCTCGGTGTTTCCCCAGAGCATCTCACCCGCAGCTACCTGTTATGCACCCTCTGCTTCACCCAGTGTTTGCTTCCCTTCACTCTGCTCTGACATCAGGAAGAAGACTGGTGCCTAGAAGAGGGAAAGAACAAGGGGTTGTGAGGAGGAGGATTTTCCCTCTAGTTTTGAAGTTGCCTTACTTTGCCTGCTATAAGAAGAGCTCATCATTTAGAAAATGAGCTGTGTTTGTAGACTGACTGACAATAGCTGACAGTTTTTTTTCCTGCTTATATGCTAAGAAGCAAAGGAGGAGTGGGAAGAGGAGGCATATGAATATCCCACAACCAGATGCCCTTTCTACCCCTCCCCAGCCAGCAAGGGTAATCACTAGGCTGTGTGGTTATTCTCTTATTTTCCCAGTTGATAAGGATAAGGAAAGTGTTCTCTTCCCTGGACAGCCAGGGCTTTAGGCTAGGAGAATCCCAGAGCTAGTGGCTAATAGCACATGACCCAGGAGTAATTTTCTCAATACTTCAAGCCTCGGCTGCTTCAGCCTAGATAGTTGGAAAGGTAATAATGTGGAGTTGATATGCTAGGTTTTAAGTCTTCCAAACCGGACACCACTTTCCAGAAAGTATGGGGTCCAGCAAAAGCAGTAATAAGAGGAAAATATATAGCAATACAGGCTCACATCAACAAACAAGAAAGAACTCAAAGAAACAACCTAATCTCACATCTCAAAGAATTAGAAAAAGAACAACAAAAAAACCCTAAAGCCAGTAGAAGAAAGGAAATAATAAAAATCAAAGCAGAAATAAATGAATTAGAAATAAAAAAAAAAATCCAAAAGATCAATGAAACCAAACGTTGGTTCTTTGAAAAAATAAACAATATAGACAAACCTCTAGCAAGGCTCACAAAGAAAAAATGGGAGAAAACACATATAAATAGGATTATAAATGAAAGAGGAGAAATCACATCAGACTCAATAGAAATCAAAAGAATAATCAGAGATTACTATGAACACTTATGCGCTAACAAATTCAACAACCTAGAAGAGATGGACAAATTTCTAGAATGATATAATCATCCAAAGCTGGACAAAAAGAAATAAAACAATTAAATAGACCAGTTACAAACAGTGAAATTGAAGCAGTAATCAAAGCACTCCCCAAAAACAAAAGCTCAGGCCCAGATGGCTTCACAAATGAATTCTACCAAACGTTTAGCAGTGAATTAGTACCTATCCTACACAAACTCTTTCAAAAAATTGAAAAAGAAGGAATACTACCAAATACATTCTACAAAGCCAACATTACACTAATACCAAAACACAACAAAGGCAGCACAAAAAAAGAAAATTACAGGCCAATCTCCATAATGAACACTGATGCAAAAATCCTCAACAAAATCCTTGCCAACAGAATCCAACAATGCATCCATAAGATAATTCACCACGTTCAAGTAGGATTTATTCCAGGGACACAAGGATGGTTCAACATCCGAAAAGCAATCAATGTAATCCAACACATCAACAAAAAGAAATATAAAAACCATATAATAACATCCATAGATGCTGAGAAAGCATTCGACAAAGTACAATAGTACAATACCCATTTATGATAAAGGCCCTTGAAATTCTCGGGATACAAAGAACATACCTCAACATCATAAAGGCCATCTATGACAAGCCCACAGCCAATATCATTCTCAATAGTGAAAAGCTGAAAGCATTCCCATTAAGATCTGGAACAAGACAAGGATGTCCACTCTCACCACTGCTTTTCAATATGATACTGGAAGTCCTAGCCAGAGCAGTAAGACAAGAGAAAGACATACAAGGAATCCAGATAAGCAAGGAAGAAGTCAAACTATCACTGTTTGTGGATGATATGATAATATACATAGAGAACCCAAAAGCTCCACAGAAAAACTAATTCAACTAATCAATCAGTTTAATAAAATGGCAGGATATACAAAATCAACGCATGAAAATCAGTAGCCTTCCTATACACAAACAATAAATCTGAAGAAGAAATCAAGAAAACCATTCCTTTTATTATTGAAGCAAAAAAAAAAAATCAAATACTTAGGAATAAACCTAATAAAAGAAGTAAAGGACCTATACAAAGAAAACTATAAAACACTGTTAAAAGAAATAGAAGTAGACACAAAGAAATGGAAAGACATCCCCTGCTCATGGATTGGAAGAATTTAACATTATCAAAGTGGCCATCCTACAAAAAGCAATCTACAGATTCAATGCTATTCCAATTAAAATTTCAATGTCATTCTTCAAAGAAATAGAAAAAATGTTGATGAAATTCATATGGAGCCACCAAAAACGCGGAATAGCCAAAACCCTCCTGAAAAAAAAAAAAAAGAAGGGAATGGAGGCATCACGCGCCCAGATTTCAGACTATACTACAAAGCCATAATCACCAAAACTGCATGGTATTGGAACAAGAACAGACACACAGACCAATGGAACTGAAAAGAAAACCTAGAAATAAACCCACAGATTTATGGTCAACTAATCTTTGACAAAGGAGCAAAGAATATGCACTGGAGCAAAGAAAGTTTGTTCAATAAATGGTGCTGGGAAAACTGGGTCACTACATGCAAAAGAATGAAGCTTGACTACTACCTCCCACCATGCATAAAAACCAACTCAAAATGGGTTAAAGAACTAGACATAAGACCTGAAACCATAAAATATATAGAAGGCAATATAGGCGAAACACTACATGACACACACCTCAAAGACATCTTTACAGACACATCACCCAAAGCAGTGATAGTGAAGGCAAAGATAAACAGCTGGGACTACATCAAATTAAAGAGCTTCTGCATAGCAAAAGAGACAATAACAAAAACAAAGAGAAACCCCACCAACTGGGAGAACATTTTTGCACCCAACACTAATGATAAAGGACTGATCACAAAAATCTACAAAGAGCTGATAAGACTCAACAACAACAAAGAAAATAATCCAGTCAAAAAATGGGCAGAAGAGCTAAAAAGAAACTTCTCCAAAGAGGAACTACAAATCGTCAACAGGCATATGAAAAAATGTTCAATATCTCTTGCAATCAGGGAAATGCAAATCAAAACTACCATGAGATACCATCTTACACCAGTGAGAATGGCACATATTAAAAAAACTAGCAACAACAAATGCTGGCGAGGACGTGGAGAGAAAGGAACTCTCCTGCACTGCTGGTGGGAGTGCAAACTGGTCCAACCACGATGGAAATCTGTGTGGAGATTCCTCAACCTACTAAAGATAGAGCTTCCATATGATCCAGCAATTCCACTCCTAGGTATTTACCCAAAGGACACAGAAACATCAATTACAAAGAACACCTGCACCCTTATGTTTATAGCAGCACAATTTACAATAGCTAAGCTTTGGAAACAACCCAAATACCCAAAAATAGATGACTGGATCAAGAAGATGTGGTACATATACACCATGGAATAATACTCAGCATTCAAAAAAGATAAACACATGTAATTTGCAGCAACGTGGATGGAGCTGGAAGGGATCATGCTCAGCGAAATAAGCCAGAAAGAAAAAGAAAAATACTGTATGGTCTCACTCATAGCAGGAATCTAGAAAACCTAAATAAGGGACCAGGAAAAAGAATTAACTATAAGAAAGAAAAAAAAATCAAAATCAACAAACAACTATGAACCAGAGACACACTATGGGGGAGGAGGGGTTGGTGGGGAAAGAAGGGATTGGGGTCAAAATAAGGGGGTTGCAATTGTATGGGGAATATAAAAACAAAATAAATAAACAAACAAATAAATAAATAAATAAATAAATAAATAAAAGTCTTCCAAACTACTCATATCACCACTTGTAATTATTTCCTAAGGCTGCAGCAAGAAGATACCACAAACTGGGTGTTTTGTGCAGGCCTGAAGCCCCAAATCAAAGTGTCAGCAGACAGGTTCCTTCTGGAGGCCTGGAAGAAACTATTCCATGCCTCTACCAGTGGCAATCTTTGGTACTTCCTGGTTTGTGGCTAATATCACTCTAATTTCTGCCCCTCTTTTCATGTAACCTTTTCTTCAGTGCTTATGTGTCCTTTCCTCTTCTCGTAGGACACATTTTATTGGACCTAGAGCCCAACCTAAGTCCAGGATGATATCTCCAGACCCTTCTTTACATCAGCAAAGACATTTTTCTGAATAAAGTCACCTTTACCAATTACAGGAGTTAGGATTTGGATGTACTTTTTAAGGACTAGTATTCCAGTCATCACAGCAACCAACCAAAGGGGAAAAGAGAAGAAAAGGAAGCCACAGTGAGCAACTATTCAACCTTGTAAGGATTTTTGGGACAAAATGGGGACTAGGGTAATTACATGGAGTGCTGAATGGACCTTCACCATGGTGGTAGTAGAGAAAGGGTACCAGCTTGGAATCTACCCTTCACTGAAACCCACAGAGCATACTAGGTAACTGGAATGCCAAAGTCACAGGGAAAAAGCCATATCACCAATAGCTCTCCCCACTGACACACCCCCTTCCTCTCACTTCACTCAATCCTACCACGTGACCTGTGGACAACCCAGAGCTTTTACCCTCCTGGGGGTATGAGCAGTGCAGCAGTGCGCACTGAATCCCAGAAACTCTCCCAGCAACCCATCTATCTGGGGCTTCGCCTGCTCCAGAGGTCAACCAATTCTATCCACTTTAGAAATGCTTGAATGATTGCAATCTGTGATTGGCCTAAATCACAGGATTTGGTACTTTTGTCTATAGCTGTTATTGTTTACAAAAGGCAAAGCCCTCAAAAACGTGAAATCTAAATTAGAGCTCAGAAAAAGTATAAAAATTCTAAAAGGTAATTTTTCTAACAATAGAAGGAAAAAACTACTGAAACTACCACCATTTCCCCAAATTCACCAAAATTGTGAATGTACCACCAAAATTCCTGGTTTTCAAAGGAATGATTTCATAACTTATTAATGTCACTTTGCTCCAAGAAATTCCTGCCAGTTGTGTAAATAAGCAAAGCAAATGTATCAGTGGTAGTTACCAGAAAACTTCTGAGATCCAAGATGGTAGGCCTTCAGTCAAGGCCAACCTTAAATGTTTTGCTTTTCAGATCTGGAGTCCATTAACAATTGAAAGTGAAATGTTTCCCTAGAGTGCTAGGAAGAGGAAGTCTAGCAAATGTGGCCTAAAAAAGTTCTGTGTATCACTTGAGGTGCTGAAATTTTTTTTTTAAAGATTTATTTATTTATTTATTTATTTATTTTTAATTTATTTATACAAGCACTGGGTACAGTCAGAAGCACGGGAGGGTGACAGAATTCACCAGAGGCAGAGCAGGGAGCAGAGCAGGCAGAAGGACGGAAGTACACTGCTGAGGGGAGCAGCGGCGGCAGGAGAGGTCTGCACGCCATGTGGGACCCTCCTCCAGTGGCTGGGGAGCAGCCGAGGATCGAACCAGTGCTGCAGAGGCTGCGGGCAACCTTGCAACCCAGCGCTCAACTGCTGCGCCACCAGGGAGGCCTGAGGTGCTGAAATTTTGTACTGATTGAGTTAGCAGGTATTTGTTGAGTGTGTATCTCATTTTGATCACTCTACTAGATGCTGGGGAGACAGCCATGAACAGCAATTCACACACAGCCCTGTCTTCATGAAATTTTCATTCTGTGGGGGAAAGGGAAGAGGGGAAACATAAAACTATCAGACAACAATTGTATATGAGCTAAGTGCCGCAAAATGAACTGTATGGAGTAACTTGGAGGCATACAACAGGGTACTTTGCATCTCTATCAGATAACTTAAGTGGAAATATAAAGGGCAGCACCTTTCTACTTACTAGAAAGGATGCTACTCAATTCATGAATCATTTATTTTTTTTAAGATTTATTTATTTTTGCAGGAACTGGGGTAAAAGCCAGAGGTGCGGGAGATGAGAGGATTCACCAGAGGCAGAGTGGGGAACAGAACAGACAGACTGACTGAAATACACTGCTCAGGGGAGCAGCGGGTGAGACAGGAGAGGTCTGCTGTGCCATGTGGGTATCTCCCTGGGCTGGGATGGAATTCGTGCTGCAGTGGCTGCAGATAGCTTCATAGGTTATGTCTTAACCCCTTGGACTACCAGGGAGGCCCCAATTCATGAATCATTTAATAAAGCAAATTAGTTCTCTGAGTAGGTGGGTAGGTAGATGAAATGAAGGCTAGGAAAGAGAGTAGGGAGGTAGGAAAGGAGAGGGTGGGGAGGGAGGAAGTGAAACAGGGGCTATGAGGACAGGAAGATAGGGTACCAGGATAGATGAGCTAGCTACCTACCTGCCCAGACTCTAAGAAAAGAGAGCCACCAAAAAGTCCCAAAACGCCAGAAGGCTAAAAACCAAAGTCAAGGCCTATAGTAATACAATACCCACACAACAGGGGCTTATGGGCTATAGCCGAACAAAGGACAGTGCTCAGTAAGAGGACAGATCACTGCCTGTGAGTTCTCACTCACGTGCACAATTGCAAGAGAACTCAGGCTCTGAGAAAAACAACTGTGGGATTTATTTTAAAAACAGGGGAAACAAAGAGTTTACCGTAGTCACAAATGGCTGGCTATCTCACCCAGACAGTGTCCACCAGAAGCACAAGCAGAGTACCGGTCACCTGTCACCAGGTGTGCCGGACAGCACTGGCCAATAGTGATAGTCACTACTGGTCCCCCTGAGGTGGTGTCAAAAACACCAATTGCTAACAGCTCTTTGTGACACCAGGCCTGGACTTGAAGCCTTTGGTACTCCTGTCAGGCTATGTCAGAGATAGGACCAGAGGCCCAGTTGCTGACAGAGGTCTTTGGCTTCTTTTCCCTCCTCAGAGGATGGCTGCTGGATGCTTCTTTTCTTCTTTCTTCTTTCAGCTTCTGGTCCTACTTCTTTCCTGTTTCTTTGAAGGCCAGGAACAGAGTCTTCTACTTCTTTCTTTAGAGGCTGGAACAGTGTGTTCCTCCCCTCATCCCCTGCTTATGTCCTCTTTCAGGGTGCCACACCCATAAGTCTGATTGGACTATTTTCCAATTCTGGGCTGACTGGATCATTTAGCACCAATCAGTTAATAGCTCGGACCTGATTGATCCACTCCACAGTCCAGGAAGTGAAAGGGTGGTTGCTGGGTTCTGAGGAGCAACTGCTACAACTGACTTGTAGCGGAGCAGCAGGATGAGAGAACACCACTGCTCCTGCCAGCTCCTGCCACTGTGGAGGCTGGGTTCAGGTAACAGAAGGAAGGCTTTAGATAATGCGGGGGTCAAAGCCAGCTAGCTGCCTGTTGGTGTAAATAAAGATTTATTGGAACAAACATCACTTATAATCAGGGAAATGCATATCAAGACCACAATGAGGGCCTCCCCAGTGGCGCAGCGGTTGAGCACCGGGCTGCAAAGCTGCCCGCAGCCTCTGCAGCACCGGTTTGATCCCCGGCCGCCGGTGAGGGTCTCACATGGTGCGCAGACCTTTCCTGCCGCCCGCTGCTTCCCTCAGCAGTGTATTTCGTCAGTCTGCCTGCTCTGTTCCCCACTCTGGCTCTGGTGAATTCTCTCACCCTCCTGTGCTTCTGACTGTACCCAGTGCTTGTATAAATAAATAAATTAATCTTAAAAAAAAGTCTATACATATTAAAAAAAAAAAAGACCACAATGAGATATCACCTTACACCAGTAAGAATGGCACATAAAAAAACTAGCAACAGCAAACGTTGGCAAGGATGTGGAGAAAAAGGAATTCTACTACATTGCTGGTGGGAGTGCAAACTGGTCCAACCATTGTGGAAAGCTGTCTGGATGTTCCTCAGTCTACTACAAATGGAGATACCACATGATCCGGCAATTCCACTACAAGGGATCTACCCAAAGGACACAAAAACATTGATTCTAAAGACCACCCGTACACCTATGTTTATTGCAGCACTATTTACAATAGGTAAAACCTGGAAACAACCCAAATGCCCAAAAATAGATGACTGGATCAAGAAGATGTGGTCTATATACACAGTGGAATACCATTCAGCAATCAAAAAAGATAAACTAATGCCATTCATAGCAACATGGATGGAGCTAGAAGTGAAATAAGTCAGAAGGAAATCAGTGAAATCAGAGAAATAAGTCAGAAGAAAAAAGAAAAATATCAGATAGTTTCATTTATAGGAGGAATATAGAGGACCCAAATAAGACATCAGGGGAAAATAATAACAATACAAAACACAACACAACAAAACAAAAACAAACAGACAATTATAAAACAGAGACATCCTGCAGGCGAGGAAGAGGAAGAAGCATCACAGGGAGGGAGAGAGGAGCACAGGGGACTGTGGTGATAGTATTTAAAATGAACAATGATGTAAAAAATATATTTAAAAAATGAAAATAAAAATTTATTGGAACACAACCACACACATTCACTTACATGTTATCCAGGGCTGCTTTCACAATACAATAGTAGAACTGAGTAGTTTTGGCAGAGACTATATGATCCACAAAGCTGAAATTCATGACTACCCTGTACAAGGTTATCAGCTGTTGGTTATCTTGTTTTTCTCCACATTTCTGTTCTTGATATTCTCCAACTGGAAAACTTGAAATGTTTCCCTACTTCCTGTTGTTCTGTCACTCAATACACAGACTGGGTCTAGCCTTATTTAACACATGCTCCACAACTGCTATGTACAGTAAGCTAGCTATCAGACACATATGGCTATTTAATGTAGATTTAAGGTAATTAGATGTTTACAAAAGGAACTTTATCACCCCTTACTTTAGATTCCTCAGTGCTCTCATCACCACACCGCAATGTCTCCAAAACTTTTACCTGGACTGCGCTGGAAGGAGTACCATAATCCCAACAAAAAGTCTCCTTGCTAATAAGAACATCAGAGTCCACTCCTAAGCACACTCCGTGAGCCAAACAGCTAAATACTGCAGTTAGCTGTCACATCAACTTAGAGAGGAAGGAATGATCCTCTTCATTTACATTTGAAAAGAGAGACTTAGAGTTGTAAACTGCTAAAGTGACAGTCATGTTTAAACTTAGATCTACCTGTTGTACACTTTATTATTGTATCCATCTTCCTGTCTTCTGCTCAAACAATTCTACAGAATTAATGGGGAGAATCCCACCACTTTGAAAAAAGAGATAATGAGTAGGAACTGCACCATGTGAATTCACTGTGCACAACAGACCAGGCTGCCCCATGACCCAGTGTTACTGTGGTGGTTACTTGGAACATTGAAACTTTGAAACTTCAGCTACTGCTGAATTCCTTTTAAAATGCTGAACTCCTGAAGGTGTGTCCTGTGCTTAGGGCATGGCAGTGGGGGACATAGTTTGGAGGAGTTTCCCCTATTACAGGACCATGAAAGATGTAGTTGCTCCTTGCCAGTTCATATCACCCCCAAATAATCACATTATAAACCTTTATGCTCCTCATCCAGAGCAGAGAACCAGGATTGTGAGGTGATTCTGGAAACCACATAAACAATGAACACTTCTTCAGGAAGCACTGCTCTGTAGAGAAGAGAGCCTTCTGTGTGTGTTCTATCAGAGTTAAGAATGAAGACCAATAGTTAGAAAAACAATGGAAGACTTTGGCTTAAAAGTTGAAAGAATATTCCAACAACCAGAAATATCTAACAATGGAATGGTCTATTGAGATGATGAGTCTACCCAAATCTACAGATGTCCAAGTAAGGGCTAGTTGACATCTGTCAGGAATGCTGTGGCATAGATTCCTGAAAAGCATGTTAAGGTTAGACTAGCTCACCTCTAGTTACCTAGAAATTCAAATAACTAACAATCCTGTGAACAAAGAAACCAGCCTGAGGACCACACTGGGAAAATCAATGTTTAGGACCAAATTTGTTCTTTCTAAATTCTTTTGCATCCTAATTACAACATTTCACTAAAATCCAGTGCCCATACTCAACCAAATTCTAGTCACCTATGGTCATAATATAGGACAGAAAGTGTTTATGATATAGTTATCAGAATGATTTTTTTAGTTTGTCTTATGAAATTATAAGTTCTCTGGCTTTGGAGTAGGCAGCAGGGAATGGGTGATCAAAATAATATTAACATAACAAAATAATAATACTCACATTGACATTAAACCTTGCCATTTACAGGGGACTTATGATCTAGTTAATTCTTCACAACAACCCTACAAGGAAGAAGATGTTCGTCTTTATCATCCATTTTTACACTAAAAGGTTATTTGAGGGCCTCCCCTAGTGGCGCAGTGGTTGAGCGCTGGGCTGTGAAGCTGCCCGCAGCCTCTGCAGCACCAGTTCGATCTCCGGCCACTGGCGAGGGTCCCACATGGCGCAACAGACCTCTCCTGCCGCGCCCGCTGCTCCCCTCAGCAGTGTATTTCGTCAGTCTGCCTGTTCTGTTCCCCACTCTGGCTCTGGTGAATTCTCTCACCCTCCCAGCTTCTGACTGCACCCAGTGCTTGTATAAATAAATAAATAAATCTTAAAAAAAAAGGAGGTTATTTGATTCCCCCAGCTATTACAAATGACTAAAGATCTAGTGATTCCTTGAAGATGATAGGGGTCACTGTGATACACACTGTTTTGATCAGTGCCCTATGAGTGTAACTGAGAGTTCTGAATTATTAGTTAAAATTTGTTTGCATTCTTGTGAAGAAGGTGGTCATGTTGGCAATGAAACCTGTCAGAGGTATATATGTATTGCTCAGAACAGAATGTTCTTATGGTAAATGCTTTTGAAGAGCCTACCAGTGTTTTTCAGCGTTTAAGTTATTAGAATGAGTTTCACACTCTGAGGGTGCATTTAACTTGAGAGGCTAGATACTGTAATAGGTAATTATCAAGGCTCATGCCATTTAAATATAGGTTGTCATTATTGTTCACTGCTCACATGAGTGGTATTGGATTTTATATCCTATTTTCCCATCAGGTCTGGCCTGAATCATCTCTTCTTCTCACAATATTTGCCTTTGGAGGCTTCCGGAAGGAAAAAAATGTACAAACGTTAGTTAACCTATGTGCTGATTAGAGTATGCTTGCAAACTGTCACCTGGAAAAATCCTCCAGTGTTGCTGGGGTTCCATTAGGGTAATTAATAAGTCTGTGAATAACTGGAGATAGTCATCTTTGCTTCTAAAACTGAAAAATATCCCTCGTCAGAAACATGCCTGCCAGCATTTAAGGTAGGCATAAATTGGGCAGACAGATATGAGGTAAGGAATGAGAGAACATTTCAGGCAGAGGAGACCTTTGAGTAAAGGCACAGAAATGAAGACCTGATCTGTTTAGCCAGAGCACAGAGTGTGTGCAGGGGTTATACTATGAAGTCCCTCCAACACCAAGCTCCAGAAAGTACCTAAAGCTGAAGTCCAGTTTGTCAAACTTACAGGTACATCAGAATCACTGGAAGGTGATTGTTAAAGGACAATTTGCTGCACCCCACCTACAGAGTTTCAATTCACTCAGTTTGGGGTGCAGTGCAAAAATTTGCTCTACTAAGGATCCCCTAGCTGACACTTACTCTGCTGGTCCAGGTTCCAACTAGCTTTCAGAACAGCTTTGATGTAGTCACTCAGCAGATGGTAACAGTTTTGAGTACAGAAGTGAGGTGACCAGAGCTATGTGTTTACTGTTTTTGACCACTTTCAAGAGCCAATAATTCTATGAGAATATGTGTAAAGAAAGAAATTTTTAAGGAGGATTTAACCCTGGTTGTGGGTTCACATTTAGTGGTGAGAGCTGATCAAGGCATCTCACTCTTCACCTGGTTGACACTGGGTTCTGAGGGGCAGAAACCACCTGGCCCTTGTTCTACATGAAAGAATATTGGAACCTCAAAATGTTTTCAATTTTTAGATAATGCAGTCATTTAGAAAGTGCTAGAATGGAATTGTTAACGCACAAAAACAAATTTTCATAATTTGTCTAATGACACTTATCCAGCCAGTCATCAATGACCCTAGGGACCGGCAGAAGTAATGTTTCCTGGCTTTTCCTCCCTGACTTGTCATCTGCTAGGTTTGAAGAGGAAATGAATGACTATGAGTTATTCTGAAGTATCTTGAGTTTCACTGCCATCACAGAAATGACGACTAGGAAAATACAAGAAAGGCCCCAAAATATGCCTTGGATAGGAAACCCTGCCATGGCCCTTTCCCCAAACAGAAAGTCAACATGGTCTTCTCAGCTAATCACGCATAAAGATGCTGTCCTAACCAAGGTGGTCATGTGCTCTAGGCAAAGCATAAAGAGCAAAGCAAGGGGGAGACTTTTTACTAGTAGGGAGGGAGGAAATTAGTCTTAAATTATTTTAAGTGTTGTAGATATAAGAGAAAACTATTACCATATGTTCCAAAGTGTTTCTGATGATTAAAGCTTAATGCATGGCTTCATTTTATAATTTACCAAGAGACTCTTAGAATTGAGTGCTTCAGACCAGTTGAGCTGGAGGATATAACATTCTGAGGCTACACTGCAGAGGAGGTGATAACCATTGACCTAACAATTGAAGGACCTGGATTCTTTCCCTGGTTCTATAACTCTGAATTTGGGCAAAATCTTAGCCTTGTTGACTTGGATTCCTCATGTGGAAGAATCTAGACAATTGTAGCTGGTTATCTCTATGATTCCCACCATCACTGGTCTTCACTGGTTTTGTGCCAGCCATGCTGAATCTGGCTTTATGGAATGAGAGTATGCTGAGCAGTCATCATAGTGATACACCTGCTGGACACCTCATTTTTACCTGAGCCCTGCTAAGTTTAATTTCCTCATACCATTAGCATTTACCTCTATGCTAGCCTGAGAAGGCTGTGGTGGAGGAGTTTCATTATAAATAAGTAAGAAGGTGATCTAGGAAATGATCCCTTTGAACTAATGAGCTCATCTGGCTAGCTCAGTCCTCATGAAGGTAGCTCAGTCCTCATCTCCTTGCTAGCATGAATGAAAACATTGATGCCCCAAAGAGAAACAAGTATCATCAATCACTTTAAGAGATTTCCAATGAGACCACAGTACACTCTGCCCATTTGAATCACTAAGGGCATCCAATCCCATACTCAGTTCATGTACCACACTTTCTCTGCCTACTCCTCACCCCAACTTTTCACCCCCCTGTGTGTGTGTGTCAGTTTCCCCTACTCCTCACCCCAACTGTTCACCCCCCTGTGTGTGTGTGTGTCAGTTTCCTGGCCACCTCATCACAATGAGGGCAGAGACATAGTTTGTTCTTCTTTACCTAAACTTTGTGTTTGTACCCTATTAAGCCTGGGGAAGCAATTAAGAGCAGATCGGGGGCCTCCCCGGTGGCACAGTGGGTTGAGCACCGTGCTATGAAGATGTCCACAGCCTCTGCAATGTGGGTTCGACACCTGCTGGCCGGCGAGAATCCCACATGGCATGGCGGACTCTCCTGTCTCACCCACTAATCCCCTCAGCAGTGTATTTCTGTCATCTGCCTGTTCTGTTCCCTGCTCTGTCTCTGGTGAATCCTCTCACCCTCCCGCACCTCTGGCCTATACCCCAGCTCTTGTTTAAAATAAATAAATCTTAAAAAAAAAAAAAAAGAGCAGATCAGTAATGTTTGTGAATTTTGACTCTGCCTAGAATTGTTCCTGGAAGTCAGGCTCCCTACTGAGATGCCTATTCCCAGACATACCCCTGACTCCATTGCCACAATGAGAAAGGTCCCCTATGTAGCTCCTCACTGCTCCACTGGTGACAGTGGAGTCGACAGAGCTCACCGCCAATGCAGCAAGAGCCCAGGACCCTGCCTCTGCCAGCCCATTGCTTACCACGTGCCCTCTCTCACAATTTTTGCTCCTATCTCTCATCACAGAAAGGAAAGCTTCTTTCTTCATGTAGTGATAACAGTCCCTGTGAAGCTCCTCCCACCTCCCAAGGAAATCTGATCACCTTCATTTATGGATCTGTCTGCAAAACTGCTTAAAAGTTCAGAGATATTTAACTTGAAGGTGGTTGGTTCTTGGTTGTGCTATGGTGTTAGCATCTCAAGGTCATACTTCCCTGAGGAGACTGGAGGGAGAAAGCTTTGGTTGTTCAACTAACCATCACCGACTTGAGAAAACAGAAATCAGAGCACTAGCTTCTGTCAAAGGCAGACCAGGAAAGAAAGGTCACTAGCCCTATCATACATATGATGACTGTGGAACTCATACACGCGATGAACCTGTAAGATCCTCACACCCGAAATGAATCTGCACAAGTGGCAGCCCTGTGCAGTGCCTAACACCCTAGAGACCTGGAGGCTGTCCTCCTCCGCCCTCCACCACCTACACCAAAACTATGGATTCTGGAGTAAACAAAGAGAAACTTTGAGCAACCTGAGGACCTCTGAGGCTGCTGTCACAAACCCATGTGCTTAACTTCTCTAGAAAAGTGCCATTTCCGTTTCCCTAAAGCTACTGTGTGAGAAATAGGGTGATAGAAATTGGAAGCAATTGAACGTGAGGCAGAAGGGAGAAAGGAAAAGCAGAGAATGCTAAAGTTTCAGGGAAATAAAAGGACACCACAGGATAACTATTTGGGGACAGTGAGTAAAGGGGACAAAGGGTCAATTCATGTGTCTCATTTGTCTGGAGAGAATATCATTGAGTGACAGTAGTATTGACTGCTGACACCAATTCCTTGACTGCTGAAAATCACTAAAATAAAAATTATATTAAATTAAGTATGCAATATTTCAGAAACCAAAGTTATGCTACAAAAGTTTAGAATCTTCAAATTTTTTATTTTAAAGGTTTAAATTTTAGATACTAGAAAAATACACTATTTGGAATATACCATTCCCTGAAGAGGGTAGAAAGTTGGGAAAAATAGATTGCTATTGTATATAAGAACTGCTCTAAGTTTCTGCCTTGTTGTGCATTCTTCCCTAAATGTGTGTCAAAGTGGTGATTACCACAAATGGGAAAAAATAAAAGTCTTACATTACAATATTGATGGTGATTTCATAATACAAAAATTTTGTAAGTATTCTGGATGTTGTATACAAAAACTCCTCTGAAGAGCTAATGATAGGTCCTGGGGAATTGTTGGTCCTGGCAATGCCTCAATAAAACCAGCACCTACTCCCCAAGTATCAAAGGCCATGAATCCTCCCTCCCCCAGGGGGTTGGTGAAAACAGAGCCTCTGACAGAACTATCAAAATCAATTCTGATTACTAGACAGTGACATTTAGAGGACATCAAGCACCAGAATGATTATGTCAGGGCACCATTTACCAGAGCCAAATGCTCTCAAGCCCTTTTCAGGGGCAGATGTATGATAACACAGGCCTGACTGTGCAGAGAGCCATGGAAACTGTTTTGCAAGCTGTTACCATTAAGAAATACTCCTAAAGCCAGCTTCAGTGCATAATTAAGACAGGTTTCAACTCATCAGCCACCACACCCATCATCTGAAAGCATCACAAAAAGGATAAATATGCCTGCAATAAAATGAACTAGGGCAGAGTTAACAGCTTCCAGGTAAGCTATGTCGTCAGAAAACTGGGCCTTCTGGGAACAGTGGGACAGAGGCCCAATCATCAGCACCCTAGACACCACCTGCCTTTACTCTCTAAACAAGTGGTCAGATGGGGCTGTACAGCTGTGCTGCATCAAGTGCAAGAGCAGAGACGGAGCCAAGTGTGTTCCAGACAAATTCTTTCTTTTTCTGAGCTTTTTCGTCCCTCACACTGCTGGGAAGCAGAAAATGCAAGCTTCTCTACAAGAAAGGGTGGGTTCAGTCACCGGTGGAATTTCAGCCAAAGGCACAGAAAAGGAAGGAAAGGGTACTGTGTTGTGCCCACAACTGGACTCAGCACACTTCCTTGTGTTGGCACTGTCAGCGCTGAACTCATACCAAACACCCGACAGTCACCTTTCTTGGCTCAGAGCTTTCTTCATAATGCAGATTTCACTTATTTGCCCTCAGAAATTCAAGAAGAGTGGCCAGGAGCTGGTGGGGTGTAGTGGTAAGAAAAGAACTTTAGACTCCAGTGGCCCTGAGTTACAATCCTAGCTGTACTGCTTACTAGCCAGGTCACCTATACCCCTCCCACTAACCTCTCTGAGTCTCACTTTTACAAGTATAAAGGGGAATAAACCCTACCTATCTTTCCTATTTGTTTTAAGAATTCAAGGTACTATCTAGCAGAGTGATTGGCAACTAGAAATTGCCCAATAAATAGCAGCTATTTTTAGTATCTACTAATAAATTGATACGTGGGAATGATTAAAAGGGAGGTAGGAAAAAGAGAGATATTGGTACAAACAATGAAATGGATGTTGCTAGATAAGAAAGATCTTTCAGACCCATTGAGCTCCCCCATAAAAATGTTCACCAGGTCAGAATCCCGCCTCCCTCAAAGACATTAAGAATATGTAAATATTCTCTGCTCTCTTTAAGGAAGTTTCCCACAGACTTGAGATCTACAGCAGGCAAGTATCATCCTGTTTTCGTGGGCAGGAGAAACTGAGGTACAAAAGATCACCCGATTCTGTAAGTGAGTCAGAGGCAACACCCAGAATAAACCCAGGGGCATCATAGTTTCCACTATTTCTGGACCTGAACTATTCTAACAAATGATTCATATTGGTGTAAATCACAGTTTTAAAAAAATAAAAGATAAGTCCTACAATGAAGAGCCCTGTGCTTTCCATATGCAGGAAGTACACTGGCAGAAGCCCCAGGTTGATCTTTCACAGTGCGTGCTCCAACACCATACCGTGTCAGTCTTCCTTTCTTGCTAGTATCTGGTTCTCAAAAGAGTGAGTGGGTGACAGACAGAATGCACACCAAAGCATACCTTCTGAACACAAACAATTGTGATTCACCCTGACCCAGAGGGGTCCACGTGAACTCCAGACATCTGCCTATCCCTCAGATCCAGTTCCTACACCTGACTCACCAGGTCTGAGGATCACATCTTCCCACCTACTAGGCTAGTTCAAACTAGGTTCACAGAGCTGGGGTTGAGAACAGCCAGAGAGAGCCCCTGCTTGCTGTGTAAGAGGGCCCCCCCTTCAGAGGTGTGCCAGTTTCCACGACTTTGCAGAACTCCATGATGAGTTTTGTTTCTTGCTACATTTGATTATTATTCCATGTCTTGTGGCCTAATACCTTCTCCATACACGCCCCTGGACAAGAGCATTCTGAAATTGTGTGAGAAATTGGTAGCCTCAGAAAGTCCAGTGGGAGAGAGGCTGAAGCTTGTGGTCAAGTGACCGCCAGAGACCATTGAAGGAGTCTCTTCTGTTTCCATGTCCTTCCTGTTAGGTGGACAACTCCTGCTTCCTTCCATTGGAGGAATTAGAGCCTGGAATTCCTTGCTCTTTTAGTTGGATAGTGTTCTGATCTTGTGCATTTAGGAAGATGCATGTGAGGCTTTTATAAATAGGTACTTGGTTTTGTGCCTAGCAGAGTGACTTGAACATAATAGGGGCATAAATATCTGTGAAGTGTTCATTTTAGTGGCTATCTTTGTGATATTATTTCATGACCTCTGCTTTTTATTGCACCTTAAGTGATGATATACCAACTTTTACAAATGTAAATTCAGATTAACTTCCTTTAAATAAACAAGCAGAATTTAGCTATGTTCAGCACATGCTCAGGAGAGCAAATGCTAGGACCAAAATTATCTCGTTAGTAATTTTTCCCACTGAAATGATACAGAGCTCGGTCAACTGTTATTCTATTTCAGGGACTACAGGCATTCCTCTGTATTCAAGGAGAAGAAAGCAAAGCAACTACTTGCAACAAGTTCAAAAAAGCCAAAGAACCTAGATCTAGGAAAGTCTCTCAGGACTTGTAAGTTTTTGCTGCCCGGTTGCTAAGACAATAGCAACATAACAAGTATCAGGAGCATCAGCCTCTGGCTGGAGAGATTGCTCTTAAAGCATTGATGCTTAGTGCCGGTTCTTTTCTTTCCACTTTTGCTGGCTAGTTCTTCTGAGGCAGTTCAGAAGTTCTGCAGCACAGAACTGCTCAGTCTCCCTGAACATTCCTTACACCAATACTCTTTGTAAATGTTTGCTTTAAACCATAATCTGTAGCTTTACTAAGATTATGCCCTGGTCACACATTTTTTAGTCATTCGAATCTCATCTGAGAGAGCTGACAGTCTCCTGCACCCTCAGTTCTTACTCCAACTTTTCTCCTTAGATTTCCTCCAGGCCTTTCAGTTCAGATGAGGGCATTTCAGAGTCAGAAACCTACAGAACACTTGAGGACAATGATCACTTGTCACCCTTCCTTTGTATCTCCTACATGCCTTACACATGGGCGGCACTCAATAAATATTTTTAGCAAACTAGCCTACTCATTGCTCCCTGCACTTGTTAAGCACATTCCCGTCTTTAAGCCCTCGCTGTGGCTGTGGGCTCACCTCCTGCCAAGAATGCACTCCCTGCTTGTTTCCATTTATGCAAGCCTGACTGTCCCTCAGGACCAAAATCAAGCCCTCTGAGATCTTAAGAACCCTCACCGCTTGGCCATTAAAACACTTTATTTTTTTTTTAATTAGTTTTTGTCTAATTCTTGTTTCTTCAATTAATTCGAACTCCTGTATGCTCCATCTGGGCCGAACCAACTTGTCAGAACCAAAACCAGTAAGAGGGCCAAGGTGATAAAGGGAGTACGATACCAAAATTGTGCCTCTGGTATGGTGGCAGAGGTCTTTCCAAATCAGACAGGAAATAACAAATGAAAGAAAACCACAGACAGACAGAATCTGTGCAAATGACTGAGGTTCAAAGGCAGAATTTATGCAAATGATTTGGACTCCAAGAAACAGAACAGATGCAGAAGCTGAGATTAGGATGTGGTCAGTCCAGGATGATGCCTTTGGACAAGACTCCTTTGCCCTGACACTGATATTGAAGTCCAGGTCCATCTCTTCCTACCAGATTGCTCAAGGCAGTACATAAGAGAGTACTCCCCAAATCTAGTATTGACACACCCAGGCAGGTAGTGTTAAGTCCCCTGTTATAACATATCCAGCCCCCCTACCCTGAGAATCCAACACAGTGTTATAGCGGGTTTTCCACCAGAAGGAAAGGAAGAAAAAGAGAAAAAGACAAGTGGCTTCTGCCAGTTCAAAGGGCTGAAGTAAACCCAGGGGAACTGCCACCCTCACACCCCCTACTCACGCTCACCAGATACCTAGTTGTCTTGTAATAACTGCCACACCTTTCATGCTTTGTTCTTTCTGGTAGATTGTGAGATCCAGCACAGGGTCTTTAGCTGCTCTTCTTTGTATCTTCCACAGAGGAACAGACACTAGTCCCAGCTTCCAAAGTGGGTATGGAGGGTCTCACCACACAGCTCAGGGCCACTTCTGTGGATGGGTATAGCCATTCTGCTCTGTCTATCTAGTTTCTGAGAGTTATCTCTTTCCCCACCCCACCCCCCCCAAAACACCCAGAGCCAACCATGCCAACAGGGAGCAGAGTCCCCTCCAATAAGCCTTCTCCAGGTTTCTGCCTATTAGGAGTATAGGGAGGCAACCATGCCCTGGTGATTCCTCTCAGAGCCAACAGCAGAGGGATGGGGCCTCAGCACAAGCCTCGTGTTTATGGTCATGCTGAGTCCTGCCATCCTTACCCTTGCCAAGTATAACGAGAACATGTACAGTATGAAGGTGCACTGGTCTTGACACTGGGTCTGTCAGTGTCCCTCACTGTTTTCAAGACAGAATCACAGCTAGGAGAAGAGAAAGTTACTGTCATGCTGATTGTTCTGCCAATGGCCTCTTTCTCTCTCATCACACACAAAATTGGAAAACTAAGTTTATCAGGGGAATCATGAACAATGAAAACAAAAGATAAAAAAATAAAATCTAGGGCCTCCGGTGGTGCAGCGGGTTGAGTGCAGCACTGTGAAGCTGTCCTCAGCCTCTGCAGTGCCGGTTGGATTCCTGGCCAGCCAGGGAGATTCCTACATGATGCAGCAGACCTCTCCTGTCTCGCCCGCTGCTCCCCTCTGCAGTGTATTTCGTCAATCTGCCTGTTCTGCTCCCCGCTCTGTCTCTAGTGAATCTTCTCACCCTCCTGGGCCAAATAAATAAATCTTTAAAAAAAAAAATTGGTGTTTTAAAAACAAAACAAAATCTACCACCTCGTGAACAAAAGAATGGGAAATTACGCTCCATTAGGTGAAATCCTGTTTCAGATTAACTGAATGTAGAAGGAGAAAAAAGCCCCATGTGACAGAATAAAGCAGTCAAGCAAAACTGAGGAGACACTTAGTTACTTTCATAATCAATGTGAGGGCAAGGTGGACTCCGGGGAGAGAGGCTGATCCAGTCACAGCCCCAAAGAGCAGCTCCCCAAGCAGACAGGTGGTTGGGACTCACCTTTCCTGTTCCAGGCCCCATGTGTTATCTCTAAGCAAACAAAAGCTTGTCTCTTATAAGCTGGGGTGTAACAACAGCTGACAGGCGTCAACTCGACCCAGTGCTTGAGGTACAAAGAGGTGACCCTCTGGCCCTAGACTACAACCCTATAGTAGGCAGGGCAGGAATTGTCATCCATTACACAGGTAAGAAAATCAAGTCTCAGAAAGATTTGTACCCAATCTTCTAATGAAAACAAAAAATGTACCTAGATCTTAAATTAGGCTCTTCTAATTCTACGTTCCCACACTCTCATGAGGCCTTGGGCCCGTCAGGAGGGGAAGGAACCAGCTGGGTCTCTGTGAGATCCCTTGGACGTCTTGAATCCCTTTGAAACAAGAAGTGAAAGCACAGATTCCTGCCCAACCCCCAACCCCCTGCTATCCTACTGCACCCCCAAGTTCAACACCAAGACATGCTGTCAGCCACACTGGAATGCCAAAGCTGCTTCTGGTAGGACAAATCTATAAAGAGATTTATACTAAGGAGGCCCCACCCAGTTAAGCAAAAGGGAGAGAATGGGTGGATGACAAAGCTTCCTATTTTAGGAAATCTGTCAGTTCTCTATCAGTAGAGCCTGGGCCTCTGGCCAACAAGTCTCTGCTGAGAGGAAGAGTGAGTGAGGAGTCAGGGGCAGCTGTAGAGAACTTGTATCCCCACCACCAAGGCACGAGGACTGAGGAGGTGACCTTGGCCCAGCTGATCTCATGCTAGTCTGGCACTGTAGTTTGGCTCCCATCCTACCTCCACGGGACATAGACACCAATTCCCACAGCCTGGCCCTGAGCCCACTGGGGAAGGGGCTGGAGGCTATGCTGACCCTCCCCACAGCAAAGTGTCAGAGGAGAAAAGGCCCAAATCTGCCCTCTACTCACTCCTATTTCCTCGGAGAGGAAAAGGCTGTCCCCTGCAGTAGCTGTGTGACCCTGGACAATATCCTCCTCTACAAACAGGTAACTGCAACACCTACATCATAGAACACTGTAGCAATTAAATGACAGAATGTGTGTGAGCAGCCAGCACATAGTGGGACTCAACTAAAAAGCATTCACCCTTTCTTCCCAGCAGATTCTGAATTCTCCTATAGCCTTAGCCCCTCTTAGATTTTGTTCCGTATCATCAATTACAACTTTCTCTAAGCCCCTCAAATTTCTCTCTAACCTGGCTTCATATTTCTCTCTGTTGCTTCTTCAGGCCCTCTGCAGTGCTTAGCTATGCTGTATGTTTTATTATCAAGCATCACATGATATTTACCACATGCCGAGCACTCTTCTAAGGCCTTTACAAATCCACATTTCTAAAAAGCGCCCGCAGTGGTTACACTGGGGAAGGAGTACAGAGGGAGGATTCACACAACATGCTGGGCAGTGCCATGGGAAGCAGGGAGGCCCCTGGGGGTAAACTCTTCCACTTAATCATCACAGCTTCCATCTAATGTTCCAACAGCAGGCATGAGGCGCTAACTTTGCAAAGGGAAAATTGGCTGCTAACCCTTATTTCTATTTCCAAATACAGTATATTTCTTTTACATGTTTTCAAAATCTTACTCTGAGGACTTCTGATGTTAATGTGTGATCTTTCTTTAAGAACTTTGCTTGGCTCAGCCCTTCTACCATACATTCCAAGACTGAAGCAGCTTCAAGAGACAAAGCCAAACTGCAGAAGCTAGCAAATTATGAGTGTGACACCCTCTCTTTTCAGACCTTTCAAACTCAACAGTAAGAAGATGTCAGCCACAAGCTGCAGCAAACCTGGTGAGGGCAGCCAAAGGAGACAGCGTCAACTGCATCCTGACAGTTCAGTTAAAATCTCTGCACAGGCCTCGGGCCGGTGCAGCATAATGCAGTGTGACTATAGGGAGCAATCTAAACATGGATATGGAATGGGCAGCAAACACAGCACCTATAAAATGTGCCAACCACTGGGCCTGCTCCTCTGAGGGCCTGGCAACTATCATCCCCTGCAGCACAAACAAGTGAACTTTGTAAATCAAAATAGTATCCTGGGTCTTAGAAACAATGAAGGACAAATCACCAGAACTCAGAGTCTTAAAGCACTTCTGCAAAGAGAAGCTAAAACAAGATAAATCCCTGAAAGGGTATCGACCTTCCTCCTCATTGTTATGGCCCCTATTAATGATAAGGAAGGTGCATCATCATCCTCAGCCTCATGCTCCAGTGGTCCCCCTTCACCGACATAGCACCTACTTAGCCTATGGGGCTGCCTGCAGGTTGGAAAGGCAACAAAGAAACTAGATTTGCATAATGATGTTGGTTAGGACAAGGCAAGAAAGCAGGCTAAAAGGAGAGACAGAAGCACTAATACCAAGTATTTGAGACTCTGCTAATTCCCTAGCCTTTCAGGGAAATGTGAGGTGGTGGGTGACCCCACTGCCAGGACTCTGCTCTTTCTGCTCCCCTACAGCCACCCTCTTTTCCTGGGATCCTTGAATTGGAGACACCGTAAGGAAAATGGAGTTACTCAGACTTTTTCATTTTCCCACCACTAGCCTCTACAGCTGCCACCTGCAACCTTATTTGCCCAGCAGGTTTCGTTGCCCACATGTGATAACATGTTATTGCCGGAAGCACTTGGGAGCAGGAGCATGGGGGGCATACACACCTATGATTACACGCACTTGGGCCGAGAAGCCAACGAGCACGGGGCACACGCTTATAAATGTGGATACCTGGGCCTAGAAAGGGGGGTGAGAAGCCAGAGAAAAGCCAGGTAGAGAGCACGGAGGTGAGGGGGTGCAGGGGACTGGGAGACTCAGTTGCTGCTGCCCCGGTCCCCTTGTCTGCCTGGGTACCTGGCTCCCTGCTGTCACATCTATCAAGGGCTCCAAGATTCCTTATCCATTTGCCTTAATCAACCACAAACCTGCCCAGTCTGGGATGGCTGCCCCACAGACACCAAGACCCCAGGACTCTGTCTCACATTTCCTTCCCTTTTCTATTTCAGTAAGGACAGTATTTTGTATTTATTTTGTGAAGAAAGATAATTTTCTTCCTGGACCACACTGGTTTTATCAGATAGTCCAGGTACCTACTGGGTACCTGTAAGAGCAGGAACAGGACACAGTGCAGGTTTTCTGATCCCATGCAGACCGGGTAAAGGAGGAGTCAGAGTCCTCAGTGGTTTTGCAGGTCTTTTATTGGGGTTCACCAGGCATATGGCAGGCACGGGTGCTGTGGGGCCAGGAGGCTGGCAGGCCTCCCAGCCCCCAGCAAATCTTCACTCTATCTGGGCTCTCTGGTGATCTCGGCTTCTCTTTCAGCTTCTGCTTCGGCTTCTGCTGCTGCTGCTGCTGCTGGCGTCCCCGTGATGCCGCCCTTAAAAAGCACAGTCTTAGCTCAGCTGAATCCCATCTACCTATGCCCACACCCTACTCCAGGTGCCCGCCATCAGGCATGCATTCAGGACAAGGATCCATCATCTATCCTGATGGCGGAAGGGCAGAAAAGCCTGATATTTTCTTTACCCTACAGAGCCTATCACAAGTCCAACTGGGAAATGAATGTTTTTAGGAGGGTTGATGTAGGGTAAGGTAAAAAGTATCAGGCTTTTCTGCCCTCCCGCCATTAGGATTAATGATGGATCCCTGAGGTCCTGAATACATGCCTGATGGCGGCACCTGGAGTAGGGTGTGGGCATGCGTAAGTGGGTACACCTGAGAGACTGGGCTTATAAGGGCGGCGTCACAGGAATGCCAGCAGAGAGAGCACAACCACGGGAGCAGAATGAATGGAAGAGCAGAGAAGCAGAGAGCGAAACAGCAGAGAAAAGGCCACGTGACAACACCAGAAAGAGTGAAGACTTGCTGGGGTCTGGGAGGCCTGCCAGCCTCCCGGCCCCCCAGCACCCCTGCCTGCCGTGTACCTGGTAAATCCCAATAAAAGCTTGAAGCCACTGAGGGCTCCAGGACTCCTCCTTTACCCAGTCTGCTGGAATCAGAAAACCTGCTCAGTGGCCTGCCTGCGGCTACAGTTGATTTATTAACTGAAGAAAAGGAAAAACAGTATTACACCCCCAGAGGCAGTGTGTCCCAGACACAGGACAACGTGTACTTCATCTAAGAGTATCTCAGGAGGGGCCCTTCAAACAGGCAGGGCGCCCTGAACTCCTCACCAGTTCCACACTTGTTACCCTGAAACTCATGTCCTGGGAGGCCATCCCAGTGTATAGTAACCCAAGCCAGGCATTTATACCTTTCTCCATGCTGAGACCTGGCCTTCCGAGCTCCCAGCAAGCAAAGGTTCCGCTGAAAGGGAAGCGTCCCGGGTGATGAGTACAGTCCTGCTGATAGCAGCCTGTCAGAGCTACACTCACCACACCTGCTCTCTTCACCTCACAGCATGGGAAAGGGTTTCGTCGCCTGCTGAGCCCACAGCTGATTTACTTCGAGGCACAACCTGACATGAACTCCCCGGTGGCAGTCCAGTGTGTCCACTTAGCAACCTCCCTGCAGTCCCTGCAGGGCCACTTAGCAACCTCCCCAGACCCAGCCTGTAGCATCTAGGCAAAAAGGCAGATCAATAAGACTGAGGGTAGTGAGCAAGGGTGTTGTAAAGGGCAGGACTGGACCACTGAGCAGGTTTTCTGATTCCATGCAGACCGGGTAAAGGAGGAGTCAGAGTCCTCAGTGGTTTTTTGCAGGTCTTTTATTGGGGTTCAGCAATTACGTGGCAGGCAGGGAGGCTGAGGAGCTGGCAATCCTCCCAGCCCCCAGCAAATCTTCACTCTATCTGGGTTCTCTGGCGTTCTCTGCTTCTGCTTTGGGCTTCTCTTTCAGCTTCTGCTGCTTCTGGTGTCCCCGTGACGCCGCCCTTAAAAAGCACAGTCTTAGCCCAGGTGAATCCCATCTACCTAGGCCCACACCCTATTCCAGGTGCCCGCCATCAGGCATGCATTCAGGACCTCAAGGATCCATCATCAATCCTGATGGCGGAAGGGCAGAAAAGCTTGACATTTTCCCTTACCCTACAGGTGTCGAAATCTCATTTCAGCCAGTATATTCCACATCAACCCCAACAAGCATTTGATTTCCTTTATATTCCCTGTCAACCCTTTATATTCCTGTAGGGTAAGGAAAATGTCAGGCTTTTCTGCCCTCCCGCCATCAGGATAGATGATGGATCCTGTCCTGAATGCATGCCTGATGGCGGGCACCTGGAGTAGGGTGTGGGCATAGGTAGATGGGATTCACCTGGGCTGACTGTGCTTTTAAGGGCGGTGTCTCGGGGACGCCAGCAGAAGCTGAAAGAGAAGCCAAGAGCAGAGAAGCAGAGAGAACGCCAGAGAGCCCAGAAAGAGTAAAGACTTGCTGGGGGCTGGGAGGCCTGCCAGCCTCCCGGCCCCCCAGCGCCCCTGCCTGCCATGTACCTGGTAATCCCAATAAAAACCTGCAAAACCACTGAGGACTCTGACTCCTCCTTCACCCGGTCTGCATGGGATCAGAAAACCCGCACCGTGTCCAGTTCTGCCCTTACAATTGGCGTACGTCAGCAAGATGATCCATGTAGACGGGTATTGGAGCCCTCCGAAGGCCTGGAGGGACTTATGAGTAACAGACTGTGTTTGCCTGTGTGTAAGGGCCGGACTGGGCACAGTGCAGGTTTTCTGATCCCATGCAGACCGGGTAAAGGAGGAGTCAGAGTCCTCAGTAGTTTTGCAGGTTTTTTATTTGGGGTTCACCAGGCATATGGCAGGCAGGGGTGCTGGCTGGGGGGCTGGGAGGCCTGTCAGCCTCCCAGCCCCCAGCAAGTCTTCACTCTATCTGGGCTCTGCTGCTTCTCGGCTTCTCTTTCGGCTTCTGCTTCGGCTTCTACTACTGCTACTACCGCTGCTGCTGCTGCCGCTGCTGCTCCTGGCATCCCCGTGACGCCGCCCTTAAAAGCACAGTCTTAGCTCAGCTGAATCCCATCTACCTATGCCCACACCCTACTCCAGGTGCCCGCCATCAGGCATGCATTCAGGACAAGGATCCATCATCTATCCTGATGGCGGGAGGGCAGAAAAGCCTGACATTTTCTTTACCCTACACTGTGACAATGCTGGAGGCACCATGGCGGCACAGAAGGTGGACACCGTCCAGGAGCTGCAGGACGAGACCTCAGCTGGAAGAGGAGACGCCCGAGAGGACCAGCCAACGACCCTGAGGCAGCAAGAATCTTCGGGAAGAGAGGGCCACGATTCTGAGCTCGCCGGTGCTGATGGCAGGGAGAGGCCTAATGGACTTGGACTGATGGACTTTCACTGACAATCCTACCAGAAGGCGGAGGACCTTGGCAGGTTATGTTCTTTTGAGAATCTGGGGGTGGCCAGTGGGCCTTGATGGCCAAAGGCAGCATGTGTATGCCCAGCAGCTAGGCGGAGGAGAAAAGCCAACTGGAAGGCAAAAGCTGGTGCTGATGCTAAGTTTGGGAAGCCCTGAGCGGCTGCTAAGCAGCCTGAGTATGCTGAAGACCAGTGAGTCTCGTAAAATCACCTGTGGGTGATGCCCTGCTCGTTGTTGAGTGAGGGTGAGGAGCTGAGGAACCCGTCCTTGGGGGACAGGTGGGGAACGTGGCTTGGGGTGGAGCCCAAGCCGAATGCAGAGTTTGGATCCCCGACCCATGTGCTTGTGCAGCGGGTTGGCCTGAGTGCAGGGTGTCTGTGTGTCATTTCTTTCTTTCTCTTCCGCCCAAATCCTTCGACCACCTTGTGCTCGTTCTCGCTCAGTCCCGGAGATTGCCTCGATCTCCCCGCCGCTGCTGGGCTGGTCCGCGGCAGTCAGGCTTTTCTGCCCTCCCGCCATCAGGATAGATGACGGATCCTTGTCCTGAATGCATGCCTGATGGCGGGCACCTGGGATAGGGTGTGGGCATAGGTAGATGGGATTCACCTGGGCTGACTGTGCTTTTAAGGGAGGCGTCACGGGGACGCCAGCAGAAGCTGAAAGAGAAGCCAAGAGCAGAGAAGCAGAGAGAAGGCTGGAGAGCCCAGAAAGAGTAAAGACTTGCTGGGAGCTGGGAGGCCTGCCAGCCTCCCGCCCCCCCCCCCCAGCACCCCTGCCTGCCATGTACCTGGTAATCCCAATAAAAGACCTGCAAAAACCACTGAGGACTCTGACTCCTCCTTCACCCGGTCTGCATGGGATCAGAAAACCCGCACCGTGTCCATTCCTGCCTCTACAATTCCCTTTACATTCCCTTCCTTTATATTCCCTGTCACCCCTGTCAGGGGTGAAAGTAAAAGCTCAAAAAGGCAGGAGGTGGAAAGAATATACAGAAAAGGCTGCCGATCCACAATAAACACTGGACACATGGCAGATGCTCAATAAATATCTGTTAAATAAATATCTGTTAAAAGCACCTCTGTTTTAGACCTCTTGGTGGACATTTTCTGAAAAGATAAGGCAGATCTATTTGGTATGTCATTCCCTGACTTCTAAAATGTTTTCATGCATTATATTTAATCTTTGCAACAAGAAAAGGATACTAAAGCTGGGCTGGGAAATCATTTTCATTTCCATTTTTTAGCTGAGAAAACTAAGGAGCACAGACATGACAGAGCAGAGAGGTGACTTAGCTGAGTGGCACATCAGTAGAGGTCATGGGAGGGGAACTCATCCCCCAGCTCCTCTAAAGGCTCAACCACAGGCTTCCCCCCAGCAGGAACCACTGGACATCTGAGAGGAAACAGGCACTCAGGTGTACACTGAAGCCCTGTCCGTGCCTCGGCTCTATAGCAAGTGGAATGATGAAATATTTATGTGGCGATAAGACTTTGCCCTTCAGATCAAATGGCCGCTGCTGCCTGGATTATTTTGCAATGAAACAGACCCAGTGCCTGCTGCCTGAGTTGCTGGAAGGCCACTCGCACCAAGGAGCTAGAGACACAGGCCCAGGCCGAGGGTTCCTTGGCCCTAGCCCTCATCTTCCTCAGGACATCTGACTTCTGATCGCTCTGCTTTCCTTTCCTCCTAGGGATCGCACCAGGGAGTCCGTCTGCTCTTCTTTCTGCAGAATGCATCACTGCCCCCCATCCCACAGGGGTCCCTCCCTGCAAGGCAGCCTGTTGAAAAGGTTATTTTCCTACTTTGGGGAAACATTCAGTGTAAAAAGCACAAACATGGGGAAACTACAAAGGTTCACGGAAGTGGACCAAGAGCCCACAGTCACTATCCCAGCAACTTCCTTTTTAGTTGGTATTTTGAGCTCCTTTGGTGTCAAGACCCTGCTGATGGGTTTAAACATACTTCCCCTCTCCCCTACTCATCAGCAGAGCATGCCATCAGTCTTGGGTGTGGTGCTATGCCCTCTAGCCTCTCTGGCTCAGCCTGAAGACCTCCTGGCTCAGCCTGTTTTAGACTGATGTTGAGGATTAAATGATATAATTATATGAAAGTTTTCAAAATATACAGGGTATATGGTCATGAGATTAGTTGCCTGTACTGCTTAATCTCCATTTGACTCACCTCCATATGTTCTCCATCCTAAAGGAATGACCACCTGAGGAAGGCCTCTCCTGGGTGCCCTTGCTAACCAGGTCCTGCTTTGGCCAAAGGGAGGCACCCAGCAGGAAAAATGGCCAGGAGATTTCTTCCTCATGCCTTCCCAGGCGCCCTGTCTCCAGCAGCTCTAGCACTCGCTGGCTCAGGTACCAAGATTTCATTCCTCTCTTTGTCTTTTAGCCCGAGGGGGGCCATGGTTCCCTGCTACTGTGTCTGGGTACCCCGGAATTCTATATTTGTTCCCTTAAACCTGCCTGCAACTCTGTGAATCCCTTATTAAAGTCTTTTTATTTGAACCATCTGGAATAAAGTCTGTTTTCTTATGAGACACATAGACTCACTTCTGTGTGAAATCAACTGAAAGCACCAGCCTTGTCCTCCATCACCAGGTGCAAAAAACTACAGTGTCCAGTGCTGGTTAACTTAGTGTAAATGCAGTTTCCAAATTCCAAGCAAGGTGAACTCACCCTCCCTCCTCTCGTTTTCCTAGAGGCAGTGGCCTAGCTGCACATTCTGATAGAGCAGCCCAGTGTGGGCTGCCAGCAATCTGACATCAGGATGGAAGAATACAGAGGCCTCAGAGGTTCTGTACTTTCTGGAATCTAATGATTCTGCAGATCCTCTGGTGTTTAGCAATAGCTATTCAATTTCAAGATGCTTAAACCACTGCTTTGTTCTTTCTGCTGTGTAACTAGGGCACCACTAGGAATCCGGAGGAATTGCTGTTTAGGGTAGATTGGGGGAGGGAGGAGAAGTGACTAGAGGTTTTTTTTTGGGGGGGTGGGGGGGGTTACCTAGTTCTTGAGGAGTCAAACCAAATAGTAGAAGAAGGTCAAATTTATTTAAGATTTTCTCCTGTTGTAGGTCCACCGCTGACCACTTCTTTAAATGATGTTCCTGTCCCTAGGTCTCTAGAATTAACTTTTCACTTCAGGGTGGGTGCCTAGTTTGGGAGGTAAACAGGCCTTTCCTGTTTACCTCCAACTCCCAGGTCACTGTAGCTTCTTTACACATTTACACTGTACCTTCTTTACACATTTACTTACCTGCCATGTACCTGGCATGACACTGGAAACAGTGGTGACCAACCGCTGCCCCTGCCCTCCAGTACCTTCCAGTCCAGTAGGACAGGAAGGCAAGAAAAAGCTCAGGGAATTAACAGGAGGGCCTGGGTGAGAGGGTGAGCACATGGGGGTGAAGTTCCACTGGACACAGCCTCCTGTCCATCAGCTTTCTAGGGCAGGGATCAGGTTCACAGCTAGCCTATTTTCTACACCTCAGAGGAAATGTGCTTCATGAATAAGTAATCACACCTGAGTTATTATGCAAATACACACAGCTGTGCTCTCTTAATCACATTCACTCTCCTACTCCAGATTCTACACTCCATGCTACATTTACTCTATGAAACTTATTTATCATGGTTTGGGATTACTGAATGAGACAACAAGCCTGGAAAAGGAGAATTGGAAGGGTTTCCACTTGATCACCCTGAGTCAGAGTCCTTTTCATGGTCTATGTTGACTCTGGTCATCTTATAGGGAAAAAAAAAAAGACAGCTGATACACAAAAATTCAGCAGTGATAGCTCAATCCATTTATATTAAAAGGGGAATGGGAAAAGTATAATTAAAGCTGCAGGAAATCTCTTGCTCTAGTTGTCTCCCTGATATTTCCAATGCAGCCCAACACCTTCAAGGCCTCAAAGAGAGAAGCCAAGTGCAGCTGCAAGATAGGCTGCTAAGAACTTTCTGGTTTTAGTTTAGTGTCCAAAATGTTCTAGGGATTCGAAGTCTGCACTCCCAAAACACTTTAGACTGTGCTGTAACTAATGCCATGTCTTGCATTTATTTGGAAAAGGAGGCTCAAATATTCTATGTGGGTGAGATAGATACAAAGACTAGCAAGGGATTCTGGCATCCATCTTGGTTCCCATTTCCTCTGTGAAAATCCTTCAAAACAAAAAGTTATTGAATGTTGGAGTTAGAAGGGACATTGGAGATCACTTAGTCCAGTGGCCTCTCCTTTAGGAAACTGCCCTCTCAGGTATGTCTTCTTCTAGGAGTAGCCCCCATCCAGTGACTCAGCCACAGGAGTCAAAAGGCTCAGACCTCTTGCCCCAAAAGGGCACACCTCAGAGGGGCCATCCCAGCTCCAGAGCTCTCCATGTGGTCAGTTGACTTCTTTTTTGTTTTTTTTTTTTTGTTTGTTTTTTTGTGGGACCCTCGCTGGGAACGAACCAGCGCTGTAGAGGCTGTGGGCAGCCTTGAAGCCCAGCGCTCAACCGCTGCACCACCAGGGGAGGCCCTGACTTCTTTTTTGGATTGCTTCAGAGCTTAACTTCTCAGCCCCAATCCGGCTTTCTTCTCCACCCTTCCACTGGAAAGTTCTTATCTAGGGGAGAAAATTCCCTCGCAAACAGCCCACACACAAATCTCCACCTGAGTCAGCTTTTGGGGGAACCCAAATAGCAACAGGGCTTATATAAATAAAGGTACAGAGCCCCACTGAAGACAGAGAGACCTCCATCTGTGGAATATGGTCAAGTAACTCATACTTGTGAAAGACACTGCCTACTTCCTGACTTACAGGAAGAAGTCAAGGATGTCGAGGTGACAGCCTATCTCCTCTCTACAACCTCAACAGGGCTATTTAATCATCCAAGCACCAGAGAAGTGGGACTGTGAAAGCCATTCCCTCCCTCCCTCGTAGAACCATACCACCCTTGGAACACCCAACCAGAAAAAAGTTTAGGCGATCCTTAAAGACCTTTAAGGAAGATTCCAAAACTACCCTTAGTACAAGCACCTCTTGTAAGAGTGAGAAATCTTAACCATATCAGAAATGTACCCTTGCAATAATTTAAATTCCTGACACCCTGAGTTAATTTTTGTTATTTTAGGCAGAGCAATGGAAGATTTATAAGCTGCTCTTCGACTCTAAGACTCATCTTCAATTTTTTCCTTCAAGGTGAAGGATGCTGTTTCCACTAGTTTCACTGCAAAAGATCATGCTTTCAATTCTATCATCTGTGTGGCTTTTAGTAAAGAACATAAAAGAACTTCTTTCAAATTTTGGTTTGAGTGTTGCTCATTTTAATGGCTGTGCCAGTGTCTCGCCTCTTAAAGTCTGTTTTATCATCCTATGTGGCAAATGGCACTCTGGTATAATAGCAAGTCACGACCTTCAAGCCACCAAGGACACTTGGTTTCCATTCTCAAAGCAGGTATTCCCACAGCCTGGGGGCCCCAGCAGGATTTCTAACTGACTAGGTAGGAAGGGATTAAGAGGTAGGAAGAAGAAATGTTAAACCTGCATAGGTCCTAGGAACAGAGAAGCCACTGTACCCACACAGAATAAGGCGGAGGGAGGAATTCTGTAGAACTCAGTCAGAGGCAGGAAGCCTATAAGGGTTATGTATTTCTGCCTATGAAAGAAATCTTAGCACATTAGTTAGTTCTTTCTTGCCAAGAACCCTTGAGATATTTAGGATTCTGAGTTATAAAATAAAAGTGAAATAAGCCATATTTTTTTCCCCTCAGGATGCTTTCTGGATCTGCATGGCAAATAACTTATATAGGAGAAATAAAGGTGGTATTCACTTATCTGCTTTGATCCCCTTTGCAAAAGAACCACCCAGTAATTATATTTAATTGTAGGTTGATTTTTTAAAATTTATTTATTTATATATTTCTTTTTTCTAAGGTATAGTCCCCATAGAATTTCCTCCACCAATTCAGGGGACTGTGGTGACGGTGCACAGGTGAATTGGTGAGGATTTTTATATTCATTAAGAAAATTTACACCAGTTGTTGTCAACCACTTGGCCAGACACAGCGAAGGGAGCACTACTGGCATCTAGTGGACAGAGGTCAGAATGCTGTTACACCCTACAGGGTACAGGACAACTGCAAATAACAAAGAACTATCTGGTCCAAAATGTTGCTGGTGCTGAGACTGAGAAAGCCTGACTTAAAATAATTCCATGGCCTCCTAAACATATTCACCTCTTCAGGAAGCTTCAGGCATGGCTTCTTCTCCTCTAGACACACAACTAGCCTAGAAAAATTACAACCTGCTTGACTAACAAGCTCATTGTCTTGTTTTTGATGGAGGGAGAGTTGAGGGAAAAAAGGCAAGTGAAATCCCAATTATGAGCTAAAAGTAGGCTTGACCTTGGTTTATGGGCTCCCTTCAAAAGCTACGCATTGTGTAGAGACCTGTGGGTGGGCAGACTTGGTCAGAAAATACCAGAATTCTCAGAATTACTTCTTAGCTCAGTCTTGCTCAGAGACACATCTTGCTTTCAACTCTGTAATAATCTTATTTTCCCACTTTGAAACAAGAATTGAATACTGTCTAATAAATAATAAGGTAACCTCTTTAATTAGCATTGAAACCATCTCAAAGATTTTGGGAAAACACTTCCCCAAATCTGAGATATTTTTGTGTATACACCACTCCTTATTTTCCTATAGAATAGACTGGGCATGCCAATTTTCTTTGCAGCTATAGTTATAAGCAACAACTTTGTAGTTATCCTGTGCTTCAACCTGAGGTAGCATAAACAGAAATGTCAGCCAAGCCACGAGGGCATGCTGGAGCATATAAGAGTGTGGGATTGCTGCATAATGACAGGATCCTACTACAATAGGCCTTTTGAAATGTCTTAAAAAGAAATCTTATGTCTAGAATACAAAGTCCTCCTCCCCAGGCCCCAACTACCCCCACTCACCCCAGTCTCATTCCTGCTTCAGCTGAAAAGTTCAAAAAGAGAAAAGGTGCCAGAATTTTGAAACATATAAATGTGAAGTAATTTTTTGCCTTTAAAATACATATTCCTAAGAATGGTCTTCAAGTAGGATTCTGGGAAGATGGCAGAATAGAAAGTACCAGGAATCTCTCTCCCCACCCAGACAATTACACAGGCAGAATCTGTCTGATGTCACTATTTGGAGATTCTGGAGAATATCGAAGGATTGCAACATTGGGGGAAGGCCGAGTCACTAGTGCAGTCATATCCACCATCCCCAACCCCTGGCCCCATGAGAGGCATCTATGCACCTTTTCCTGGCACAACTTGAACACAGTTTGAATGTTAAATGTAATCCCCAGGATAACCACAAAGAAAATACTATAGAGTATATACAAAATAAAATGAGAAAGTATTTTAAATTTTTACCACACACACAAAAAAAAATCAGTTAAACACAGGACAGTAATGCAAGATGAGGGCCAAAAAGTATACAACATAAAATAGCATAATGACCAAAGGCCTCCTTATCAAGTAATTATTTTTTAAAAAATATTTACTTATTTTGTAGAAGAACTGGGGTGTAGGCCTGAGGTGTGGGGGGTGAGAGGATTTACCAGAGACAGAGTTGGAAGCAGAACAGGTGGATTTACTGAAATTCACTACTAAGGGGAGCAGCAACCACAGCAGAGGTCTACTGTGCCATATGTGTTAGCTCCCTGGCTGGGGATCAAACTCAGGCCTGCAGGGGTGATGGTGCTGACACTTAACCCTAGGCCACCAGAGAGCCCTTTACCTTAAATTTAAATACATTAAACTCCTCAAAAGACAGAGATTGCTAGTGTATAAAGGACACACGAGTGGCCTCCCTGATGGCATAGGGGTTAAGTCAGTGCTCTCATGCTATCATTGCTGCGGCCTGAGTTTGATCCCCAGTCAGGGAACTAACCCACCCATGGCACAGCAGACCTCTCCTGTCTCACCCACTGTTCCTCTCAGCAGGGTATTTCACTTAATCTGCCTGTTCTGCTCCCCACTCTGTCTCTGGTGACTCCTCTCGCCCTCGCCCACCCCCACCCCCCTATCCTGCACCTCTGGCCTACACCACAGTTCTATTATGCATAAGGAAATAAATTTTTAATTTTAATTTTTATTTTTAAAGATTTATTTATTTTTATACAAGAGCTGGGGTACAGGCCAGAGGCGCGGGAGGGTGGGAAGATTCACCAGAGACAGAGCGGGGAGCAAAACCGGCAGACGACCGAAATACGCTGCTGAGGGGAGCAGTGGGCACAACAGGAGAGGTCTGCCACACCATGTGGGAATCTCCCGGGCCAGCTGGGAATCAAACTCGCGCTGCAGAGGCTGTGGACAGCTTCACAGCGTGGCACTCAAACTGCTGCACCACTGGGGAGGCCCAATAAATTTCAATCCTATTTTATAAGTTGATTTATAAAATTTCATTAATAAAGTGTTCACTTTATAAAATAATAATGATATAAAACACAACACAACAAAACCAGACAACGATAAACCAGAGACATTCTGCAGGGGAGGAGGAGGGAGAGGGATCAGAGGGAGGGAGAGAGGAGCACAGTGGACTGAGGTTATGGTGCATGGGTGCATTGGTGAAGGATACTCTATGGGGACTACAACTGAGGGGGGGGGGAAGCAAATATTGTTTAAAAATGAACAATGATATAAAAAATCAATAAAATAATAAACTCAAAAAAATTAAAGTGTTCATTTTATGAGCAACTTTTCATGAATTATAAATTACAGAATGAAGATACTCCTGTTGCTGTCTAACATAGGCATCACTTGGATTGTCATGTACCCTTATCTGGTATCTGCTACTGGTGATATGAGCTTTTCAGTATCTCTCATTCCTTACAGAGATGGTCAGCATGGAGGCCATCCTCCTAGATTAGAAAATATCACCTTAATTAGAAGCTTAGATAAAAAGACATCTAGAGGGCAGGAGAACTTTGGAAAATATTCATACCCACAAACAGCATAAATTTTCTCCTTCCCAGGAGGGACAACCTGGGCAAAGAAATAAAAGGAATAGACTGGCAAAAAGTCCCCCAGTCCCTGTACCCTCAAGGAAAAAAAAGACAGATTTTCTTACATATCCCAAAGGGCAAGTTTATTATTTAAAAAAAAAAAAAAGGAAAGGTGAAGAATACACTTGCAGACACAGTGGGCAGAAAGAACTGCTGCTGTTGTGACTTTGCAAAGGAAAAACGTTAGTGAAAAGAAACACCTGCATAGTCACAGGTGGGCAGGAGAGTTGCCAGAAGACACATTCTTTGATGCCAAAGTTTATTCCTGCCTTTGGATTCTAGGCAAGAAGGGTTTCTGCACTGCAACCTGGAAGAAGACAAGGCCACTAGATTCTCTCCACTGAAGTTTCTCCTCCCTGCCCCCCGTTTAATGCTATCAGCACAAACCTCCCTCTGAATGTGTGTTCAGAAACAGATCAATGCAAGTGCTCATCTCAGTGAAGTGTGGCAAAAACAGTATGCACACTTGATGCAGACCGTATGCTCTTTGGATCAGTCAAGGCCTGCAACTCAAAACCTGTGATTATTTATCACAAAATTGTTCATAATATTCTAGATATGGAAATAACCTAAACGCCCATTAAGAGATGAATGGATTTTTCATTTCTGAACAATCATTTATTTTCATGTAATCTATATATAGTATATATGGGTATCAATAGCCTTAGATGACACATCCATAAATATACATATACCCATATCCACAACATGGATTGAGCATATTATGTTAAGTGAGATAAATCAGACAGAAAAGGACAAGTAATGTATTATATATGGAATCTAAAAAAGTGAAACCTGAAAAAAAATTTAAAAATTAAATTAAAAAAAACTTGTATAAAACACAGTAAAATTGTGGTTATAAGGGGATGAGTAGTGCAGAGGTAAGACTGATGTTGTTTAAAGCTACAAATTTGTGGGCCTCCTGGTGGCGCAAGGGGTTAGGACACAACCTGTGAAGATGTCCACAGCCACTGCAGCACAAGTTCAAGGCCCCAGCCGGCCAGGGAGCAACCCACATGGCGCAGCGGACCTCTTCTGATTCAACTGCTGCTCCCCTCAGCATTGTACTTTGGTCAACCCGCATGTTCTGTTCCCCATTCTGTCTCTGGTAAATCCTCTCACCCCCCACACTTCTGGCCTGTTCTCCAGCTCTTGTATGCATAAATGGATGGATCTTTAAAAAAAAAAGCTACAAATTTGCAATGAATCATAAATAAGCCAGTGATATAACATACACTATAATGAATTTAGACAATTCTATAATTATGTAATATAACAATTTGCTACAGTTGCTACAATATACTATAATGATGTAATGAGTCATAATATGTAATATGTCAAAGTAACACATTGTTCACCTTATATTTATGCTATGTTAATTGTCAAATTTAATAAAATTTAAAATAAAATTGCAAATTTAATTATTATATCACCTTGATATAATTAACCCATAAATGTCTGTACCTCTATGCAACTTGGCAGAGATCTTTGATAATTCAAGTCTCCTTCATGGTGGTGGCTTCCAAAATGTATATTCTCACATTCACTCAGTGCTTTCAGACTGTGTGAATATGTGTGTGAGGAATTACAAGTTCTAGGAAAGAATGGATGGGAATTTTTTTTTTAAGATTTATTTATTTATGCAAGAACCGGGGTGCAGGCCAGATGCACAGGAGGGTAAGAGGATTCACCAGAAACAAAGCGGGGAACAGAATAGGCAAACTGACAAAATATACTGCTGAGGGGAGCAGTGGGCAAGACAGGAGAGGTCTGCTGCGCCATGTGGGATTCTTGCCGGCTGGCCGGGATAGAACCTGAGCTGCAGAAGCTGCGGACAGCTTCACAGTGTGGCACTCAACCACCTGTGCCACCAGGGAGGCCCCTGGATGGGAATTTAATAGACATCTCTGTCTACAACCAGAGTTTGGAGGTGACATGCACTTCATTTCATGTTAAGCACAAATCGAACTAAAGCAAGTTCTATTTATAATAGCACACTCTGACCTGACCCAAGAAAACAAGCTAATAGAGTATAAGTCATACATCTGTTCCTTAGATGAAAAAGTGGATCCTCCCCACTGGCATGTCAGTACAGATAGAAGCTTGACAGTAGACTGTGGATTCAACGAAAGACTAAAAATGCTTGGTGTGCTTATTTCTATAGATTGTTTGATAATACATGATTAGGGCAGCTTCTTATAGCCCCAATGGAATTTCCACTGATAAGCTAATGAGATAGAAACAAAGACCCATTTGTCAAAATATTTTTAGGAAACTCTCAGTAAAAACTAATATTGCTTCATTCTCATCCTTATGGCAATATGTTGGTAAAGATAGTGACATTATTTATAGCATGAGAGAAGTGTCAAAATTACTTAAGGAGCATTTATCTTTTCCTCTTTTTATACAAATTACCTCTGTGTTACTTTCCAAACTCCTCTGCATTGGAAAACAAAATGGCCTCCATTGTTGATTGGCAATTCATATAACATGTAACTTGTTAGAATAAAAATCCCTGCCTCCTATTTCCAGGGCATCAGTAAATTGAGCATTTCCACAGCAGCTTTTTCTGAATGAGAAAACAGAGTAGTAGCTTCTTAGTCCCTTTATACACTCAAAAAGTTTCTTTTCAAGGTGATGGAAACATTAAGTCTGGCTCCTGAGTTTAGGAAAGAGGTATCAAAGTGATGGCGAGTAGGTCTGCAGATGTGTTTTGCTTGAACTATACAGCTCTCTGAAAATCAAGACTGCCCATACCAAATCTACTTTTCCAGCTTCTGATAAGGTAATTCTGAATCCACAATCCCGCATAACAAAAATTAGCTAGGCTTTACCACAATCATCCCTTTCAAAAAGTCCCCAGGTTCCCACATCTAATTATAAAAATTTCACTCATTTTAATTAGTACCAGGCCTCTTTAGAAACATGAAAGTGACCCTTTGTTAAGAACTCCAAAGAGAGATTTGCACAGGCACCCAAGGTACCTGCAGGTAACTGACAATTAAAAAAAAGAAGTGATCTCTGAAGAGGAAATGAAAATGGCCAACAGACATATGAAAAAATGTTCAACATCACTTGTAATCAGGGAAATGCAAATCAAAACTACCATGAGATACCATCTTACACCAGTGAGAATGGCATATATTAAAAAAACTAGCAACAACAAATGTTGGCGAGGGTGTGGAGAAAAAGGAACTCTCCTGCACTGCTGGTGGGAGTGCAAATTGGTCCAACCACTATGGAGAGCTGTGTGGAGATTTCTGGACCTACTAAACATAGAGTTTCCATATGATCCAGCAATTCCACTCCTAGGTATTTACCCAAACGACACAGAAACATCAATTCCAAAGAGCACCTGCACCCCTATGTTTATAGCAGCACTATTTACAATAGCTAAGCTTTGGAAACAACCCAAATGCCCAAAAACAGATGACTGGATCAAGAAGATGTGGTACATATACACCATGGAATATTACTCAGCATTCAAAAAAGACAAACACATGCAATTTGCAGCAACATGAATGGCGCTGGAAGGGATCATGCTCAGCAAAATAAGCCAGAAAGAAAAAGAAAATTACCAGATGGTCTCAGTCATAGCAGGAATCTAGAAAACTTAAATAAGGGACCAGGAAAATGAATAACTGTAAGAAAGTGAAAATCAAAATCAACAAAAAACTATGAACCAGAGACACTTTTTGGGGGTGGGGGGTGGGAGGGGAGGGATTGGGGTCAAAATGAGAGGGTTGCAATTGTATGGGGAATATAAAAATAAAATCTATTATTTAAAAAATTTAAAAAAAATTTAAAAAAAATTAAAATTGAAAAAAAAAAAAAGAAGCGAAAAGAGGGCCTCCCCTGGTGGTACAGCGGTTGAGCGCTGGGCTGCGAAGCTGCCCACAGCCTTTGCAACGCCAGTTCCATCCCCAGCTGCCGATGAGGGCCCCACAGGGCGTGCAGACCTCTCCTGCCACACCTGCTGCTCCCCTCAGCAGTGTACTTCATCAGTCTGCCTGTTCTGTTCCCGGCTCTGGCTCTGGTGAATTCTCTCACCCTCCTGCGCTTCTGACTGCACCCAGTGCTTGTATAAATAAATAAATAAATAAATAAATCTTTTTTTAAAAAAGTGAAAAGAAACAGCTATATAAATAAGTTTCCTTATTATGCACTTAATATCATTTTTATTCAAGAATATCAGAAATTATAACTACCATCAAATTGACAACTTTATACAGTATAGTGTTATACTGGTTTAACTGTTAAAATGCTGGCTTTTTTCCCTGAAGGAACAGAAGAAATTTATGAGCTTTCCAAGAAATGGAAAAACTTTTTAAAGAGCAACATTGAGGCCCATTCTTTGATTTTTACCTTAACTTATGCTTTAGCAATCCAACAGAATTCTGGACACCTAAAAAGTAACACTCCCATCTTTTAAAGTGAAAAAAAGTAATTACAATGGTTATTTCTTAATCCAGGACCGAACATTCCTAAATATTAAGAATTTTTTTTCATTAAATTTGTTTCAGAAAATCTCTAGACCTTTCTGGGTAAATGAAATTAATGGAAATTAATTTTGATAAATGCCTAACTACAATAATTAAACCTTCTGTAACTAGAACAAATACATCGTTCAGCTCCCAGGAGAGAAACATTTTCTTCTCTTCTACTGATATGGTGGAAAAATACTCATTTGAAGTTAGAGAAACTTAGTTCATCATAGCCCTTGTTATGTGATCTTTAGGATATTACTTTACCTTCTGAACTCCCTTTTCTTCACCTATAAAATTGGGAGTAATAATATCTATTTCATGAAGCTGTGGTGAAAAATTAATAAGTATATTAAAATAGCTAACAGTGTCTGACACTCAGCATTGTAAAAATATTTCTCTCCTTCACACACGGGAGGGAAAGAGGTACCCCTTATAAAAATTTTAATTTATAGGAGACTAAGGTGGAATACAGAATCTTTAGGACACTGAATCTATACTATCTGACACTTAATGGTAGACACATGTAATTAAAAATTTGTCCAAACTCATAGAACGTATACTACCAAAAGTGAACTCTAAAGTATGGATTTTGAGTGATAATGATGTGTAATTGTAGGTTCATCAATTATAGCAAATGTATCATTCTGATGCTGGGATGCTGATACAGTGGGAAGCTGCACATATTTGGGGAAAGGAATTAAATGGGAAATCTTTATACCCTCTTCTCTATATTGCCGTGAAACTAAAACTACTTAAAAGTAAAATGTATTTTAAAAGCAATTGGTTTGGAAATATATGGCAAATTTTGGCTATTTCTAACCCATTGCAAAATTGCTATTATAGCAACTTTATTATAGCTGTCAAAGGAGAACAATGTTATAAATCAAATGTTATTTAGTGCTGACCTTGAAAATTATACCTACAAGTAGACCTAATATATACCCATCAATATAAAGCCTAAAAAACAAAGCAGGAGTCCAACAGAAATGCACACATATGTTCATGTACAAGACAAGTATAAGAATGTCCATGAAAGCATTTTTAGTAGAGCTCCGCAGTAGTAGATCCACGCTAGAAATAACTTATGTCCATCTATGGTAGAATTATGGTACACTTTAACAATGGAATAATAGATAACAATGAGAATGAACATTTTTACAACATGGTAGACTCTCACAAAAAATAATAAAAAGCAAAAAATAAAAGACTTTTTTTGGTGTGAGATTCAACCATGTTGTATAATTATATCTATGGTATGAAAGTCAGGATATTGGCTACCTTTGGGAGGAGGGTAGTAAAGACTATCAGAGGGCTTCTGGGGTCCCAGGGGTGTTCTGTTTCTTCATCTGAGAGTTGTTTACACAGCTGTGAGAGAAATTATTGAGCGCTACAGTTATAATTTATGCATTTTCCAGACTGTATTATTATGCACATGTTTATAAATGAACAAAGTTTTTTTTTTTTTTTTTTTTTTTTTTTTTAAATTTTTTTTTTTTTTTAAATAGAGGCATGTTTTATTTATTTATTTATTTGTTTGTTTGTTTGTTTGTTTATACATGCACTGGGTACAGTCAGAAGCGCAGGAGGGTGAGAGAATTCACCAGAGCCAGAGCAGGGAGCAGAGCAGGCAGAAGGACCGAAGTACACTGCTGAGGGGAGCAGCGGGCGGCAGAAGAGGTCTGCGCGCCATGCGGGACCCTCCTCCGGTGGCCGGGGAGCAGCCGGGGATCGAACCGGCGCGGCAGAGGCCGCGGGCAGCTTCGCAACCCAGCGCTCAACCGCTGAGCCACCAGGGAAGCCCTAAATGAACAAAGTTTACCAAAAAATAAGGCAATAAAGCAATTTAAAGACTGGCATTAAATATAAAAGATACCAGATTGAACCTGAATTTATTAATTCAACAATTCCTTACTGAACATTTACTTTGTAGCCAGTACTATGTTTGATTTTGATAACTTTATTAATGGTAACTGTTAGGGATTGAATTATGTCTCCCCAAATTTGTGCTATGGCCCTCAGAATGTGATATTATTTGGAGACAGGGTCTTTACTGAGGTAACTAAGTTAAGGTCATTAGAGTCAGTTCCAATCCAGTATGACTGGTCTACTTACAAGACAAGGAAATTTGAACATAGACACACATAGAGGGAAGATGACCTAACAGACATAAAGAAGATAACTACCGATAAGTTGAGAAAACAGGCAGAGGGCTGGGATAGACTGAATCCTCAGAATGAATTAACCCTGGTTGCCTTGCTCTCACAATTCTAGCCTCCACAACAGTGAGACAATAAATGTTTCATCAAGCACTAGAAATGTCCCAAACCTGCAAAAAGTACTGTCCTTGACAACAACCATGATAACTGCAATATAGGACAGCACATAAAAGGAAAAGTGACATAATTAAGAAATATAAAAGATTCTCCTGAGGAAGTTTTAACTAAGACAAATATAAAGTAAAAGAAACACTAGGAAAAAAGGAAAGGGACAAACCTTCCACACAGAAGAAACAGTACATTTTAAAGCCCCTCAGAAGAGGAAAAGAAAGAAGGCAAGTACTTGATTTGTAGAAAGTGAAGAATAAAAGATAGAAGAGGTAAATTTTTTTTTTTTCCTTTTCTTGCTGCTGTTGGGGCGGTGGTGGTTGGCAGCAGCTGCAGTGATGGTGTGTGCATGTGTAAACCTCTGAAGCGACTGTGCTTCTCACATGGATGCACTTATGTTTCATCCACCTTAGCGATGTCGACTAGAACTGCAAGTTAGGAAGGGCAAGGGAATGTTTTCCATGACTTCGATATGTAATTCCCTGTTTAAAAGATTCCTTTTTTTTTTTTAATTTAATCTTTTTTTTTTTTTTAAGATTTATTTATTTATTTTATACAAGCACTGGGTACAGTCAGAAGCACGGGAGGGTGAGAGAATTCACCACAGCCAGAGCGGAGAGCAGAGCAGGCAGAAGGACCAAAGTACACTGCTGAGGGGAGCAGCGGGCAGCAGGAGAGGTCTGCGCACCATGCGGGACCCTCCTCCGGTAGCCGGGGAGCAGCCGGGGATCGAACCTGAGCTGCAGAGGCTGATGGGCAGCTACGGGCAGCTTTGCAACCCAGCGCTCAACCGCTGCGCCACCGGGGAGGCCCGAAGAGGTAAATTTTTTAAAAAGATTTATTTATACATACCAGAAATGGGGTACAGGTCAGAGGTGTGGGGGGTGAGAGTATTCACAAGAGACAGAGTGGGGAACAGAACAGGCAGATTGACTGAAATACACTACTGAGGGGAGCAGCAGGCAAGCCAGGAGAGGTCTGTTGCACCATGTGGCTGCGCTCAGCCACCTGCTCCACCAGGGAGGCCCAGAAGAGGTAGATTTAGAAGATAAAGCTGGATGGGCAACTGGAATCCTGATTACATATGGTCTTTTAGGCCAAGTTAAGGACTTTGGACTTCATCTCAAAAAGCAATGATAAGACAACCAAACATTCTGTATATCACAATATGAACAAATATGAACTACTCAGCATCACCTATGAAATATCCTTGCCAAATAGTTGGACCTAAATATAGTCAAGCCTTTAGAACTAACTTCCATTTATAGGAAACATAAGAAGTGAAATAACAAGCTAAATACTATAAGGTGGGGCCTCCCTGTTGGTACAAGGGGTTAAGACACAACCTATGAAGCTATCTGCAACCACCGCAGTACCAGTTCAATCTCCAGCCAGGGAACTACCCACATGGCACAGCAGACCTCTCCTGGCTTGCCCGCTGCTCCCCTCAGCAGTGTATTTCAGTCAATCTGCATGTTCTGCTCCCCACTCTATCTCTGGTGAATCCTCTCACCCCCTCACACTTCTGGCATGTACCACAGTTTTTGTATGCATAAATAAATCAATCTTTGAAAAATAAATAAATAATACTATAAGGGAACAATTAGACAAATACAGAATGTGGGACATTCCCAGTAACAACCAGATGAGTCCAATTAGTCAATGACAAAAGGAAAAAACAAGGGGGGAGGGGTTTACACACAATAACCAAAGAGAATAGAGGAACTTTGTTTAGATCCTGTTAGAAACAACTGTAAAAAGGCATTTTTAAAGTAATTAGTAAAATTTAAATATGGATTGAATAGTAAAGAATAGTAGTTGGTACCTCCCTGGTGGTGGAAGGGGTTAGGACACAGCCTGTGAAGCTGTCCACAGCCTCTGCAGCAGATCCTGGGAGCAAACCACATGGTGCAACAAACCTCTCCTGGCTGCTCCCCTCAGCAATGTACTTCCATCGATCTGCCTGTTCTGTTCCCTGCTCTGTCTCTGGTGAATCCTCTCATTCTCCCCCTCCCCCACATCCCACACCTCTGGCCTGTACCCCTGCTCTTGTATACATCAATAAATAAATCTTTAAAAAAAAAAAAAAAGAAAAAAAGAATTGCTAGTAGTTAAAAAAAAAAAAAGATGCTGCGCCTTCTCAGTGAAGATGTAATCTTAAAAGCAGAGCCAAGCACAAAATAGCCAAGCACAAAATTCATACTGGTTGAATTTTGGTATTTAAAATTTAGAAGGTTGGGCCTCCCCTGGTGGCGCAGGTGGTTGAGTGCTGGGCTGTGAAGCTGCCCGCAGCCTCTGCAGCGCCAGTTCGATCCCTGGCCACCTGCGAGGGTCCCACATGGCGCAACAGACCTCTCCTGCTACGCCCGCTGCTCCCCTCAGCAGTGTATTTCGTCAGTCTGCCTGTTCTGTTTCCCGCTCTGGCTCTGGTGAATTCTCACCCTCCTGCGCTTCTGACTGTACCCAGTGCTTGTACAAATAAATAAATTTTTTAAAAAATAATTAAATTTAGAAGGTCAAGAAGTTCTGTGAAATCAATTGTACCTTTGTGGAATAAGTCTTTCAACACATTGCTTTTTAAGTTGTGCCCATGTATTTCTTTTGATTGTAAATGACATAGAAATTATCTAGTGAAAATACATTCATGAAGAAAATGACAGAAAGTTAGACAGTAGCAGAGCTGATGTGATGTTAAGGACCGCTCCTGTGCTAAGCTCACATAGTACCTTTCGGTGCAATATACAGGGCGGTTCTCAGAGCTTCCATACCCTGTAAACTTACAACTCAACTTTTTCTCCTCCCCGGGTTGACTTTATATTCTCACTTTTCCTTTCAATTCCTTTTTCATCTGCAGGCGTTTTAACTTACTTTCCTTGGGAAAACTGCCAAAGGTAATGCTGACAGAGAAGGAATAATAATGAATATGGGAAAAACATTTCAAAACCAAAGTAAAATTAACCATAACAACAAAAGCTTCTATTTCAAGCTTTCTCCAAATTTTTTTACCTATTTCATTCTCCAGGATTACATGGACACATTTTTTCCTAATCTCTGTCAAAAAACACATAATGGCTTTCTATCAATCATATAGATCTCAAAGAAAATAAAGAGTTAAAGCTATTTAATACCAAAAGAATCAATACTGCTAAACTACCTTCTCTTTTTCCCTTCCTTTTTTCAGTCTTTCATGTTTTCTTCTCAAAAATCACAGTTAATATGCCGGTCAAACATAAAAATATTATTAGTTAGTATAAGTCTTTTAACATACTGCTTTTTAAGTTGTGCCCATGTATTTCTTTTAAAAATATTATACTTTATAAAATCGAATTATAATTTTACAGTATTGTGTTTAGCAATATGTGGAAAAACTGAAAATTCAGTCAGTGCTCTTTTGGATTTATAAATCAAGCCAACCCTAATATTAATGTGGAAAGATAGCTTAACATAGGTCATCAGGTATGTCAATATATCAAATACTCCAAAGAAGAATAATTATATAGACACAAATGGAAAAAAATGTGGGATTTAGTAAGTATAAGCCAAGTAGAGATTTATGTGTTTCTGACACCTATTACATTAAAATTATAATTACTTTCCACTAGATTCCTCCACTATGTTTTATATTTACACTACATATACACATCACTGATCCTCACAACAAACCTCAAGGGGAAATATTACTGCCCACATTTTACAAAGATAAGAGGTAGGGCCAGAATTTAAGTGTGAGAGTGTCTGATTCCAAGTCCATATTATTCCATATAAGGTTAAAAAAAACATTGCATTTAAACTCAGGAGGGGAAAACATAGGCTTTTTGTTCTTATTATAACAGCAGTCAATTTTTACCATGCTTCATAATCAAGGCTGACATTCAGCTGGTCTGCTTTGGTATGGCATAAGGACTAAAAGTTGTTTTGTTTTATCGGGTATCTGTTCTGTTTAGTACCCATGCCATGCGGATCACCAAATATTTTGAATATCACACCTTTCCATGATACCTAACTCTTGAGTTTTCAATAAAAAGCTTATTCGGACATTTGCAATAATCCAAAAATTACTCAAAATTACTTCTTATGGACACAGGTATCTCAGGTCTACTTCTATGCAAAATTGGTCCAGTCTTCTCTAGGTAGTAACTTGGGAAGAGTCCTAGTTTTTACAGAAGCCTAAACTTTGCCACTTATATGTATCAAAGCATGGAGCACAACTTTAAATCGGTACAAAATTTACCATACTCTAGGTTTTCATCCATGAGACCAACCTGGAAATGACACCCTACTTTTTAGCATTTGATATTTGGGGAAACAGTCTAAGAGAGACAAGATACTACTCATATATCCTCAGTTCTTGCTATCAAATTAGATAACCAGAAAGGAATTTATCTGGACATTAGCTTATGCCCTTAAATAGAAATGCCTAAACTGAGTTTTCTAGTGTTTTATCAAGATTCAATATGAAAAATGACTATATAGAAAAAAGGAGGCGCTAGTATAAATGTTTCAAAGGTAAATTTAAATGTCATCATAACTAAAGAAGTATGGATTTCTGTGAGTTTCATATTCTAGATTTATTTATGTTAGTTATACCAAAATCAGTTTCTCCAATCCACCACACATAAAATATTATAGAAGCTCTCTCAACTGGTTAAGATATAGAACTACCAAAAAACATGTTCCATTAAATTGACTGTATCATCTTCTTTAGAAATTTCTGTAACTCCAGCCTGGGATCGAAGAATGGAATTGATGTCATGAGATAATTTTTGAAATCCATTCTGTAAACATATATTTGCCATTTCCTGCCAGTTTTCTATGGAGCAAAATGGATCATTTATCATAACTTGTTCAATTGCATCTGAAGAAAAAAATACAAAATTATAGTATGATATTTATTTTATTTGATAATCCATTCTTAGCAATTCATCATAAATAGAAAAAATACATTTCTACTTAATTAATAATAAATTAGATTTCCATACCTGATTCCTGTAAGTTTAACATGGTAAGTTCATCATAGTAAGTGCTTAAGGGTTATTAATTCCTTCTCCTTCTCCATTTTCTTTAACCTTTAATACCTTAAATCAACCCTCTACCATTTCTAACATTCCCCACTCCTCTGCTCATCTCCTTCTTGATTAGGTTAGATGTTGAAGGCTACAAGAAACAAACCTCAAAAAGTGAAGAATGTATTAGGTTCAGACTTGCTTGTGTAGTTTACACGTAGCCACCAGAAACTATCAAATAACTTAACAATTATAATTCAGGTTTCATGATCCTTCAATCAGTTTTATAAATGCCCTTTTAGTGCTGACCCAAGATTTTAAAAGGTTGTTGGCAAACCCTCTATTTTATCTCTAGATAGAGACCTCCAAATAATATAACCTACATGACAAGTATTTTTCTAAAGGAAATATTTTGCTTATTAAAGAAAAGTAATGAAATTCTTTACTTTTGAAAATCAATAGTGCCCCTCTTTGAGAGATATTTATACATAAAATTCATTTCTTATCTATTACCTGCATTATTTAAAATACTTAATGTAAGGATCTTTTTCAGAATATTGTCATCACTATTATTTCTATCATGGTTATTATTTTTTATTAAATAAAATATCTTAGTTGATATCTGTAGTGATCTTAAAATTATCTTCCTAAAATGTTTTTATATAATTTAACATCCATTTTTTAACCCCCATAATAATTTAAAGTCTAGTTTTCTGCTCAAGTTTATATTAAATTAGAGAAAAGAAAGGAAAAAGAGAAATTGAATTAGTTCTTCTTAATCCCACTGCAAAGTTATCTTCAGAGTAAATATATGTGGTAATATTTACATATATATTTTATTTAATAATTAAAAACACTTGAGTCTAAACAACATTTAAAATATAAAAGATTACTAAATATACACATATGTTAAAATTATAAAGTTTTTAGTGTTAACTATTACAACATTCCTCTCAAACTTCATAGAGATTCTCTTTTCTAATTTCCTCAAGAAATATATACCATTGCAACAACACAAAAAAGGAAAACTACGGGCCAATCTCCCTAATGAACACTGATGCAAAAATCCTCAATAAAATTTTAGCTATCAGAATCCAACAATGTATCCATAAGACAATTCACCACGACCAAGTAGGATTCATTCCAGGGACACAAGGATGGTTTAACATCCGAAAATCAATCAACGTTATACAACACATCAACAAAAAGAAATATAAAAACCATATGATAATATCAATAGATGCTGAGAAAGCTTTCGACAAAGGGCAACACCCATTCATGATAAAAGCCCTTGAAATTCTTGGGATACAAGGAACATACCTCAACATCATAAAGGCCATATATGACAAGCCAACAGCCAGTATCATTCTCAATGGTGAAAAGCTGAAAGCAATTCCATTAAGATCCGGAACAAGACAAGGATGTCCACTCTCACCACTGCTTTTCAATATAATACTGGAAGTCCAGAGCAATAAGACAAGAGAAAGACATCCAAGGAATCCAAATAGGAAAAGAAGAAGTCAAACTATCACTATTTGCAGATGACATGATAATATACATAGAGAACCCCAAAAACTCCACAGAAAAACTAATTCAACTCATCAATCAGTTCAGTAAAGTGGCAGGATACAAAATCAACACGCAAAAGTCAGTAGCCTTCCTATACACAAACAATAAATCTGAAGAAGAAGAAATCAAAAAAACCATCCCTTTTATTATTGAAACAAAAAAAATCAAATATTTGGGAATAAATCTAACAAAAGAGGTAAAGGACCTATACAAAGAAAACTATAAAACACTGTTAAAAGAAATAGAAGAAGACACAAAGAAATGGAAAGACATCCCCTGCTCATGGATTGGAAGAATAAACATTATTAAAATGGCCATCCTACCAAAAGCAATATACCGATTCAATGCTATTCCAATCAAAATTTCAATGTCATTCTTCAAAGAAATAGAACAATTATTGATGAAATTCATATGGAATCACCAAAAACCCCGAATAGCCAAAGCTCTCCTGAAAAAAAAAAGAAGGGAATGGAGGCATCACACTCCCAGACTTCAAACTATACTACAAAGCCATAATCATCAAAACTGCATGTTATTGGAACAAGAACAGACATACAGACCAATGGAATCGAATAGAAAATCCAGAAATAAACCCACAGATTTATGGTCAACTAATCTTTGACAAAGGAGCAAAGACTATGCATTGGAGCAAAGAAAGTTTGTTCAATAAATGGTGCTGGGAAAACTGGGTCGCTACATGCAAAAGAATGAAGTTTGACCACTACCTCACACCATACACAAAAATCAACTCAAAATGGATTAAAGAACTAGACATAAGACCTGAAACCATAAAATATATAGAAGGAAATATAGGTGAAACACTACGTGATTTGCACATCAAAGACATCTTTACAGACACATCACCCAAAGCAGTGATAGTGAAGGCAAAGATCAACAGCTGGGACTACATCAAATTAAAGAGCTTCTGCACAGCAAAAGAGACAATAACAAAAACAAAGAGAAACCCCACCAACTGGGAGAACATTTTTGCACCCAACACTAATGATAAAGGACTGATCTCAAAAATCTGCAAAGAGCTGATGAGACTCAACAACAACAAAGAAAATAATCCAGTCAAAAAATGGGCAGAAGAGCTAAAAAGAAACTTCTCTGAAGAGGAAATGCAAATGGCCAACAGGCATATGAAAAAATGTTCAACATCACTTGTCATCAGGGAAATGCAAATCAAAACTACCATGAGATACCATCTTACACCAGTGAGGATGGCACATATTAAAAAAACTAGCAACAACAAATGTTGGCGAGGGTGTGGAGAAAAATGAACTCTTCTGCACTGTTGGTGGGAGTGCAAACTGATCCAACCACTATGGAGAGCTGTGTGGAGATTTCTGGACCTACTAAACATAGAGCTTCCATATGATCCAGCAATTCCACTCCTAGGTATTTACCCAAAGGACACAGAAACATCAATTCCAAAGAACACCTGCACCCCTATGTTTATAGCAGCACTGTTTACAATAGCTAAGCTTTGGAAACAACCCAAATGCCCAAAAATAGATGACTGGATCAAGAAGATGTGGTACATATACACCATGGAATATTACTCAGCATTCAAAAAAGATAAACACATGCAATTTGCAGCAACATGGATGGCGCTGGAAGGGATCATGCTCAGCGAAATAAGCCAAAAAGAAAAAGAAAAATACCAGATGGTCTCACTCATAGCAGGAATCTAGAAAACTTAAATAAGGGACCAGGAAAATGAATAACTATAAGAAAGTGAAAATCAAAATCAACAAAAAACTATGAACCAGAGACACTTTTTGGGGGGCGGGGGCGAGGAGGGAGGGATTGGGGTCAGAAAGGGGGGCCTGCAATTGTATGGGGAATATAAAAATAAAATTTATTATTTAAAAAAAAAGAAATATATACCATTGCAATATAATGTAATCTTTATAATCTTTATATTTTTAAATTCCTAGTGTTAATTCTTGTCAAGGACTCTTGGAATATTAAATTAACTTATAAATAATAATATTAAACCTTTCCCCAAACAACCCACTACTATTTATTCATAACAACATTTTAGTCTACCTACCTTTCCCACCCTTACTTATTTCTTGAAGCAATTTAATGCCAACTTTTTTCATATCTACAGAGAACAGATGAAGTATAGCTAGACCAAAAGATAAAGGTGGTGGTTTTCCATTCCATTCTTTAGTGAGACACTGAATTAATTCAGCATGGGGACATAACTTTGTTAGCTGCATCAGTTCATCTGAAAGCAAAAACAAAAGACTGTTTCAACATCCTAACACGAAACACCTCAACTACTGGGACCAGCCATTGTCTATACCTGCCAATCAACACTTCTTGCTCTCAATGACCCATTCCAACCCAAACTCAACAATATTCTCCCAGTCAAGAAAATCAAACTTTGGGCCTCCCCGGTGGTGCAGCAGTTGAGCGCTGGGCCACAACACTGCCTGCAGCCTCTACAGTGCTGTTTCGATCCCCAGCCACTGACAAGGGTCCCACATGGCTCGCAGACCTCTCCTGCTGCACCTGCTGCTGCTCCCCTCAGCAGTGTATTTTGTCAGTCTGCCTGTTCTGCTCCCCGCTCTGGCTCTGGTGAATTCTTTGAACCTCCCACGCTTCTGACTGTACCCAGTGCTTGTATACATAAATAAATCTTTAAAAAAAGATAAAAAAAAAAAATCAAGCATAGCATAGCAAAAAAAAAAAAAGGGGGGGGGAATGCCTATAATAAAGTGTACCAGAAATAGAAAGTGTTATGAAAAGAAATGTGGTATAGGACGAGATAGGCAACAGAAAAATTGAATTCTAATTATAGATCCATTGCTCACTTAATCTTTTGGATCTCAGTTTTTACATCTTAAAAGAGACAGAAAAGATATTGTTTATTTCTAATGTTCAAGCTAAATACTACATTATGTTTGCCTATATCTGGTTATTCTTATTTGGCTAACTTCTAGAGTATAAAATATATTTCTTTCTGGCCTTGCACAGGAAATAAGAGCTCAGTAATTTTCTCCCTAAAAAATATCAAGTAATTAGAAACTCAAAAATGAAGATTTTAAGCCATGAGCTAGTTGGGTAGCTAATGGTTGAGCCATATGAAACTGTCTCTGTCAGACCAATCTTTAATACAAAAAAAGCCATTTCAAAAAATATGGTTTAATATACTTGTTAATCACAGAGGCAACTTAAAGCTGCAATTATGATGTCTTTCATAAATAGAGAAACTTTGAGTTAACGTTCTAGATTTTTAAAATAAAAGTATTTTTCTTGGGTCACAACAGAAGTAATTTTTCCAGAGTTCTTTTTTTTAAGGTTTATTTATTTATGCATACAAGAACTGGGGTACAGTCCAGAGGTGCTGGGGAGTTAGAGGATTCACCAGAGACAGAGTTGGGAGCAGAACAGGCAGACTGACTGAAATACACTGCTGAGGGGAGCAGCAAGCGCAACAGGAGAGGTCTGCTGTACCATGTGGGTAATCTCCCTGGCCGGGAATCAAACTCGTGCTGCAGTAGCTGCGGATTGCTTCATAGTGCTGATGCTTAACCGCTTGCGCCAGCAGGGAGGCCCCTTTCAGAGTTATTTCTAACAGACTTTCAAGAACTATTATAAGTATATTTGTACTCTGAAAGAAAATATGAGGGGGCCTCCCCTGGTGGCGCAGGCGGTTGAGCGCAGCGCTGTGAAGCTGTCCGCAGTGCCAGTTCAACCCTGGCCAGCCGTGCACCCAGGTGGGAACTGCAGGAACTCCCCAACTCCCAAGTTCAGTAGCCCCTACTGTTCCAGGAATAACAACTGGATGTCCCACCTGCCTTCAACAGTGATCCAGCTGAAGAGAGTGGAGGGGAAAGCCCTCCCCTACCTCTACTCACCAACCACAGCAGCCCAGGCACTAGGCAGGTACATCCACGCCCTGGTAAGAGAACTCAGAAGTCATGCCCACCAGCACCAGTTATACTGGGGCACAATGAATAGAACAAAGCCAAAGGCAAGCAATGGGAAGAAAAATACAAGTGATCAAGAAGGCCCTCTTGGAAACAATACACCACAGAAAGAAAGTCAACCTCCAGAACCCAATAATATGGCACAGAAGAATATCTCTACCTGACAGAAAAAGAACTCAGAATTGCCATAATGAAAAGAATCAATGAGTTAAGAGAAAACACAGAAAGGGAAAATAATACAATAAATGAACTGAGGAAAGGGAACAAATCCTTGAAGAAGAAATTTTTTTTTTTATCTTTTTATTTTTTTTTTTATAGAGGCATGTTTTATTTATTTATTTTGTTTGTTTTGTTTATACATGCACTGGGTACAGTCAGAAGCGCGGGAGGGTGAGAGAATTCACCAGAGCCAGAGCGGGGAGCAGAGCAGGCAGAAGGACCGAAGTACACTGCTGAGGGGAGCAGCGGGCGGCAGGAGAGGTCTGCGCGCCATGTGGGATCCTCCGCCTGTGGCCGGGGAGCAGCCGGGGATCGAACCGGCGCCACAGAGGCCGCGGGCAGCTTCGCAACCCAGCGCTCAACCGCTGCGCCACCGGGGAGGCCCTTGAAGAAGAAATTAAAGGAAATGGAGGCTAGTCAAAGGTTAGTGGAGGAGCTAAAGTATGATGGGAAAAGCCACAACAATAGAAGAAATGGAAGAATGAATCAGTACCCTTGAAGATACAAATATAAAAAGAGCCAAAGAAGAAAAGGAAAGATACAAAGGGAAGACGATGAAGGAACACTTGAAGAACTACCTGACACCATAAGGAAAGGAAATATGAGTCATAGGAATCCCAGGTGAGGATAGAGACAAGGGAACTGAGAAATTATTCAAAGAAATAATTGAAGAGAACGTCCCAAACATGAAGAAGGAAATGAAAATAGACATACAGGAAGCTAGAACACCAAGTTATCATAATGAAATAAAAGCTATAGCAAGACACATAATAGCTAAAGTTTCTAAGAGTACAAGGCAAGGAAATAATAATGAAACTGATGAGGGGGAAGAAATGGAACATTTAATGAAAACCAATTAGGCTGACATCAGACTTCTCTGAAGAAACACTAAGGGCAAGAACAAAGTTGAGTGACATATTCAACAAACTCCAAAACAAAAAAATACCAATCAAGAATACTTTACCTTGTAAAGCTCTTCATCCTCAATGAGAGAAAAATAAAGACCTTCTCAGACAAACAAAATCTCCAGAAATTCATTACCACTAAACTCAACTCCAAAAAATATTACAAGATGCCTTAAAGCCAAAATCAACAGAGGAATAGGAAGAACAGAGTAAGATATGGAATAGAGTCTCAAAATGATGAACAAAAAGGCAAGTACAGATTCCAATGTATCAATAACCCTAATTAAAAATATTAAACTCATCAATAAAAAGACACAGAGTAGCAAGCTGGATTAAAAAACAGAATGCAACCTTCTGCTGTCTCCAGGAAACACATCTAACTGCAAAAGATAAACACAGATTGAAAGTAAAGTGTTGGAAAACAATTATACAAGCAAATGGACTCCAAAAGTAGGCAGGAACAGCCATATTATTTCAGATAAAATAAGACTTCAAACTGAAAAAGGTAAAAAGAAACATATATGGTCACTACATTATGATCAAGGGGACAATACACCAGGAAGATATAATACTCCTCAATATATACTCACAAAATGAAGGAGCACCAGAATAGGTTAGACAATTTTTATCATTTCTGAAAACAGACATTGGAGAAAATACATATGTAGTAGGAGACTTCAACACCCCACTCTCACCAACAGACAGATCAATGAGACCAAAAAATTAACAAAGACATTATAGCCTTAAATAAAGACCTAGACCTCACAGACATTTATAGGACACTGCATCCCAAAAATTTTGATTACACATTTTTCTTAAGTGCACACAGATCATTCTCCAGGACTGATCATATACTGGGCCACAAGACAAACATCAACAGATACATGAAGATCAAAATCATACCAACTATCTTCTCTGATCATAAAGGCATCAAACTAGAAATAAACTAGAAAAGAGGGCCTCCCTGGTGGTGCAAGGGTTGAGACTCAATCTTTCAAGAACTATTATAAATATATTTGCACTCTGAAAGAGAAGGGTTCAGATGTAACCTATGAGGCACTCCGCAGCCTCTGAAGCACGAGTTCGATCCCTGGCCAGCCAGGGAGCAGCCCACATGGTGCAGCAGACCTCTCCTGCCTTGCCTGCTGCTCCCTTCAGCAGTGTACTTCAGTCTGCCTGTTCTGTTCCCCACTCTGTCTCTGGTAAATCCTCTCACCACCACCCCCACCCGGTCCCCCGCCTCTGGCCTGTACCCCAACTCTTGTATGCATAAATAAATAAGTCTTTTTAAAAAAAAGAAAAGAAAGCAAAGAATACTACAATTTCATGGAGATTGAACCCCACACTACAGGAAGACCATTAGATTAATGTGGAGATCAAAGCAAAACTATTACAATTTACAGATGATATGATAATATACAGAGTAACTTTAGAAAATGCATAGATTCTGAGTGGAGATAAGCCATTTGGATGAGGGATTCCTGAATCAGTCAGAACCAAGCTGACCTGCTGACTGATCACAGAGGCATGAGAGGGTAGATACCAGACAAACCGTCTATCTAGCACAGCTTAAACTGTCAACCCGCAGAATCATGAGCTAAACAAATAATCACTGTTTAAGACACTAAGCTTTGAGTGATTCATTACACAGCAAGACTTAACAGATAAAGCCCATAGAATGTACAACAAGAATGAATCCTATAGGTTTTGAGTGATTATGATGCTATGTTGATAAATTGTAACAAATGTAGTACTCTGGAGGGGAATCTTCATAGTAAGAGAGCATATGGAGTGTATTGGAAATCTCTGTACCTTATTCTCAGTTTTTCTTTGAATCTAGAATTACTCTAAAAAAAAGTCTTAAGAAAATATAGATTCTAAGTAAAAGTCCATTTATTATTTGAAAATGATTAGATTCAACAGCCATATAAGATTCTTTTTTAAAAGATTTATTTATTTATGCACACAGAACCTCTTGTGCCACCAGGGAGGCCCCATATAAGATTCTTTATCCTATAAAAATGTGCCCTAGAATTACTATTTTGTTCCATATTGCAACTTCTTTGAACTGGGATTACATAGTCTGTAATTCATGATTTCATCATCCTAGGAGAGAGGGAGATGTCAGAGCTGTCTGTACATTAAGGTTACTGTTAGGCTAGATTCATAATAAGAGAGCAGCTACTCAACTAGTGTCACCAATTCTAAGTAAATTCTGGTAAGTTAAAAAAAATTTGTCTCACAAAAAATAACTAAAGACACTAAAGTTCTAAATAAGGACCTAGAGCACTTGGGCTTAACAGACATCTATAGATCACTAAACCCAAAAAAAACGGAGTACACATTTTTCTCAAGCGCCCAAGGATCATTCTCCAGGATCGATCACATACTGGGACATAAGAGAAACATCAACAGATACACCAAGATTGAAATCATACCAACCATCTTTTCTGACCAAGAGGCATCAAACTAGAAATAAACCATAAAAAGAAGGCAAGGAACTCTCCTACCTCATGGAGATTGAAAAACCACACTACTGGAAGACCACTGGACTAATGAGGAGATCAAAGAAGAAATTAAAAAATTCTTTGAATTGAATGGCAATGAGGACACCAATTTCCTAAATGTATGGGATGCAGCAAAAGCAGTAATAAGAGGAAAATATATAGCAATAGAGGCTCACATCAAGAAACAAGTAAGAACTCAAAGAAACAACCTAATCTCGAAGCTCAAAGATCTAGAAAAAGAACAACAACAACAAAAAAACAAAACCAGTAGAAGAAAAGAAATAATAAAAACCAAAGCAGAAATAAATGAAACTGAAACTAAAAAAACAATCCAAAGTATCAATGAAACCAAGAGCTGGTTCTTCAAAAAAATCAATAAAATAGACAAACCCCTAGCCAGGCTCACAAAGGAAAAAAGGGAGAAGCGCAAATAAACAGGATCATAAATGAAAGAGGAGAAATCACAAAGGACACAGCAGAAATCAAAAGAATAATCAGAGGGCCTCCCCGGTGGCGCAGCGGTTGAGCGCTGGGTTGCGAAGCTGCGCGCGGCCTCTGCGGCGCCGGTTCGATCCCCGGCTGCTCCCCGGCCACCAGAGGAGGGTCCCACATGGCGCGCAGACCTCTCCTGCCGCCCGCTGCTCCCCTCAGCAGTGTACTTCGGTCCTTCTGCCTGCCTGCTCTGCTCCCCGCTCTGGCTCTGGTGAATTCTCTCGCCCTCCCGCGCTTCTGACTGTACCCAGTGCATGTATAAACAAAACAAACAAACAAACCAGCAAACAAATAAATAAAGCATGCCTCTATAAAAAAAAAAAAAAAAAAAAGAATAATCAGAAACTACTATGAACAGTTATATGGAAACAAGTTCAACAATCTAGAAGAGATGGACAAATTCCTACAACTCTACAATCACCCAAAGCTATATAAAGAAGAAATAGAACACCTAAACCGACCAATTACAGCAGCGAAATTGAAATAGTAATCAAAAACCTCCCGAAAAACAAAAGCCCAGGACCTGATGGATTTACAAATGAATTCTACCAAACATTCAGAGAAGAATTAGTGCCTATCATTCACAAACTTCCAAAAAATTGAGAAGGAAGGGACAATACCAAACACGTCCTATGAAGCCAACATTACACTAATACCAAAACCGAACAAGGACAACACAAAAAAGGAAAACTACAGGCCAATCTCCCTAATGAACACTGATGCAAAAAATCCTCAATAAAATTTTAGCTATCAGAATCCAACAATGTATCCATAAGATAATTCACCACGACCAAGTAGGATTCATCCCAGGGACACAAGGATGGCTCAACATCAGAAAATCAATCAACGTTATCCAACACATCAACAAAAAGAAATATAAAAACCATATGACAATATCAATAGATGCTGAGAAAGCTTTCGATGAAGTGCAACACCCATTCATGATAAAAGCCCTTGAAATTCTTGGGATACAAGGAACATACCTCAACATCATAAAGGCCATATATGACAAGCCAACAGCCAGTATCATTCTCAATGGTGAAAAGCTGAAAGCAATTCCATTAAGATCTGGAACAAGACAAGGATGTCCACGCTCACCACTGCTTTTCAACATAATACTGGAAGTCCTAGCCAGAGCAATAAGACAAGAGAAGGACATACAAGGAATCCAAATAGGAAAAGAAGAAGTCAAACTATCATTATTTGCAGATGATCTGATAATATACATAGAGAACCCCAAAAACTCCACAGAAAAACTAATTCATCAATCAGTTCAGTAAAGTGGCAGGATACAAAATCAACACACAAAAGTCAGTAGCCTTCCTATACACAAACAATAAATCTGAAGAAGAAATCAAAAAAACCATCCCTTTTATTATCGAAACAAAAAAAATCAAATACTTGGGAATAAATCTAACAAAAGAGGTAAAGGACCTATACAAAGAAAACTATAAAACACTGTTAAAAGAAATAGAAGAAGACACAAAGAAGTGGAAAGACATCCCCTGCTCATGGATTGGAAGAATAAACATTATTAAAATGGCCATCCTACCAAAAGCAATATACAGATTCAATGCTATTCCAATAAAAATTTCAATGTCATTCTTCAAAGAAATAGAACAATTATTGATGAAATTCATACGGAATCACCAAAAACCCCGAATAGCCAAAGCTCTCCTGAAAAAAAAAGAAGGGAATGGAGGCACCACACTCCCAGACTTCAAACTATACTACAAAGCCATAATCATCAAAACTGCATGGTATTGGAACAAGAACAGACACACAGACCAATGGAATCGAGTAGAAAATCCAGAAATAGGGCCTCCCCAGTGGCGCAGCGGTTGAGCATTGGGTTGCGAAGCTGCCCGCGGCCTCTGTGGCGCTGGTTCAATCCCCAGCTGCTCCCCAGCCACTGGAGGAGTGTCCCACATGGCGCGCAGACCTCTCCTGCCACCCGCTGCTCCCCTCAGTAGTGTATTTCGGTCCCTCTGCCTGCTCTGCTCCCCGCTCTGGCTCCGGTGAATTCTCTCACCCTCCTGCGCTTCTGACTGTACCCAGTGCATGTATAAACAAAACAAACAAACAAATAAATAAATAAAAACATGCCTCTATTAAAAAAAAAAAATCTAAAAATAAATAAATAAATAAATAAAAATAATAAAAAAAAAAGAAAATCCAGAAATAGGGGCCTCCCCAGTGGCGCAGCGGTTGAGTGCTGGGTTGCGAAGCTGCCGGTGACCTCTACGGCGCCGGTTCGATCCCCGGCTGCTCCCCGGCCACCAGAGGAGGGTCCCACATGGCGCGCAGACCTCTCCTGCCGCCCGCTGCTCCCCTCAGCAGTGTACTTCGGACCTTCTGCCTGCTCTGCTCCCCGCTCTGGCTCTGGTGGATTCTCTCACCCTCCCGCGCTTCTGACTGTACCCAGTGCATGTATAAACAAAAAACAAACAAACAAATAAAGAAATAAAGAAAACATGCCTCTAAAAAAAAAGAAAATCCAGAAATAAACCCACAGATTTATGGTCAACTAATCTTTGACGAAGGAGCAAAGACTATGCATTGGAGCAAAGAAGGTTTGTTCAATAAATGGTGCTGGGAAAACTGGGTCGCTACATGCAAAAGAATGAAACTTTACTACCTAACACCATGCACAAAACCAAGTCAAAATGGATGAAAGAACTAGACATAAGACCTGAAACCATAAAATACATAGAAGGAAATACAGGCGAAACACTACGTGATATGCACATCAAAGACATCTTTACAGACACATTACCCAAAGCAGTGATAGTGAAGGCAAAGATCAACAGCTGGGACTACATCAAATTAAAGAGCTTTTGCACAGCAAAAGAGACAATAACAAAAACAAAGAGAAACCCCATCAACTGGGAGAACATTTTTACACACAACACTAATGATAAAGGACTGATCACAAAAATCCACAAAGAGCTGATGAGACTCAACAAAAACAAAGAAAATAATCCAGTCAAAAAATGGGCAGAAGAGCTAAAAAGAAACTTCTCTGAAGAGGAAATGCAAATGGCCAACAGACATATGAAAAAATGTTCAACATCACTTGTCATCAGGGAAATGCAAATCAAAACTACCATGAGATACCATCTGACACCAGTGAGGATGGCACATATTAAAAAAACTAGCAACAACAAATGTTGGTGAGGGTGTGGAGAAAAAGGAACTCTTCTGCACTGTTGGTGGGAGTGTGAACTGGTCCAACCACTGTGAAGAGCTGTGTGGAGATTTCTGGACCTACTAAACATAGAGCTTCCATATGATCCAGCAATTCCACTCCTAGGTATTTACCCAAAGGACACAGAAACATCAACTCCAAAGAGCACCTGCACCCCTATGTTTATAGCAGCACTGTTTACAATAGCTAAGCTATGGAAACAACCCAAATGCCCAAAAATAGATGACTGGATCAAGAAGATGTGGTACATATATAGCATGGAATATTACTCAGCACTCAATAAAGATAAACACATGCAATTTGCAGCTACATGGATGGCGCTGGAAAGGATCATGCTCAGCGAAATAAGCCAGAAAGAAAACGAAAAATACCGGATGGTCTCACTCATAGCAGGAATCTAGAAAACTTAAGTAAGGGACCAGGAAAATGAATAACTATAAGAAAGTAAAAATCAAAATCAACAAAAAACTATGAACCAGAGATACTCTATGGGGAGTGGGGAGCGGGGAGGGGAGGGATTGGGGTCAACATAAGGGTGTTGCAATTGTATGGGGAATATAAAAATAAAATTTATTTTAAAAGAATAGAGAAAAAAAAATTGTCTCAGATCCCTGCCCAGTCGCAACCTAGTTGTTGCAAAATTTTGAATGAACATTATTTCCTTAATTTTTCTCTTTTAATGCTTACATTATACTTCAGAACATTAGCTAAGACAAGCTGTTATTTTTTAAAAACCCCTTTAATTAGCATGGTCCAGCATATCTGTAAAATTTATCTTTAAAACTATATATTTCAGGTGCCTCTCTAGTGGCACAAGGGGTTAAGTCATAGCACTATGAGGCTGTCCACAGCCACTACAGCATGAGTTCGATTCCGGGCCAGGTTTATGACCTACATGGTGCAGCAGACCTCTCATGTCTTGCCTGCTGCTCCCCTCAGTAGTATATTTCAGTACATCTGCCTGTTTTGCTCCCCACTCTGTTGCTGGTGAATCTGCTCACCCCCCCACACCTCTGGCCTGTACCCCAGTTCTTGTATGCATAAATAAATAAATCTTTTTTTAAAACTATATATTTCAGTACTATCCAGTTTACTAAATGCTTACGTATTAAGGAAATATTTATTTGAATGGCTAACATGAATGTCATTCATCAGCCCTGACTTAATTATTTTCAGTAAAAGTTACAAAAGAAATCTACTTATCAATTTATAATGTAAACCCAAAATATTGCCGGCTATCAAGGGTGACTTTACAATTAAATAATTCCAATATATACAAATAGGTAGGGTTTTTTTTTAATTTTTGTTTTTAACTTACCAGAAGTTAAGTCCTTGAATTGTTGCATATATTCCATGGCTGCATGAACCTGACCCTGTTTACACAGGCAAAGAAGAAATTTCTTGTGCAAACCACATTTACTATAAATAATTTGAGCTAGAGCCAGGCACTTAGCCTTGTTATAAGTATCACGCTCCCCATAATCACAAAGCACATCTCCAGCCTCCTCAGAAAATGTCAGCCTAGAGCAAGAAGATCAATAGGGCACACATTATAGTTCTTGATGAGTGGATAAGAATGAAATATATGAAAACTCAGTATACCAGAAGTGGATTTTCTATAATCTTTAAGAATTTCAAGTTAATAGCCAATTGATCAATTGATCTAGAAGAAACTAAACTTATCTAAGATTTAACATTAACTAGGACAAAATCAATCATCGGTACTCCTTTGGGGAAGTACATTTTTAAAATACCTACAAAAAAGGTCAAAACCCTCCTGAAAATTCTAATGGGATTTAAAGTTATAAGGTAGACAAAAACTGTCTTAAGGTCTCAGAGGTCATGTAGATTCTAAACCTGTAACTTATTACATGCTGGTTGAAGACAGTGATAACAAATTTTAGTTCAAAATAAAGTGACAGATCTTGCAAGTATTTGTACTATAAGGAAAACAGACAAAGTATGCCAGTGTTATTTTTAAAATGTGTTATAGATTTATAAGAAACAGGAAAAAAAGAACATAACTTTGCCTATTTGGAGAGATTGAAGAAGACAACTTGATATGGTTCTACTGACTAAATTTCACTTGTCATATTTTAATTCACCATCTTCATACACAATAGAAGTGAAACATCAGTATTATCACCATTACTCTCGCTAGACATTATTAGCATAAGCTAAAAGAATATTTAGGCATGATTAAAGATATAACTTCTATATCCTCTTTTTTTTTTTATAGAGGCATGTTTTATTTATTTATTTGTTTGTTTGTTTTGTTTATACATGCACTGGGTACAGTCAGAAGTGCGGGAGGGTGAGAGAATTCACCAGAGCCAGAGCAGGGAGCAGAACAGGCAGAAGGACCGAAGTACACTGCTGAGGGGAGCAGCGGGCGGCAGGAGAGGTCCATGCGCCATGTGGGACCCTCCTCCGGTGGCCGGGGAGCAGCCGGGGATCGAACTGGCGCCGCAGAGGCCGCGGGCAGCTTCGCAACCCAGCGCTCAACCGCTGCGCCACCGGGGAGGCCCAAGATATAACTTCTAATTGGTGGTGGTAAGGAAATTACGTTTTGGTTACATTTTTTTAATAGCTACAGAATAACAGCAATCTCAAAATATTAGTGTCTGTATATATGACAAAATGCCAGTAATGTTAAAATGAAATCCTAAAACCCCTATAAGATGTCTCTTTACTGAAAAATCCATAAATAAAGATCTCTCTTTTACTGGGGTAGCAGCAAAAAGGTGGGTCTAAAATTAAAAGGCATGTTGCTGCAAATTGCATGAGTTTCTTTTTTGATTGTGGCATAATATTCCATTGTATATATGTACATCTTCTTGATTCAGTCATCTATTTTTGGGCATTTGGGTTGTTTCCATAGCTTAACTATTGTAAATAGTGCTGTTATAAACATAGGGGTGCAGGTGCCCTTTTGAATTAATGTTTCTGTGTCCTTTGGGTAAATACCTAGGAGTGGAATTGCTGGATCATAAGATAGAAAGGATCATGCTCAGCAAAATAAGCCAAAAAGAAAAAGAAAAATACCAGATGATCTCACTCATAGCAGGAATTTAGAAAACCTAAAAAAGGGACCAGGAAAAAACCTAATTGTAATAAAGTAAAAATCAAAATCAACAAGCAAGTATAAACCAGAGACACACTACAGGTGGGGGGAGGAGGCAGCAGGATCAAAACAAGGCAGGTGGGAATTGTATGGGGACTATTACCAAGATGAAAATGCATACATTGTGCAAAAATGAAAAATGATCTAAAAAATGTATAAAATAAAATAAAAAATTTAAAAATTAAATTAAAAAAATTAAATCAAAAGGCAGCTTCTGATTACAAATCAATGCTTTAAAAAGCAATTCCCTGACTTCCCCCTCTTAAAACCAAAATATAGGTTATGGTAGCTACAGCCAAAACAATTCCTGAGGCTGAACTAGTAATTGTTTTAGTATTTGTAGTGATTTACCAGAGCAATGTGACAATACCAATATTTAGTTTTTGTTTCTTAGTAATACCATTATTTTACTTTTTAAAGAGTCACCATCATGATGATGTTCCGCCTAAAAGAAAGCCAAAATCAAAGACAGGTTGCTCTGTCTTGGCTTGTCACTTTCCAAAGTCCAATTAAAAAGAAAAATTATTCTAAGCAAGCAGGAGGGTCAAGCGCCAAAAGAAAGGAATTGGCCCTATAGTGGGGAAGGGGAAAGAGAAACAAGGAATTCTAGCCCCAGGAGAAAGGGAGGTAGTAAATACCCTGGATGGAGCTGGGAAATAAGCCTCCCCCCTCCCTACCCCTGCCAATCACTACATTATATCCTGACTGATGCACTGCAATGGGGCCTGAAGCAAATGCTCAAAGAAAGTACTGATAGGAAAACTATTAAAAAGTTGAGAACAAAAACTTTATTAGTTAAAAGCTTAATTTTGCTTACCTTTCCTGAGTGACCCAATTGGTAACTAAATCTAAACGTTTTTCAGACAATCCACATTTGATTCCTTCCAAGGTTAGTTCTGCATCAATAGGACGTCTAAAAGCATGACTTGTGCTAAAGATAGCCTCAAAAAATAAGAGCAATGGAAAAGGTCTTCCTCTAATTTTTCCAATAGCTACAGAAAGAAGCAAAGTTTTTGAGTCAAATATTTTCAGTAATAGTTTGCTTTTTCTTATTGTCATCTCTTTGCATTTTCTCAACATTTTAATCTAAAGTTACATATTTGTAATTTTTAACTAATGCTTATGGATTAAACTTTGTATTTTGAATAATGAATCAATATCACATGCCACATGAAAACAAAGGCATAGATTGGATTGATGTGTCTATATGCCAAGGAATGCCAAAAATTGCTGACAGTCATTTAAAAGCCAGGAGAGAAGCATAGACCATCACCTCCTTCAGTTTCCAGAGGAAACTTTAAAAGCTGAAATAATACATGACCAGCAAACCTGTACTATAAAAAATATTTCCTTCAAGTAGAAGAAAAATGATGTAGATATGGATCTATATTAAGGAATGAAGACCAGAAAGAAGTATTTAAAAATATATTATTTTTATACAGTACATTGGTATAATATCACTGAGTGTAAAATGTGGTATGTTAAAGACATAATCTATGAGTCCTAAAGCAACAACCAAAATAAGAAAACAAAGAGTTATAGCTCATAAACAAAGAAGGAAAATGAAATCATAAAAAATCCAATTAGAGCCTCCCTGGTGGCGCAAGGGGTTAAGCACCGCACTGTGAAGCAATCCGCAGCCTCTGCAGCATGAGTTCGATCCCCGGCAGGCCAGGGAGCAACCCACATGGCCCAACAGAACTCTCCTGACTCGCCCGCTGCTCCCCTCAGCAGTGTACTTCGGTCAATCTGCCTATTCTGTTCCCCACTCTGTCTCTAGTGAATTCTCTCAACCCCCACACCTCTGGCCTGTACCCCAGCTCTTGTATGCATAAATAAATAAATCTTTTTTAAAAATCCAATTAATGTAAAAGAGGCACTAAAAGAAAAAAGGTAACAAAGAAGAGACAAGAAAAATAAAAAATAAAAATCAACTATGTCAATAATACTAAATTTAAATTACCTAAACATTCTAACTAAAAGGCAAAGATTGTTAGATTGCTTTAAAAAGTAGAATCTAAGTACAATAACTTTAAATAAAAAGACAAATAGATTAAAAGTATAGAAAAAGGTACACCATGCTAATACTATTAAAAAGAAAGATGAAAGTACCCTTCCAAATTATAAATTTACTACAAAGCTACAATAATCAAGATAGGAGGTGTTGATAAGGGATGGGCAGTTAGGCCAGTAGAATCAGGAGTGCAGAAATAAGCCTTAAATATTTACGGTCTGTTAATTTTTGAAAAGGGGAAGGGCCAAAACAATTTAATGGTAAAGAAAAGTCTTCAACAAATGGTACTGAAAAAACTAGATATTCACGTGCAAAAGAATGAATTTGAAAGCTTACCTAATGCTATACACAAAAACTCACTCCACGTAGACCATAAAAACACAGGATCTTAATTTAGGAAATGATTTTTTAGATAAGGTAACAAAAGCACAGCCTTAAAAAAGAAAAGAAGTAAATTGGACTTCATCAAAGTCCTTCATCAAATTGTTTCAAAAAATACCATCAAATAGGTGAAAAGGGAATACACACTCTGGAAGAAAATATTTGCAAATCATCTATCTGATAAGGGTCTTATCTTTTTAAAAAAAATTATTGATTTTTGCGTAGAAGAACTGGGGTGTAGGTCAGAGGTGCAGGGTTGGGGGGTGGTGAGAGAATTCACCAGAGACGGAGTGGGGAGCAGAACAGGCAGATTGAGTGAAATACACTGCTAAGGGGAACAGGGAGCAAGATAGGGGATGTCTGCTGCACCATATGTGGGTTAGCTCCACGATGGGGGATCGAACTCAGGCTGCAGTGGAGATAGCTTTGAGATTCAACCCCTTGGCCACCAGTAAGGCCCTCAGCTTTTATCCCAAATATAAAGAGAACTCTTATAAATCAGAAATAAAAACACAATAATACAATTTTAAATAGGTAATGAATAGATTTCTCCAAAGAAGATAGATAAATGGCCAATAGGCATATGAGAAGATGCTCAATACTGTTAGCCATTAGGGACATGTAAATCCAAGAGATATTACTTAACACAGATTAGAAAGACTAATCAAAAAGATGGACATTAACAAGAGTTGTTTAGGATGTAGAGGAATTGGAATCCTTATACATCGTGGGGAGCCTATTCTGCTCACCATTCTGTCTCTAGTGAATCCTCTCACCTCCCGCACCTCTGAATTACACCCAAGTTCTTCTATGCAAAATCAATAAATTTAAAAAAAAAAAAAAGGTAATTGGGCCTCCCCGGTGGCGCAGTGGTTGAGCGCTGGGTTGCGAAGCTGCCCGCAGCCTCTGCAGCGCAGGTTGGATCCCCGCCTGCTCCCTGGCCACCGGAGGAGGGTCCCACATGGCGCGCAGACCTCTCCTGCCGCCCGCTGCTCCCCTCAGCAGTGTACTTCGGTCCTTCTGCCTGTTCTGCTCCCTGCTCTGGGTCTGGTGAATTCTCTCACCCTCCCGCGCTTCTGACTGTACCCAGTGCTTGTATAAATAAATAAATAAATCTTTTAAAAAAAAAAAAAAAAAGGTAATTCCCTTATCATCAGAAAGATGATTTGCAAGTATTTTCTTCCAGAGTGTAGATTCACTTGATGGGAATAGACAATAATGCAGTTACACTGCTTAGCAGTTTCCCAAAGTATTAATGAAGTGTTACCATATAACTCAACAATTATACTCCTACCTATTTACCAAGAAATAAAAAACATATACACACAAAAGCTTGTACACAAATATTCAGAGTAGTAGTGCTCATACTAGGCCAAAGTGGAAACAACTCAAATGACCACAAACTGATGAATGGATAAACAAAATGTTATATATCAATACAACAGAATATTTAGCCATAAGAAGCAGTGAACGGGGCCTCCCCGGTGGCACAAGGGTTAATGTCAACACTATCAAGCTATGGCCAACCACTGCAGCATGAGTTCAATTCCCCGCCAGGAAGCTGACCCATATGGAGCAGCAGACCTCTTCTGTCTCGCCTGCTGCTCACCTCAGCAGTGTATTTCGGTCAATCTGCCTGTTCTATTCCCCAGTCTGTCTCTGGTGAATCCTTTCACCCCCCACACCTCTAGCTTGTATCCCCATTCTTGTGTACATAAATAAATAAATCTCTAAAAAAAAAATACTGTATCTATACAGACAGAAAGTGGATTAGCACTTACCTAGCATTTTTGTTGGGTGGGGGTGGCAGAGCAGAGCAGAGAGTAGGGAATGAGGAGTTAATAAGTATAGGTATATTTCTGGAATGAGGAAATGTTCTAAAATTAAATTACAATGATGGTTGCACAACTCTGTAATTATTATAAAATTATTAAATTTTGTGGAGTTTTCCCTAAGAAGAAATATATTCTATTAATAGGTTAAGGGCAAAAACCATATGACCAATTCCACAATGCAGGGAAAGTTATTTGACAAATTTAACATCTATTCCTTATAAAAATTCTCACCAACCGTAAATACAGTATCATCACTTAACAATGTTTCTTTCAATGACAGAACACATATACAACAGCAGACCCAATAGATTATACCAGATAACCCAGGTATGTACTAGGCCATACCATCTAGGTTTGTGTAATTATACTTTGACATTTGCACAACAATAAAATCACCCAACAACACATTTCTCAGAACATATCCCTGTTGTTAATGACTCATGACAAAAGAAGAGAATTTCATCAACTTTATAAAGGGCATCTATGAAAAATCTATACTTAATATTATATTAATGATGAAAACCTGAATATTTTATTCCTATGATCAGGAACAAGGCAAGGATATGTTCCACTACTTCTATTCAACACTGTAATGCACATCTAATCAATGTAGTAAGACAAGAAAAAAATAGGTATTCATACTGAAAAAGAAGAACTCTTCATTAGCAGATGATATGATTATCTAAGTAAAAATTCTAAGAAATCATAATACAAATACTAAAACTAATAAACAAGTTTAAGAAGACCACAGTGTACAAGATGAACATATAAAACTACATTATATTTCTATCTACTAGCAACAATTTCAGAAGTGGAAATAAAAGTTACAATAGCATAAAATATAGAAAACACCTATCAATAAATATGATAAAAGATGCATAAAAAACTGAAACACTGATTTAAAATAAAGCTTTTAGGTTTTCTGTGATACTAATGAAACTATAAATGATCTCTGGCAGAAACCACTTTGTCACCACATCTTAAGGTTTTGATTGCTTTTGTGTATGTCAATTTAAACCTCAGACTTTGAAAAGTTTCAGTTTAACACCCAAACTCCAAAAACAGATGACTGGATAAAGAAGATGTGCTATATATACACAATAGAATATTACTTGGCAATCAAAAAAGATAAATTCATTCCATTTGCAGCAACATGGATGGAGCTGAAAGGAATTAAACAAAATAAGCCAGAAGGAAAAAGACAAATACCAGATACTGTCACTTATGTGGAATATAGAGAAACCAAAGGGTTAAACAAAGACAAACTATGAAACTAATCCTTGAAAACTGACCACAGATTGGAGACATCCTAAGAGGGAAGAGCAATGGACTATGGCATGGCACTATGGGTACTTTGCAGGTAGGAGAGCTACAATTACCACATCTAAGGGGAGAAATCCAATATTGTCAAAATATTAACAAAGCTGCAAAACAACTGTACTTTATTAATAAATAATAAAACCATATCATCAGCACTCATAATAAAAGAAGACCTTTGCAGCAAAACATGATCTGATTATCATTCAGTTATTAAATTGTGTACAATTGTTGGGATGGTTTCTTGACTTCAAGTCCACTAAATAAAAACTATAAAATCATGCTCTGTGTTATTATCTATCCACTGTAAAGTCGAGGCTGGGGCAAGGCTGGGGCAGAAAAGGGGAACTTAAAACTTCTGCCACCTGTATCACGAAGACCGGCTAGAGTCCAGCCTGATAAGCAGCGATGAAAAAACAACCAGTTCTGAGAGAGAAACACTTGGCTGAAAAGCAACTTCTACTCCCCATTTTCCACCTCCCGCCAAGGCCAGATCCCACCCTATAAAAGCTTACCCATCATCCCCCAACTGGGCACGACTTCTCTGACACCCTGGGGGGGTGGGGGAACCACGCCCAGGGCGCAAATAAAGTTCCTGTCTATCAGAAACAGCCTGGCTCTCCTTCTCTTTACCATGCCAATCCTTTCATCCACTAACACTGAAAACTGTACATGTAAAAATTTGACAGAGGCCCATTCATACACAATTCAGTTATGCAATCTCTATAAATACACCTATTTGAATGCACTATGTATATGGCAATAGTTGACTGTGTTCAAACAAATGTAAAAGAACACTTTCAAACTGTTGAACATAAAGGTGTTTTGGAGATATTTATGAATAAAGGTTGTAAATATTTGACCTTACAAATTTCCACTTGAGAGTCAATTAGTAAGAAAATTAATATGTACATTTGTAAGCTCCACTGTGTTTACTTTTTCTTTATTCCTTATGAGCACCTCATCTTTTAAAAACAGCTTAGTTTTTTAAAATAAAAAAAACATTTGTGAATCTAAGCATCAGTAAGTGACATCAGTCTAGTATTGGTCAATTTCTCAGTATATGATCTACATGTCTACAAAATTAATAAAAAGTTGATGTTTTTCCATTTCACTGATAATTATACCTATGTGAGCATTAATTGCAAATTTTGATTTTTTACCAAAACTTGCAATCCATACTTTGAGGAGACCAACTCAAGGGTAGAGAGAAATTCAACAGTACACTAATACCATTTTTAACTTACATCAATTTCAGAGTATATCCAAAGAAAAAGTTCCTGGTATTTGCAAGAGGTCTGAAAATTAGTAAAATATTAAACAAGTTAATGTCAAAATTAAAAAAAGACCCAAACATTGAAAGCCTCAAAAGTGTGCTGAAAGAAATTTTAAAAGCCCTAACTACAAGGAGAGATATACTAAGTTTATGTGTTGATTAGAACAGAGGATCCAATATTGTCGAATGTTTATTCTTTCCAAACTGATGTATAGATTTAATGAAATCCCCAGAGGGCTTTTAATAGAAGCTTATAAATGGATTCTAAAAAATTACATAGAAATATGACACAAAATTTGATAAAGAACGGAGTTGGAAGATTATTACTATCTGGTTTCAACTTAATATAGAGCTATAGTTGATGTAAAGATAAATAAATTGATGAAACATAATAGACCTATAAATATATGACCAACTTTTTTTCAGTAAAGGTATAAAGGCAATTCAAAGGAGAAAGTGTTTTTCATAAATTATTCTGGAACAATAATACAATTAATTCAAGCTGGACCAAAGATAAAAACATATACTTAAGCACTAAAATCCTTAAGAAAAAAAATAATAAAAATCTATGCAGATTAAACATAGAGTTCTTAGGTATAATACTAATATCACAATTCATAAAACAGGAAAATTCATAATTTGAATATCAACAAAATTAAAAACTTCTACTCCTAGAAAGAAACTTAAAAAAATGAAAAGAGAGAAAATATTTGCTATTTATTTATGCATATAAGAGCTGGGGTGTAAGCCAGAGTTGTGGGGTGGGGGTTAGAGGATTCAGCAAAGACAGACTGGGGAGCAGAACAGGCAGATCGACTCAAATACACTGCTGAGGGGAGCAGTGGGTAAGACAGGAGAGGTCTGCTGCACTATGTGGGTTGCTCCCTGGCAGGCCGGGGATCGAACTCGTGCTGGAGTGGCTGACAGCAGTGACTGGTGATAGCTTGATAGCACTGTCTTTAACCCCTGCGCCCCCAGGGAGGCCCTTATTATATACTTTAAATATGTAAAATTTGTTGTATATGTGTCAACTTACAATAACAACTGTTTTTTAAAAGGAAGTAGAGTGAATCTGACAAAATATTAGTATTTATTAAATGTTGATAGTGAGTTCATGGCTGCTATATGTTTCTTCACACTTTTCTGTATACTTGAAATATTTCATAGCTTAATTTTGAAAATCTAATAAAACCCCTATCAATGTTATAGCTGAGGAAAATGAGTAAATGCCGGTGATAGAACTGGAGTGCAGCTCTTTAATCTCCCAGTGTAATACTCTTTTCATTCATATATAGGTGTGTGCGTATAGGTGTGTGCGTGTATATATATATATATATATATATATGGTATACATATATATATACATATACATATATATGGTATACATATATATATATATATATACACACACACATATACATATATATGGTTCAGAGAGAAATGCTTACCCTTAAGTTTATTCACTGTCCAAATGTTTTGAAGAATTCCTTTAGGACTGTTTGCTGCAAAATAAGCTGCCTTTTCAAATTTGCCAAGTAGAAGTAATTCATTGAACCTGCAGCCATTGCATTTTATTATGCATCATAATGGTATACATGAAAAAGAAAAGTGATTAGAAATGTCAAAGAGACTAAATGTTGTAGCGTAATAATATAGAAAAACAAAAACAAATATAGAAAAACAATTCTAATAAACTATAACTAGATTCATTTACTCTGCAAGATGTTATTTCACTTCTTTCCAAAATATTCTGGGTTTTTTGTAGACTCAGAGTATAACTCTGAAAAACATATAATTGTAGAAGTTTGAACCTATAACCCCAAGCAGGTACAATTATGTAAACCAAATTTAGCTCAATAAACATAATTGGAAAAAAGAAAGACTATAACTCTCACCTGCCAGCTAATTTTGAATCTGATCCTATGCTCTATTTCTATCATACTTATAGCAACCCATAGAAAATGGAAAGGACTTGAGTGATACACAATGAACTCAGATTTTTTTTCTGTCACATCTCCAGATAAAAAGAGGTACCAGTGAAAGAAGTATAATCTGCTTAAAGGTTCAGCCTAGGGGAAATATTGACCACAAAGTTGCCAAGCTGGAATCAAGAGTTGTCCTTGATATTCAGAAGCCTTTATTGTTTGGTAGGCCATCAGACTCCCAGTTAAATATTAGACTGACACACAAAGGAAAAATAATAGTTAAAAATAACTAAAGCTTCTACTCTTCTTTCTATGCTAAGAGGTATTCAAATCAATCCTCATTTTGTAATTAGTAAGACTTTGGCAAACAGGATTTACACAATGTTGTAAACAAATTTAGAAAACTAGAGCCGAAAATCAGTCAAGTAATAAAAAGCAAATATACATAAAATTTTATTTAATTTTTTTAAAGATTTATTTATGCATACATAAGTTGGGGTGTAGGCCAGAGGTAAGGGGTGAGAGGGTTCACCAGAGACAAAAGTGGGGAGCAGAACAGGCAGATTGACTAAAATACACTGCTGAGGGGAGCATTGAGGTGAGACAGGAGAGGTTTGCTGCGCCATGTGGATCACCTCCCTGGTCGGGGATAGAACTTGTGCTGCAGTGGCTGCAGATTGCTTCACAGTGCTGACACTTAACCCCATGCACCACCAGGGAGGCCCCCACATGAAATTTTAAACCTCAGCAAATGTTTTTCTCTCATATCTAAAATTGATAGACATAGAGAAACATATAGTATAGGGAAATAACAGACTTTGACGTCCCCCCCAAATTTTTACCCGTTTCTTTTTTTTTTTAGAGGCATGTTTTTATTTATTTATTTGTTTGTTTGTTTGTTTGTTTATACATGCACTGGGTACAGTCAGAAGTGCAGGAGGGTGAGAGAATTCAGCAGAGCCAAGCAGGGAGCAAAGCAGGCAGAAGGACCGAAGTACACTGCTGAGGGGAACAGCGGGTGGCAGGAGAGGTCTGCGCGCCATGTGGGACCCTCCTCCGGTGGCCGGGGAGCAGCCGGGGATCGAACCGGCGCTGCAGAGGCCGCGGGCAGCTTTGCAACCCAGCGCTCAACCGCTGCGCCACCAGGGAGGCCCTTTTTACCCCTTTCTTTGTACCATATCAACAAGCAAATCAAAAGCTGAAAACTGTCTAACATATAAGATTAGGAATATTACACATGATTATTACATACTGGCCTCATAGCCTATGAATTAACCTCTTAAAGAATAAAGTCTTAGGGGCCTCCTGGTGGTGCAAGGGGTTAAGATGCAACCTATGAAGCTATCCACAGCCTCTGCAGCACAAGTTCGATCCCTGACCGGCCAGGGAGCAACCCATATGGTGCAGCAGACCTCTCCTGTCTTGCCCACTGCTCCCCTCAGCAGTGGATTTCAGTAGATCTGTATGTTCTGCTCTCCACTCTGTCTCTGTTGAATCCTCCCACAATTGGCCTGTACCCCAGTTCCTGTACGCATAAATAAATATATCTTTAAAAATAAATAAATAAATGCTAACTGTAACAAATGAATATTAAATAAGCATTGTATAAGTATTTAAATGAACATTAAACGCTAAAATTTTAACAAAGAAAAATCAAAGTTTTAAAAATATTTGCCTTTCAATGTAGTAAAGCAAATTTTCAGCTTCTTTTGCCTTGTTTGGATCATCTGTTAGTAGTTCCTCAATAATGCCTTTCTCACCTAGATGATAATTAAGATTATTTATCAATAAAAAATAAGAAACATATTTTTAATACCAACAAATTAATGCCATGGTTTCTAAAAACACCAGCCTCTTCCTAAAGTGAGTGGCTTGGCTTCCCTTCCCTTCCCTTTCTTATTTGCAGGTTTTCTCTCTTTGGTTAACCAAATCTACTCTCAAACAATTATCTGCTAGCTGCTACAGAAAGAAGTCCGTAGGGTAAGAAAGACCTCACAGAAGTAAGTACATTTTTGATTTAAACAGTCTAGAAAATGTTTTACTCTTCAGTTTCCTGGGCAAAAACATGTCTTCCATTATTCTTGTTAGTTAAAAATGATAAACTACCGTGTAAATCTTTGGTTTTCTGAATTTGTTGCACAAAGTCTTGAAATGAGCAGCTCATACCAGATTTTACCCATGAAGAAAGTGCATATGAAATAATCTGCAGTCTTTGATGACTATAAAGACAAAAAACCATAACAATATACTGAACCTAAAGTCAAATGGTGGAATGTTGATAAACAAAAATAAAAGTTTCAACTTTTAAATAAATATAATCAACATCCATACCGAAACTGTAATTCTTTGTTCAGATTTTCAGTTAAATCTCGCCGTTTTAATGCCACAATCATTTCTTCATCTAAATCAGCCTTCTTCTGAGCTGGTATATATTTTTGTGACTTAACTTGTTTAATTTCTGCATATTTATCTTCAAGATGTTTCAGGAATTTAGTGAGAGCATCTAAATTTACAGATTCTTGGAGAGTCATGCCTATGGGAAAAGGGAAGAAATCAAACACAGCAAGCCATGACACTCCTCATGCTCTAATAACAAATCTTTGCAAAATGGTCACATAGTTTTCATTATGTTATGGAAGACTCAGAAATGGTAGCATGAACTTAATGCTTACAGAACATATACAGAATTAGCATATATTTTTAAATAGCTAGCAGTTTTAAACATATTATTAATGAAGACTCATTGCATACTGATAGTTCTAAGAACACACATACCTCAGCATCTTAAGAAAAAAAAAATTAATGATCTTATCACTATACCCCACAACCCTCTAAATATCACTCTTACTCATTAACACCAAAAGTCTCTGGCTAACAATTCAGGATTTCTGTCAAACTATTTCTCTTTAACCAAATCTTCCATTAATCTACTATAGCTAACCCCAGGGTAATCTGTTTATTATTTCCAAGCCACAATTTATAAGTGCCTGCCAAATCTTCAGTTCTCTCATCCTTTCTCACTGTCCTCTCATTATTCATAACACACACACACACACACTTCAAATATTCTTCTTTCTCATTTGGTCCAGTTATTGTCTTTATTTATTTATTTATTTTTTAAAGATTTATTTATTTATATAAGCACTGGGTACAGTGAGAAGTGTGGGAGGGTGAGAGAATTCACCAGAGTCACAGTGGAGAGCAGAGCAGGCAGACTGACGAAGCATACTGCTGAGGAGAGCAGCGGGTGGCAGGAGAGATCTGTGCGCCATGTGGGACCCTCACCCTGTGGCCGGGGATCGAACCAGCGCTGCAGAGGCTGCAGGCAGCTTCTCAACCCAGCACTCAACCGCTGCGCCACCGGGGAGGCCCAGTTATTGTCTTTAAAGGCATATTTCAGTTCTCCTCCTTCAGAAACCCCCTGGGTTAATTCTACTTGATTTTAATCATTCCAATACAGTGAATCATCTCAGTATTTAGTCAATTTACCAGTAATTCTATATATATTCATTTGCATTCTATTTGGAGTTTGCTAGTCATAATTTTTGTATTTGAAAGTGAATCTATTCCTTGCTTCCACCAAATACAGGATGATGACTTAAACTCAGTTGAAATTCTGTTATGGAGGAGCTCATTAATTAAAGACATAGTTTCTTCTGAAATCAAATCTGATTTCCAAAAATTTCCATCTACTGATCCTGCCAATAGATAAACACTAGTGAAAGCCTTAGGAGGTTTTGATACAGTTATCTATTCTCAGATTTTCTTTTCTCCAGGGTGAATATTTTTGATTCCACTCTCCATTGATTATACAATCTCTCAACATCCTGGATAAATCACAGGATATACTCCAATTTCTTAAAATGTGACTTCGCTAAAGACAAGGAACCAGTGAATGCTGACATTAACATGAATCAACAATATTTACTAGAACTTAAAACACTAGTTTTTTCATATGCTACACAACAGTTTCCCAAACTTTAGAGTACTTCAGAATAATCTGGAGAACTGACTACTGGGTTTACCCCTACTCCAATTCTTACACCCACCCCTACCCACCAATGCCCATCCTCAGAGTTTCTGACACAGTAAATCTGCAGCAGGGACAAAAAAATTGCATTTCAAACAGATTCCCAAGTAATGCTGATGTTGATGAAAGAACCACATTTCAAGAGTCATTGCATTATGATTTATATAATCCAGTGAGACTGGAATTCTTTTATTTTTTAGAGTCAAAAAACAGTACCTGGAATAGGTTTTGAAGGACCTTTGGAGAAAGTACAGTATTTTACTTCTTTCGTGTCACACTCTGCCCTAAGTTGTTTCAGTTTGTGTATTTGCGTTTGAATCTTTGAAGAATTATTTTCAATAACTCTCATTCTGAAAAACAGAAAGGTTTATGTCAACTAATTATTCAATCATAGGATTTAAAGAGGTTAAATCATTATTTTTGGCTAATTACAATTTTGAATCATGAACTAATGATTCAAGTTTATGAAAATACTCAGAAAAAGTTAACTAACTTCACAAGTTGAGGAACAACTTTCTTTCAGAGCATCACCAAAATCCTGTACTGATTATGACTTGTAACCCTTAGTTTATGTGTTAAATAAAATAATCTCCAATGTCCAGACCTATCTCCCTTAATTGAAAATTGCCAGATTTTGGGCCTCCCCGGTGGCGCAGCGGTTGAGCGCTGGGTTGCGAAGCTGCCCGCGGCCTCTGCGGCGCCGGTTCGATTCCCGGCTGCTCCCCGGCCACCGGAGGAGGGTCCCACATGGTGCACAGACCTCTCCTGCCGCCCGCTGCTCCCCTCAGCAGTGTACCTCGGTCCTTCTGCCTGCTCTGCTCTCCTCTCTGGCTCTGGTGAATTCTCTCACCCTCCCGCGCTTCTGACTGTACCCAGTGCATGTATAAAACAAAACAAACAAATAAATAAATAAATAAAACATGCCTCTATTTAAAAAAAAAAAAAAAAAAAAAAGAAAATTGCCAGATTTTAAAAATTATTTTTTCAAGTAATTGTTTTTGTTTCTTGTGGCTGTTATAACAAATTGCCACAAATTTGGTGGCATAACACACCAGAAACGTACTCCCCCACCACAGTTCTGAAGGTCAGAAACCAACATAAATAACACCCAAATCATAGTCTTGTCAGGACTATGCTTCCTCAAGAAGCTCTAGGTATAATCTGTCCATCGCCTCTTCTAGAGTCAGAGGCTTCAGCCTTCTGTGGCTGCATCAGTTAGTCTCTACTGTGGTCAGTCACAGTGCCTTCCCCACTTCTGCCTATGTCACAGCTCTTTCTGCCTCTCTCTTATAAGGACAGCTGTGATTGTATATAGGGTCCACCTGCATAACCCAGGAAAATCTCCCCAGCTCAAAATCCTTTAAGTAATCACATATGCAAAGGCCCTATTTTCAAATAAGAAATGAGATTCCAAAGATTAGGACGTGGTATATCTAACTTACTGCTGTAATTTTGCTCCTCGAGCTACAGGAATTATAGCACTTCTTTGAGACAGAACTAAGTTCATTCAAAAATGGGATCTTGGGCCTCTCTGGTGGTGTAAGGGGTTAAAATGCAACCTATAGAAGCTATCTGCAGCCACGCAGTAGAAGTTCGATGCCTGGCCAGGGAGGTGACACACATGGCATAGCAGACCTCTCCTGACTCGCGTGCTGCTCCCCTCAGCAGTGTATTTCAGTCCATCTGCCTGTTCTGCTCCCCACCCGGTCTCTGGTGAATCCTCCACCCCCCACACCTCTGGCCTGTACCCCAGTTTTTGTATGCATAAATAAATAAATCTTAAAAAAAAGAAATGGGATCTTAAAGAGCAAGAAGTATATAGAAACTTCTTTTAAGCACTATTTGAAGTTTACTTCCTAATTGTCACTGATATGTTGGCTCAGAGAAGAAATAATATTAAAATAGATACATAATGTCACAGGGTTTTTGGCAAACTGAAAACCAGTTTGTCAGTAAATAGCTGGCTGCCTGCTTCTGATTGTAAGTTCTTGGTAACAGCAGATGGCTCAGAGTAACAGTATGCAGTATTTATGAAAAGAGGGACTATGGAAATAAAACATCCTTTGGTTTTCATCCATTTAAATTTATGCTTGAAAAGGAAAAGCATGTTAAAAGTTAACAGATTTTCGAAAGAATTGAAAGCAGAGATTCAAATAGACATTCATAAATGTTGATAGTGGCATTATTCACAATAGCCAAAGGGGAAAACAACCCAAGTATCCATGAACAAGGAAATAAAATATTGTATACACAAACAAAGTATATTCAGCCATAAAGAGGAATGAAGTTCCAATACATGCTACAATAAGATTGAGGAGGTATCTAAATTGTTGTTCCTTTCTTTAAAAAAAAAAAATGATTTATTTATTTATGTATACAAGAGCTGGGGTGTAGGCCAGAGATGTGGGGGTGGAGTGAGAGGATTGACCACAGACCGAGCGGGGAGCAGAACAGGCAGATCTACTGAAATACACTGCTGAGGGGAGCAGCGAGAGACAGGAGAGGTCTGCTCAGCTATGAGGGTTAGCTCCCTGGCCAGGGATCAAACTTGTGCTTCAGTAGCTACTGAGAGCGTCATAGTACTGAGACTTAACCCACTGAGCCACCAGGGAGTCCTGCTGTTCCTTTCTAAGGCTACTTTATTTTTTAATCTTTTTCTTTGACAATTTCACTACAATAAATCTAGTTGAGACTACATTATTTATAATGCTTGGCTTACTTTGAGTTTCTTCCGTTAGTGAATTGGTACTATTTCATCATTTCTAGAAAATTCTCAGCCATTTTCTATTCAGATATTGTCGGTCTCCTAGTCTCTTCTCTTTTAGTTGTTTTCAGACTTAATGACTTTCTCGGGGCCTCCCTGGCGGCGCCAGGGGTTAAGCACGGCACTATGAAGCAATTGCAGCCTCTGCAGCACGAGTTCAATCCCCAGCAGGCCGGGGAGCAACCCACATGGCGAAGCAGACCTCTCCTGTCTCGCCCGCTGCTTTCCTCAGCAGTGTATTTCAGTCAGTCTGCCTGTTCTATTTCCCACAGTCTCTGGTGAATCCTTTCACCCGCCCCCCCCATCTCTGGCCTGTACCCCAGCTTTTGTATGCATAAATTTTTTACTTTCTTGGGCCTCCCCTGGTGGGGCAGGCGGTTTAGCGCAGCGCTGTGAGGCTATCGGCAGCCTCTGCAGCGCCGGTTCGATCCCAGCCAGACGGCGAGGGTCCCATGAGGTGCGGCAGACCTCTCCTGTCGCACCCGCTGCTCCCCTCAGCAGTGTATTTCATCAGTCTGCCTGTTCTGTTCCCCGCTCTGTCTCTGGTGAATCCTCTCACCCTCCCGCCATCTGGCCTGTACCACAGTTCTTGCATAAATAAATAAATCTTTAAAAAAAAAAGACTTTCTCACTCCATCTACCAATCTGTTTTATAACAGCTTTATTGATACAGTTCATATACCTTAAAATATGCCATGGTCAATTGTACAATTCAGTGAATTTTAGAATATTCACAAAGTTGTTAAACCATTACCACTTATTTCCAGGACATTTCACTATTCCCCAAATGAGCCCTGCACCCTTCAGTAGTACGCTGAGCAGAAGGCAATTTACCAACTAACCCTAGAGTGGGGCTTTTACCTCTGGTTCACTGTGTAGACCTTTATCATCCTAGTTTTATAAGGGGAGGCTTTCCTCTCCTCATATATATTCTTGGGCAGTCTCTCCTACCCAAGACCACACCCCTTGGGCAGATCTTGGCCTGTCTTTTATTCCTTCTGTGTCACAGTAAAAGCTGAAGCATATAGTTACTATTTGCAATAAATGCTCTTAGGGCCAAAGAAGCTTCAATGCTCCTCTCATCTTTTGTCTTCTGTTAGGATTTTGCCCTGATAAACTATATCTTGTTAGCCTCCTGTTCCTTCTGGAAAGATTAAAAATATATATATACACATATGTATATATATTTTAAGATTTATTTATTCATACATACAAGAACCGGGGTACAGGCCAGATGCATGGGAGGGTGAGAGGATTCACCAGAGACAGAGTGGGGAACAGAACAGGCAGACTGACCGAAATACACTGCTGAGGGGAGCAGAAGGTGAGACAGGAGAGGTCCACTGCACCATGTGGGATTCTCACAGACCTGCCGGGATCGAACCGGCACTGCAGAGGCTGCGGACAGCTTCACAGCACTACACTCAACTGCCTGCGCCACCAGGGGAGGCCCTACAAATATATTTTAAAGCAGCATTTTCCCTTAATAGGAAGATCTCATTATCTAAAAGCAAAGCCTCCAAAAATAGAGGTCAAACTGTGCATATAAAATTTTCCAAATTGACATTAAATTAAATGTAATTAATTTGCCCATCGTTTACCAAATTGAACACTGAAATTATGAGACTATTAAACAAGAGTGAGCATTTTATTTTTTCCAAGTAGGTTATATACCTTTGTGTATCATAGGATTAAGTGCTCCAATTCAGATGGTATTCATGAAATTGTAGCATCAAATATTCCAGGCAAGAAATTACCTGAAGCAATTATTACCATCCTTCATTTTATACCACAGTGGGCCTCCAATTATCCTAAGAGGCACTACAAAATTTTAAAACAGAAGTAACTTGAAACAAGTAAAAAATACAGTAGTTTCAAGTTGGTAGACGAGGGTAACATAAACACAGGTTTTTTTTTTAAGATTTATTTATTCATGCATACAAAAACCGGGGTACAGGCCAGATGTGCGGGAAGGTGAGAGGATTCACCAGAGACAGAGCAGGGAGCAGAACAGGCGCAATGACTGCAACACACTGCTGAGGGAAGCAGTGGGCAAGACAGGAGAGGTCTGCTACACCATGTGGGTATCTCCCTGGCCGGCCAGGAATTGAACCCACACTGCAGAGGCTGCAGACAGCTTCACAGCACTGCACTCAACCACCTGTACCACCAGGGAGGCCCATAAAAACATAGTTTTAAAATAAAATTGAAATGCAAAAAGAACTGATGCTTACTGTCTATTTGGTTAATATAACCAAATAATAATTATTACCTTTTGGGGATACTTACTAATATACTTACTTTGCTTCAAGTTGTGTTATTCTTTTCCTGTGATATGCCAATGTTGTAGGCTCTGCTGCCAAAACTTTAAGTCTTCCATGAAGACAAGCTGTAGTCCTTTGACTTCTCTTTATTGTCTCAATAAAGGTATCATATTCTTTTTTGATTGAAGTGAGAATGGGTTTGTATGCGTTGACATAATCTATTACCTGAAATATGATTTTTCTGCCTGTGGTACTGAATTTTTTTTCTAAAACAGTATGGATCAAAAGCTTTGCAAATAACATAAGCAATTTATTTTTTAAATGAAACATTATTAGCAATTAGAAGTCTAAAAGACTGGGTATTAAAAACAACTAATGTGCTCCACATGATTCATTACAATACTGTGAGCTTAAATATGAGAGGAAGAAACCTTTTTGCTCTAATTGGTGTGAACATACCCGTCATATGACAGTTAAAGCCAATATCAGGCCTAATTATCACAACTCTGAATCTTTTAAATATAATCACATAATACCTCTTACTGTCCCAAATCTAGTCTCTGACTTAAAATCCTGGACTCCCTTCACATCCTGTTTTTCTAATCTATCAGCACCTACTAGCTGATCAATGCTCTCAATTCCCAAATTGCATTTCTATTCCCAAGAGGTCTACTGCAACTGCAGAATGCCCATCACCAATATACTTTCATGGTCTCCAATGGTATTTAAGTACAGAAAATCTCTGGAGGATAATGAAAAAAAAAATAAAAAGGAAAAAGAAAAAAGAAATAGTGGATGCCTGCAGAGAAGAAAAGGGAAAGTAGGATCTAAGATCAGAAGGACCTGACTGTCCACTGGCATATTCATCACTAATTCTTTTTTTTTCCTTTCTTTTTTGTTAATGTGTGTATTCATTACCCATGCAAAAATATATACGAAACATTATCAAATAAGTTTAAAAACAAAGTTATAAGTTATGATTTCCAAATTCTGCTCATGAGGATTTCAGAAGGGGTCAATATATATAGGAAATAGATGTGATCACACCACAATTTTGCTGAAAGCTGCAATTATGCTATCCCAGCTACAGCTGGTGCAGGGGCTAAAGTCTCAGCACTATCAAGGTATCTCCAGCCACTAAGGCATGAGTTCCATCCCTAGCCCGGGAGTCAACCCACTGGGTGCAGCAGCCCTCTCCTGTCTCGCCCCTAGCTCCCCTCAGCAGTGTTTTTTAGTATATCTGCCTGTTCTGCTCCCCACTGCTGCACCTCCCCCTGCAGTGACCCTTAGGGCTAATGGCTTTCTCCACGGTCCCTAGGTCCAGCTGGGCAAGGAACCAGCACGCAGGGGGAGAACAGCAAAACTACCTGAAACAGGGGGAGAACAGCAAAACCCCCTGAAGACATAGATAAGATGGAAGCCTGTTGAAAGATAACGACCCCAAGGAGCCACTACAGGAATGCTGACCGCACGGAAACTTATCTCACCTTCTCAAGGCCCACAAACTTTATTCTAATACAACTGTCTCTCTAAAATCTTTCATCTTTCTAAAATCTTTTTTCTTTCTCTGTCTAAAAAGGTCATTGGTTGCTGATTAAAAAAAAAACATACGAAATCTAATAACTAGGCTAATTCAAATGAAATATTACTAAACACTGTATATTAATAGAACTATTAGCTTAATAATTTCTCTGTTATATGCTTAGCCTTGTTAGCATTAATCTTAATGATAAAAATATTACATTGTGAAAAGTAAAACTCACCTGTGCTAATTAATAGTAATTTAGTGGTAGTGAGTAGTTAAAACAAAAAAGTAATCACATAAAACAAAAAAAAATATTAATAGCCTAACTACTTAGGAATGCGCTGGGTCCAGATGTAAATCACTGCCCTGTCAATGATAAGCTAAACCTATAAGCAAGCTGATTTCTTCACTGATGTTCGCCATTCCTATGCTTTTAAAAAACATATATATACTGGTCACCAACTCAAAGAAAATTACACTCAGCTTTACACTCTCCCTTGAAGTGTGTCTGTTTGTCATTTCTTTAGCCAAATCCCTGACCACCCTGCGTAGTCTCTCAACCCTGAGACGGCCTCATCGTTCACTGCTGTGCTGGTCTGCGGCACCCAACTCTGTCTCTGGTGAATCCTCTCACACCCTCCACCCCCCGCACCTCTGGCCTACACCTCAGTTCTTGTAGGCATAAATAAATAAAAAATAAATCTTTAAAAAAAAATAGTGGCCACTGATCTGTGGTCTTCCAAATTGTACATTCTACTGTTTCTGACCATCCTCTACACACCCCTGTGATGAGCTCCATCAGTCCAGGACAATTCAGATATGTTAATGAAGAGAAAACAGACTTGTAATGACACCAAGATCAGCTCTCATTTGTTAGAAGAAAAAGATTCAGAAGAATATTCATTAAATCCTTTATGAATGCACAGAAAATGCATTAAAAATAAAAAACAAACTAGCATGCCACAAGAACAGTTTTGATTGATCCACAAAATGTTAAAACTTAGGAAATTTCATCTGGTTTCTCTTGAAACCTCTGAAAAATCTACCAATGACAATAATCAGCTACAACTTTAGACTACATTGGTTTTCATTATACCACAGTTGCCACCATTCCTTATTCTCTTTTATCCTGTCCACTTAACTCTATTATATTACCATCCTGGCCTCTGCATGCATTCAAGTTTGAGACTCTTGTATTAAGATTTCCAAGAGATATTTACCAGGTACAGGGGTCTAAGGGAGAAGAGAAATGGTATCCATTCAACCTCAGCATCTATATATGGATCTAGACTATTTTGTAGAACAAACCAGGAACACAAAATGCCAGATACATTCCAAAATCCAACTGCCTCCATAATTCAGCAATTCTATCAAAGTTTATTCTATTTTTTAAGATTTATTTATGTATGCATACAAGAACTGGGGTACAAGCCAGAGTTGCAGGGTGTGAGAGGATTCACCACAGAGTGGGAAACAGAACAGGTGGACTGCCTGAAATATACTGCTGAAGAGAGCAGTGAGCACGACAGGAGAGGTCTGCTGCACCATGTGGGTCACCTCCCTGTGCCATAGTTCTGAGACTTAACCCCTTGCGCCACTAGAAAGGCCCCCTATATCTTTGATTTTAAACAGAATTTGGTATTTGTTTTTGGTACCAAATACTCAGAGATGCAAGTTGTTATTATCATCAGCCCAACTGGATCCCTCCAAGAGAATGGCAGTCATTAACAGTTTAACAATCATATGTGCTAGAATAACAGGAAATATGGAAAGGCAGATCATCTGTTACTGAGAAGCTACAAGAAAAGTTTCCCTAAGTACCTAATGATTTCTCCTTCAGATGCCCTCTCAGTCTTGAAGAGCAAGTTATTACAATGTATAAATGTAGAACTTGTGTAATAGAGAACCAGAAGGAAATCTAGGGGATGGGGAGAAAAGAAATACAGCTTCTCAGGTTGAAAAAAAAATAAAACCTCTAACAAGTACTAGCATTTGGGCATGCAAAGATAAGTATTTTACAGGATAATTTTCCTTTGCTGAGTTTCAGCAAGATTCTTGATATTTATAAATCCTATTCAAAACACCATGTTTAAACATGCATCTAATACATTCATTAATGACTAAAACACAAAAAGCAGTATTACTGATTTTAATGGCATATAAAAGGAGGCTAATGTACCAATTCTAAAAGATAGATTTTTCTAGATGATTTTAAAGGAAGACCCTGTTTCTCTATTTTATACTATTATGGATATGCATCAATTTTCTTAATTTTGTTGTGTTCACTTTTCATTATAGTGCAGCACGATGTTTTTATTTATTTATTTATTTTTAAGATTTATTTATTCATACAAGAACTGGTGTACAGGCCAGAGGTGTGGAGGTGAGAGGATTCACCAGAGACAGAGTGGTGAACAGAACAGGCAAACTGACTGAAATACACAGCTGAGGGGAGCAGCAGGCCAGTCAGGAGAGGTCTGCTGTGCCATGTGGGTCAGCTCCCTGGCTGGCTAGGGCTCGAACTCGTGCTGCAGTGGCTGCGGATAGCTTCATAGGTTGTGTCTTAACCAGGGAGGCTCCAGCATTATGTTTTTATTTAGAAAACAAGTAATACTCATGGTGTGTAATGTCTAAAAATTAAATAAAAATCTGGCCCATGTTTTGCCTGTGGCTATTTTACTGAGACCAATGGTTTACAGAATTCTTAAGTAATTATTTCCTCTGGGTAGAGACAAAGATATGGACTTTGTCAATATCTTTGACAAAAGCAAAACCAAATGTTATATAAAGCCATAGCACTTTCTAACCTATCTCTGTATTTCCAAAGTTCAATCCAGTCATAACTCTGTTCACAATGTCTTTCCTGTCCTCTAATCTGTATGTGTCTTAATTTAATATGCTAGATCGAATTTAAATCAAGATTTTAATAATACCACAAACAAACCCAAAGCAGCAAGGAACTTCCACTTTCCTGCTTGCAGGCCACCTTCTCACAAAACTTCTACTTTTTTCAGGTAGAAGGTCAAATGATGATGACACAGCCATACTGTCACTCAGTAAAGATAGCCTACCCTTAAAACAACTAAGACACTTATGAATATCCTGGGAATATAAATGAAACACTGTATTTTTCCCATTCATCTCATTAAGGTAAATTAGATGAACTTTTCAAAATTGATAAATGGAATGTAGTCAAGCAATAGTGTTAACTAAAGCAAGCATATCTGTTCTCAAGGTAATTTCTACCCAAATGAAAATTCCATCTTCTAAAGAGCATTATGATACCTTATCAAAAACGTTTCGGTATATGATATAGTATTCATCAGCAGGTCCTTCCTCATTGCAGCCCACTCTTTTAGTTTCTGTAATTATGTATCTTTGCATACTTTCCAAAAATTCCTTGTCACTTCTACTAATGATGGGAGGGAGGATGGCATGTTTATTTATTTCTTGGACTGACATGTCACATTTGTTCACCAGAAAAAAAGTTAAATCTTGTCCTGCTTTTTGCAAAAAGCCAAAACTTCAAAAAGCCTGAAAGAAAAAAAAAGACCATCAATTAAATACAAAAAAAATTATGTCAAATATGGATCTTAAAAAAATGCATATTTGTTTCATAAATAATCTGATATTTTCAATTTATGAATCAAAAGGTCTAAACTTCTGGAATAGAAATGCCAAACATCAGTCAATAATTAACTCCTCACATATGTATCATAAAATTTGAAGTCAATTGGATGAAAAAGTGTTTCAAAGTCATCAACTGTCAAATGTTGCTCACAGATCAAATGACTTTGATTTAGCAAGATGGAGGTGATTAGTGATAACACCTACTCCATATTAGAAAGCTGGGGCCAAAGTTTAATAGGAGTGAATTAGGTCCATGGAAGGGGAAGATTGGAGATAATGCTATATAGACAACTCAAGAAATGTTGTAAATGTGGCAGACTATAGCATGAATAGTATTCTAGTAAGAATGGATTCTTCATTAACTGTCAAAGTATGAGAGAGCCTAAGTTTGGAACTTTAATTAGCTTTGTATTACTAAAGAGTAAAAAGTGAGTCAAGAGTTTGACCTTAGGCTGATAGGGAGGCAGGGGCTTATGATACTAAGGAATTTGGATTTTTTTGGATGCAATAGTGAAGGTGAATTAGAAAGGAAGAAAGACTGGAGATAGATGAAGAGTTAATGAACTCTTCCAGGACAAAATTTAAAAGGTGTTAACAATGTAATACTACTCAGCAATCAAAAAAAGATAAACTCATGCCATTCGCAGAAACACGGATGGAGCTAGAAGGAATTATGCTAGTGAAATAAGTCAGAAGGAAAAAGAAAAATATAGGATGGTTTCACTTATAGGAGGAATATAGGGGAAACAAATAAGACATCAGGGGGGAAAATAGTAACAATACAAAACAGAATAAAACAAAAACAGACAATTATAAATCAGAGACATCCTCTAGGAGATGAGGAAGGCAGGGATCAGAGGCAGGGAGGGAGAGAAGGAGGGAGGAGCATAGGGGACTGTGATGATGGTGCACGGGAGCATTGGTGAAGGAAATTCTATGGGGATTACACCTGAGGAAGCAAACACATTGTTTAAAAATGAACAATGATGTAAAAAATATTTTTTAAAAAATAAATTTAAATAAATAAAAAGGGTGTTCATTTGGGGATGGGGTAGGTGGGGGGGATAGAGAGATAATTAGATAAGACATTAGGAGGGTACATACAAAAAGATTCCATGGTTTGTGCAGTGGACAGAAGCCAGAGAAAGAACCTACTTGCCTCTAACCAAGGGTCAGGAGGGCCCTACACAAACTCGCTCTTACGACCTAAATTCTACAAGCAGATAGCCCTTCTACAGTTTTCTTCCGTGTAGGACACACTCTAAATATGGAGACTCCTAAGATTGTCAACATATCAGGTTTTACACTAAGGAGTGAATACCAGGCCCAGAACGCTCCTCAGGCAGAGGAGCCATGGGTTTGAGAGCGGGTGGGGAGAAAAGGATAATGGACCCAAGGTTCTGAAGATTACCCTGTTTTTCTCTCTGCCTGGAGTTGGCCTTGGAAATTTCTCCCCCTGGTTGCCCACAGAGTGCCTGAGGGAAGATGCTGCTCCATCCTCACCCCTTACTGCTCAGGGAGTAGAAAAGGACGTTCGCAAGCCCGGCTCTCCGGCCTAAGCTTCCCAGCTGCGCCCTTCCCACCCGCTCTCGCCCTCCGCTCGCTTCGCCCCTCCCCCTCCTCACCTTAAGCCCTGACACCAAACAGACTCCAGCGCCGTGGGGAGTGACTAGCAACCAGGGAGGGGTGTGGAACTGCATCCTGGGACGAGTAGTTCTAGTGACAAGAAAGCAACTGGAAACTACAACTCCCAAGAGACACTGGTCCATTTCCTCTTCCCACCCCCCTCGAGGCTCCCCCTACGTCACCCTGTTTTAAAGACCCTCCTTCGCCGCGTCGGCTGTGTGGAGGAAACTCTTTTAAAATGGGCTAAGTTGTCTGAATCTACTCTTTCGAGAGCATTCCGAAGGCGAGGCTGCGGGGCGCCCTAAGCTCACGCCTGGCCCGGCATGTGGCTGGGCAGCCGCGGAGGCGCGTCAGGCGTCTGGCGCGGCCGCCTCAGGGGCGGAGCCCCGGCGGGAGACCCCGCGCGCCGCCCGGCGCTCTTCCTTTCCGCTGCGCCGGCCGTGGTGAGTGCGCGTGCCTGGGCCGCTCCGCCGCCCGCGCCCGTGGGCCCGCTCTGCCGCGTTCCCCGGCTGACCCGTGTCCTCCTTTCCCTCACCCTCAGGTGGACCCGCCACCAAGATGCAGATTTTCGTGAAAACTCTCACGGGGAAGACGATTACCCTCGAGGTGCGGACCGGGCGGCGTGAGGAGGCCCGGGCCTGAGCGGGCCGTGGGCGGCGCGGGGCGGCCTGCTGGGTGCCGTAGCCGCGTCCTCGCGTCTGGGATCCGAAGCCTGGCGCTGAGTTAGGGTGGTCTCCTGAGCGGGGACCGGGAACTGGCTTTCGATGGGCAGAGGCCGGGGTGGGCCCGGCAGGAGCCGGCGCCGGTGGCGGGAGGCTCGCACGTGGGGCCGGCCGCCCGCCCGGCTCGGGGAGACACTAGTGCTCGCGGTAGCAGCCCGGAGTTTGTCCACCGAGTGAGCGAGCGGCTCTCACGGGGTTTCGGTTCCGAAGAACCGTCGAGATAAATTATGGGTATATTTGTTTCTTAGTGTATTACTAAGTTTGCATTTTAAAACTCGTAGGTTGAACCCTCGGATACAATCGAAAATGTAAAGGCCAAGATCCAGGATAAGGAAGGCAAGTAATAATTTCTAGATCTGAAAGAAAAAAATTCTAGCGTCTCCAGCCTGCTTGCAGGCACTAGACCTACCTGCTCTGGTGGGTGAGGGGAAGGCAAGTTGACAAAATGAAATGCTTTTGCAATGACAGAAGTGACAAAAGATGATGCGCAAGGAACCAAGCTGAAGTCCATTTTACTCCAGTTGTGAGTTTGGTTAAGCTGCTTAGTTCCCCACACTAATTTCTTCTGCAAGATAATTAACGTTAGTAGATATTTATTAAAATTAAATGAGGTTAAAAAGTGTAAACTTGTAAGTCCCTGCATAGCCTAGAGTAGGAACTCAGATAAAGATATGGTTCAAGATTATTGCTTTGTAAACCTTGAGTAAATATGCTTGTTCTGCTGTCATTTAGGTAGGTTTTTTTTTTTCCCCTCCACCAGGAATTCCTCCTGATCAGCAGAGACTAATCTTTGCTGGCAAACAACTGGAAGATGGACGAACTTTGTCTGACTACAACATTCAGAAGGTCTGTTGGAAAGAAAGAACAGCCCTTCAGATTTAGGAAATTTTACATAAAGCACAATAATGGGGACAGTGACAAGATTTCTGGGTGACATCTATGCTAACATTTGAGGGACATTGCTTTAGTTTTTCATTCTGGATTTTATAGATTGCATCCTCATGATGTGATTTAATCTCCGATAATCTAGCAGTTAAAAGATCAGCTAGTTTCACTGCCTTCCCCCTTCCTCTTATCTCTGGTATTGTGTACTACTTTTGCCTGATGCTGGTGGTCTGTTCTTGATGGAGTACTAGTGTTGATGAAATGAATTTAAGAGCCTGTTTTACTCTTTCATTAATAGGAGTCCACTCTTCATCTTGTCCTGAGACTGCGTGGTGGTGCTAAGAAAAGAAAGAAGAAGTCTTACACCACTCCCAAGAAAAATAAACATAAGAGAAAGAAGGTTAAGCTGGCTGTCCTGAAATATTATAAGGTGAGCTAGTTTAAATCAGGAGAAAACTGTTATTGAAAACTTAATTTTTGCGGTGACTGCTTGGCTTTTCTTAAGGAATAATTTGCCTCAACTGTCCAGTATTACCTGGCTTACATGAAGTGTTCTTGATATTTGAATTTTTTTTTTTTTGTAACATTGGTTTATAACATTGTGGTCTCAGGTATACATCATAATTTGACATCTGTCTGATACATACAGTTGACAATTTGAGTGAGTTTTACATATGGGGTTAACATTAACTGTTCTGAACTAAACCTCTGATTTTGTGGGGATTTTAATTTTTTTCTTATATTGTTGTCTTACATGGTTCTGCCACCATATCACCTGTGAACCATTGCCATATTCGCCTGTGGTCTTCCCATCCCTGTTTTGACCCCGCCCACCCTCCGCCCCCCTTTTGCTATATACCTCGGGTTTATGGTCAGCTTGCTAGTTTTGACTTTTTCTTGACCTTTTTGTTTTTGTTTGGTTTCTCTATATTCCACATAAGTGAGACTATCTGATACTTACTTTTCCTAGCATGATTACCCTTCCAGCTCCATCCATGTTGCCACAAGTGGCATGAATTTCTCTTGATAGCTGAGTAGTATTCTATTGTGTAAATATGCTACAGCTTTTTGTGGTCTATTTTGTTGTTTCCATATCTTGGCTATTGTAAATAGTGCTGCAATAAACATAGGAGTGTAGTACAGATTTCCTTTTGAATTAGTGTTTTTGTGTCCTTTGGGGTAGATTTCTAGGAGTGGAAAGGGTCGACCATCGGGTCAATCCATTTTTAGTGTTCTGAGGAACCTCCACATGGTAAAGTTCTGATTTTGAAATTAGGTCTTAATTCTAGTTAATTTACAACGTGGTTCTTTCAATAATGAGCAAAATGTCCCAAAACAGACACTTTTTTGTTGTAATTACAACAGAAGATTATGAGGTTTTGCAATGGTCTGGTTTATAAGCACTAAAAATTACCAGCATTGTATAGTTTAAAAAGTTAAATATTTTGAGTCACTAAGCCTTTAGAATATGTTGTAGAATTATCTTAACAGCAGGTTTGTACTTTTTTAGGTGGATGAGAATGGCAAAATCAGTCGCCTTCGTCGGGAGTGCCCATCCGATGAATGTGGTGCTGGAGTTTTTATGGCCAGCCACTTTGACAGACATTATTGTGGCAAATGTTGTCTGACCTATTGTTTCAACAAACCAGAAGACAAGTAATTGTGTATGGCTTCATAATAAATGACATTACAATTTAATGGCTGGGTTTTATTCCATTAATTGAAGGGTTGTATTTAAGCATCAAATTGACGATTTAACACCAGTTTTCTAGATAATAGGCCAATTTGTATTTTTTAACATTGTGAGCCAGATAATTGTTATGGGGTCTGTCCTGTGCATCATAGGAAAATGAACATAATCCCTGGTTGACACATTTCATGCCAGTAATAAACCACCCCACCCTGAGAAATCACTGACATGTGTGAACTAGTGTTAATTACTTCATACACAAGGGATTGAAATAAAGAGTGCTTAATTTAGTAATTCAAAATAACATTCTGTGTCCTGGAGTGATTAGGATGGAATGTTTGTAATCTAACACAAGGTGATACACTTCTTGTGTTACAGTGATAGAGGAAAATACTAGGCAATATTTGCCATATTGTGCCTCTGGGGCTCACTGCAGAGAGTGGATTGCTGCTCTTGATAACACTTTTTAAAGCATACAATTGATGTTTATTAAACTGATTATTACATTCAATGATAACACCAGTAACAATTCTCTTTACCAAACTGTTCTTTTTGTGCCGGGATTTCTAGTTGAAGGCATCCTTAAGTTTATCATTTCTGCAGCATTTTGACAGAGTACTCAACCACTATGACCAGTATTGTTAAATTCATACCCCCAATAAAGTAAAACATCTAGTCATTTACAATTTTAAAATCCTGGATCCCAAGATGTCTTGGTTAGAACTTCCTTTTCTTCATAACACACAATTTCATCTCCTATTTTAAATTCTATCTTTTCTTCATCCAAACTGAGACCACAGTCCATTCCAGTTTTGATGACTGAAACATCATCTTTATGGTGTTTCAGCGAGGTTAATGAACCTTAAAAAAAGACGAGGTTGATAAATTCAGCAAATGAGTACCCCACTATGTGTTGATGTCAAAAATTACACTAAAATGTTTTTAAGATTTTATAGTCCTGTAATGTTAAAAATGATGGGATGAAATGCATTCAAGGTCAAAGAAAAGCAGAGTTTGCTGGGAATAAGATTTGTAGATACTAAATCTCCCATTTTGAATGTAGACAAGCTGCTGAGGACAGAATTGTATTTGAGGACTTCTGTGAGATTTATCAGGATAAATGCTGAAGGCAAAAAGTCAGGATGGGAGTAAACAAGTACATCAAGTGTAGGAAATGCGTCTGGAAAGGTATCTTTGGACCAATTTACAAAATCAGATTCGGGAGACACAGGAGACATCAGAACTATTGATAGGAAGACCAATTCTGGCCTGAATAGGGAAATGGGAGTGAATAAGAGATTTCAGATGGTTACATGGTATCACTAGGTTTTGGTGATAGGAAACAAGTAGATTTTGATATTGCTTACCTTTCCAAATTACTTGTCTGTTACGGATTAATTTAAATTTTTTTTGTTTTTCTAACTGTCCCTTATGGACTCTGCAGCCAGCCACAGGAACTTTTTTCTTTCCTTCTGTTACAGAGAAGGTAGCTAGTATAGAGGCCTCACCTTTAAGAAAAAGAACATATAAGTATATAGCAAATGAGAATCAGATACACATAATTACGTTCTGCAGGTGAAAAATTTACATTTTTTTGGTGGACTAAAGGGCCCTAGAAGAGCTAACAGTTGATAGGACTAGTAGTATTACTGTCTGCCTCATGAAAATCTAGTTTTCATTTGTCCCTCAAAATATTTTCTTGAACAGATCATCTGTTGTTAGATTTATTTTTTAATACTATCAATGGTGATTTATATCCACTTAAGAGTACTAATTCTGCAACTCAGTTTAGTTTTTTTCACTGAAAATTAAATTCCAATAATGAAATGGTATGTACCAGTTTTCCTAGGGCTAGTGTGTTTTTTGACTTTTGCTAGTCCTAGAAAACCAAGTGACTTCCAGTTTTCTAAACTGCTCTTAGCATAAGAACCTAAAAATCTCTGTATGATATTTAGAGAAGTAAATCTGTGGACCAAAAATTCAGTGTAAGACAAATCCAAATTAAAGTACATTCTACAGGGACCTCCCTGTTGGCACGAGGGGTTAAGATGCAACCTATGAAGCTATTCGAGGCCACTGCAGCACGAGTTCAATCCCCAGCCAGCCAGAGAAGCTACTCACATCGCACAGCAGATTTCTCATCTCTCCCACTGCTCCCCTCAGCAGTATACTTCAGTCCATATGCCTGTTCTGTTCCCCACTCTGTCTCTGGTGAATCCTCTCACCCCCCGCACCTCTGGCCTGTACCCCAGTTCTTGTATGCATAAATAAATAAATCTTTAAAAAAAATAAAGTACATTCTACAATTCACTGGCCTATACACTTCAAAAATGTCAAAGTCAAAAGACAAGGACTGAAGAACTAAATGTAATTTATGCTGAGTTAAGGTAAAAGTACATACCAATGAAGTGCATTATTGGGAAACAATGGATAAAATTTGAATATGGAGGGCCTCCCTGGTGGTGCAAGGGGTTAAGTCTCAGCACTATGAAGCTGTCCCCACTGCAGCACAAGTTCAATCCCCAGGCAGGGAACTGGCCAACATGGCGCAGCAGACCTCACCTGTCTGCTCCCCTCAGCAGTGTATTCCCGTCGATCCGCCTGTTCTGCTCCCCACTCTGTCTCTGAATCTTCTCACCCCCCCGCCATACCTCTGGCCTACACCCAGATCTTGTATGCATACATAAATAAATTTAAAAAAAAATTGAATATGGACTGGAATATATAGATTAGTACTGTATGAATGTTAAAATTCCTGAGTTGTATTTGTTCTGTGGTTTTATAAGAGACCATCCTTGTGAGTAGGAAATACAAGCATTTAGTGGCAAATGGACACAATATGTCAAAATAGCCCAGAAAAAAAAATTGTTGTGTGGTTGGTGGGGGATAAAGACAAATGGAACAAAATGTGAGTGATGGAACCGGGTAAAGGCAATTTATATGGGAGGCAGTTCCTTATACCTTTCTTGTAATTTTTCTGGAAATTTATAATGATCAAAATAAAAAGTTAACAAAAAAAATCTGCACTTGGGAAGATGAAAGAACAGATAAAGGATTTAGCCCATTATAAATAATTTAGCCTTCAATTTGGATAATGGATATACTAGAAAGAGTATTTTTTGATTAATATTTAAATGTAAAATGAGTTTTCTTTTCATGGTGGATTTCTTTGCTAGCTCTAAGACAAAATTAATGGCTTCTTCCATGACATTGTTAATAATTTAATACCTTACATCCCACTCTTTGTATCATAATCACTTGTTTATATATAAACTTGTCTTAATTGCTTCTGTATCATCAGGCCCTTAGCACAAAGTGTTAGAAAGAGCAGGTTATTATAATACATATGAAGTTACACTGAATTCTCATCTACAATAGTCATTTTTTCTAAAATACAGGATATGTATTAGAATAATGAATATATTTCAAAAGTGAAATACATCTCTTAAACTTGCTTTCAAGTGTGGTTTTTAGCACCTAAGATATTAATGGTTATGGGTAACATTCAATAAAACCCACCTACTGGGTATTCCTCCATGGAGCTGGGCAATCTGCTGCTCAGTTCCTTTTGTAAATCTTCAATAAGACGGTAAATGATTTTGTGAAGTTTAATTTTTACTCCTTTTTTTGCAGCCAACTGCTGGATAACATTGCCTGCGTTTACATTGAAACCATATACAACACCTGGTAAACAGAAATGGAATCAATAAAAGTAGCACAAATATTCCATTAAACAATTTGTTTTCAAGCAGAAACTCAAATCTAAATTATTTTTATTTCGATTGGGGTCAAAATAAGGGGGGTGCAATTGTATGGGGAATATACAAATTAAAAAAATGTAAAAAATAAATAAGTTAAACATTAAAAAAGTATTTTTATTTACTTTTATATAAATTAAAAATAAGTATGGAAGATGAGAAATTCTTTTTGCCATGGAAACTAGTAAATTTGCAAATTAATGAAAGAATTCTCTAAATTCTAGTATGGTTCATTTAACAAGGAAAATTTCTTCATAATTTTAAATCCCCCATTTAAGAAATGTTATTTTAAGTGCTTATAACATACAAGGGAGTTAGATATTAAACAAAGTTATTTTTTACAAAAGAGAAATAAGAAACAAAAAATGATCAGGGCTGAAATATTACATTTTTTAAAGTAAAAATTTTTATTATTAAATTATGATCTTATTGTCTACAACTTTTACAGTATACTCTCATGTATTCAGTTGGCCAGAAGAAACTCAAAAGTCACTATTTAGGACCTCCCTGGTGGCCCGAGAGGTTAAGTCTTAGCACTATGAAGCTATCTGCTGCACCTGAGTTCAATCCCCCGCCAGGGAGCAAACCTACATGGAGCAGCAGACCTCTCCTGTCTCGCCCGCTGCTCCCCTCAGCAGTGTATTTCAGTCCATCTGCCTGTTCTGCTCCCTGCTCTGTCTCTGGTGAATCCTCTCACCCCCTGCATCTCTGGCCTGTACCCCAGCTCTTGTATGCATAAATAAATAAATCTTTAAAAAAAAAGTCATTATTTAATAGGTAAAGTTCAAGGATTATTTAAGAAATGAAAAAAGGTATAGATGTTGTCTCCCATCTCGCTCCTGCTCCCATGCAAGGTATTTTAATAAATCCAACTTTCCTGTTCTCCAAAAAAAAAAAAAGAAAAAAATGAAAGTTCCATGAACCTACCCATTTTGCCAAAGAACAAATATTGTATTTAACTATAAATACCTTGGGGAGAAATAAAGTAAAAGCAAAACTTTCTTGCCTTTTAACAAGTGAAAAAAATTAATGCAAATAGCTTAATCAAGAGAACTACCTCGTGATACTATCTATGCATTAAATTACAGCATGGTCCTAGACCAGTCAGTGTCAATAAAATGCTTTGAATTAACCAACATTATGAAAATACATTTTCAGTTCAATTCTAAACAAGTCAGGTCATGTGTATCTCCTTCCTAAATGATTCATTCATCACTTAGTATTGTGGTCTTTGCTAAAGTGGCAGTTGTGAGTCCCCTTTTTGTGTCATTAAGTGCAACTAATTAAAAACAGCCCACCTGCTTTCTAGGTATTTAAAGCTAAATGGAGCTTCTAATCGAGAAAGATGTGATTTGTAAAATTACCAATGAACAAAAATAGACAGCCAAAAGTAAAAGATGAATGAAATACTGACTAGGCTGGTTATGTATTAGAAACTTTCAAAAATTTATATAAAAGACAAAATAACTAACTTGGGAATGGTTGAGGTATTGAGGTGACAATAATGTCACCTTCAAGAAAAAAAATAAAGTAACATTACAGGGGCTTGAAACAGCTCTGCAAGGTTGCAATACAACAAGGAAAACTGAAAGTATGGCTACAATTTTGCACATACCATTTAGCCTCAGTTGCTAGCTGGAACTTGACTACAACAGGAAGGGTGATGCTGGTGGGGTATATATCAGATGTGACTAGCCAAGCAATAAAAGAAAGAAGCATATGGTTCATGGTGTGTTCTAGGAAACACAGTTTAAAAAATGGGAAATGCAATCCTTACCATGAAAAGTCTCAGCAAGGTTAACATCATTTTCACTAATATCACCCACACCAAAATGTACTAATTCTAGTTCGCATTCATGTGACGCGTCATAGGTATCCATAATATCCAAAATGGCCTCAACAGAACCATCAACATCACCTAAATGTAGAAAAAGTTTAAAATTACTGGTGTTAAGAGTTAAGCATTAACAAACACAAGGATGATAATAATCTACTTAAAGCCACATTAAGAAAGGCATTTTCCACTAAAACCACTTTTACTTAGTATGAGCATTAAAAAAAAACTATCTATTAAAGCATTATGAATCAAGTATAATGATTACAACATAATCAGCAAGAAAATGTTTACCACCAAATCTCCCTCAAAATACCAAAATAGTTTTGGCTTAAATCTAATGGCCCAAATTAATTGTGAGAATGAAGAAATATATATATTCCAAAACTGAGTTGTAAAATCTTCTCAAAATCACCTTTAATAATTATAGGAAGTACATTTAAATCTCTTTCTCCTTTCTCTTTTGGCTTTAAGGGTTTTTGCTCTTTTTTTTCTTGGTACTTTAAAAATGACCTCTCCTTCCAGTGCAAAGTGCCATACTTCTCACGGGCCTTCCGATGGGCATCTTGGTGTTCCTTTCGCTTTTCTTCTATTTTCTTCAGATCCTCTTTATTTTTCTCCTGTTCTTGCTCATACTTCCTCCAGTCAACAACTTCACGAGCTCTTGGCTTTATAGGGAAAAATGGTCATTAGCTAAATAGAAACTAATACCTGTTTGGTTAGAAGCTTTGTCTTTCCCTTCCACTAACTTAATTTATATATAAAACCACTAATTTTATAAGTTTGAGAAACATATATTATCTATAGAAATTAAATTTGACATACCTCAGATTCTACTTCAAGAATTTCATCTCCTGCAGAAGGGAGGTCTTTCCATCCTACAATTCCCACTGGCATGCTAGGACAGGCCTCACTGATTGTTTTTCCATTTTCATCAAACATTAATCGTACTTTTGCCCAACTCTTTCCAGCAATCAGAATAGAACCTTTTCTCAGTGTTCCTCTTTGAATTATAGCTGTAGTGACAGGCCTAAAATGAAAATTAAAAAATATATTCTTAGTGTCATAATCAGGATATAACTTTCTTAAGTAGAGCAAAAATATCCTTATGAGATTTAAAAAAACACAGGCTTATTTTCACCACTTCAAACACCTCAAGCATTTTTTCATAGTATAAAAACACTTTTTAATGCTAGCCAAAAGTTGAAAGCAATCCAAATGTCCATTAATGAAAGAATGGATAAAGAAAATGTAGCATACATGTAATATACTACTATGCAAGATTTAAAAAGGAAATTCTGTCACGTGCTACAATATGGATGAACCTCTAAAACATCATGCTAAGTAAAATAATCAAAAATGGCAACTACTGTACAATTTCACTCATATAAAGTATCTAAAGTAGTCAAAAATCATAGAAACAGAAAATAGAAAGACATTTTGGGGGATGGGGGGGCGGGCAACCCACTAACATTTGTTTTGCAAGATGAAAAAGTCCTAGGGGTCTGTTGCATAACAATCTGAATACCCATAATGCTATTACCAGACTGTACACTTAAAAATGGTTAAGTGGTAACTTTAATATTATATACCTTTTATCCCAATAAAACAAAAAAACATTTCTTGTAAGTTTATGGTAGTGGAAGTTTCAGAGAACTTAGTGTTCTGACAAAATCTTAATCCCCTTTCCATAACTAACTTTGCTAAGCAGTGAGAAGACCTCTTATGCTGAAAAGGAAGAAAATGAAAGAAGAGAACACTATTTCAAAGACCTTCTTATATATTAATGAGTATGAATTCAGAATTTTCTCAGTGCAATAACTGCTATTTCATTCCAATTTATGTTAGTCTATGAGAATTTTACTAATTCAACTAAGTCAGTGGGGCAAATAAACAATTTCAACTACTTAAGCCATCTGACTACTAAATGTATACAGACAGTTGGTATAGGCTACTGGTAATAATTGTATTTTTGTGTTCTGTGTGCTCATGCAAATATCATTCATGGGTTAAAAATAACATGCAATCAGGGCCTCCCTGGTGGCACAGAGGTTAAAGACGCATCACTATCAAGCTATCACTAGCCACTGCAGCATGAGTTCGATCCCCAGCCAAGGAGCTAACCCACATGTTGCAACAGACCTCTCCTGTCTTGCCCACTGCTCCCCTCAGCAGTGTATTTCAGTAGATCCACCTGTTCCGCACCCCACTCTGTCTCTGCTGAATCCTCTCATCCCACCATACCTCTGGTCAACACCCCAGTTCTTGTATGCATAAATAAATAAATAAATCATTTTTTCAAAAAAGACAAGCAATCAAAATAACACACTGTTATATAATGAACTCATAAAAACATGGAACAAAATTATTAAAAAGCAGACATTTTAACAGTCCTACCCTCTTCCTTTGTCTGTGAAAGATTCTATTACTGTTCCTTCCACTGGACCAGTGGGATCTGCTTTCAGTTCTAACATTTCTGCAAGAGCAATTATTGCCTCTGCCAAAGCCATCAGATTATCACCCTTTAACAACAAGAAAAATATACATTAATAAATATTACTTTCTTTGTAAATACCAGAATGAGAAAGCCTATTAATCCTTGACAGTAGCATTATATTTTTCTCTGGGAGAGAAGGAAAAAGGAGGGAGGGAGGGAAAGAAGGAAGGAGAGAGGGAAGGAGGGAGGGAGAAAACTTGATCCAAGGACAGATCTTACCAGGAAGAATGGGTACTTTCTTTTTTTTAAAGGATGGCTACTAGTGGTTCCTGTTAATACCCTTTTGACAAACACATGCTTCATTCATTCTCCTTCCTTGCATCTGTCTCTACAACTATGTTTTCTTTCTTTCACTTTTTTCACAATGCCACTTTACATTTGAAGTTCTAAGCCATTGAAAAAGCTTTCACATCTATTATTTCATTTGAGCCATTCAAGAATCCAGTAAAATAAGTAAATTAAGCATTACTTACTCTCAGATAAATAAGGAGAAAAAGCACTGACTATGCCTAGGTGCTAAGCCATACTCTTAACTACCTAAGCATGCAACTATGCATAATCACTTCACAGCTCTGGATCTGCATTCCTCAACCACAAAATGAAGGATCTAGACTAGACGATTCCTTCACCTCAAAGGATATATTTATTATGCTTCCTCGGGCTCCAGTGACATAGCTGATGACAGAACCAGAACTGATAGGCAAGGGATTTTTCCATTCCACTGTCAGCTAAGAAACTCCTCACATTTGTTACAGAGTTTACAATAACAAAGACTACTGTAAACAAAACTGCTACTTTACCTACCCTTCTTCTTAGGTCTACTATTTATTCCAATTTACAAAATGCTGCTCAGAAATGCAGAGTTGGTTTTGTCTCTTTGCATGAAGTAGTCATTTACCTCTACTTTGGAAAAGGTCTCATCTTCTCTTGCCACTCTCCCAGGTCCCTATATTCTCTGCCATGCCTCCAAATTTGCCTAAACAGTTTCCTATTTACTATTCATTTGATGGTATCTGAGTAGAAAAGGTGGTCCCATCTTCAAATGTTTTAATATTTAACCTTTAATATTGCTTTCAGAGTATAATCAATGCGTAATAGAAGATTAAGAGGGCATTTTACAAGTTTCACAGAAAAAGAAGCATGGCTTCACAAATAAAGAGGCATGATTTCTAAGCATCTTGGAAATAACAAATTTAAGAAAAGATAAAATGAGACTTAATTGGAGGCAGTAAACAAATATAATACCATCGCTTCAATGACTAGTTGGAAAAAATTCCGTATTTTGAGAAAACAATGGAATATGGTAAGGATGGCTAAAAAATAGGCCTCCCCTGGTGGCGCAGTGGTTGAGCGCTGGGCTGCGAAGCTGCCCGCAGCCTCAGCAGCGCCGGTTCGATCCCCGACCACTGGCGAGGGTCCCACATGGTGCGCAGTCCTCTCCTGCTGTGCCCACTGCTCCCCTCAGCAGTGTACTTCGTCAGTCTGCCTGTTCTGTTCCCTGCTCTGGCTCTGGTGAATTCTCTCACCCTCCCACGCTTCTGACTATACCCTGGTTCTTGTATAAATAAATAAATCTTTAAAAAAAAAAAAAAGGATGGCTAAAAAAAGGAAACTTACTGAGCTTGCGTTTTTTAAACAGAAAAAAATTGGTAATTTACATCATAAAATTTATAGCAATTTAATTATAGAAATATTGATTTACTCAATAACAAATTGAACCCAAATGACTCTATGTATTAGTGAAATTTTTGTTTAAATCTCTCTCAAATGCCTTAAGACACATTCTATAATTTTTTTCTATAAATGGCATGAAATATAAGGATTTTTTACTTACAATTAAATTTCCCTTCTGCTTAAAGCTGTCTATTACCATATCTACATATGATTCAGGATTTTCTCTTTCATTCTATCTCATAAGAAAAGCATTACAGGGGCTTCCCTGGTGGCGCAAGGGGTTAAGTCTCAGCACTATGAAACTATTGGCAGCCACTAAAGCACAAGTTCGATCCCCAGCCAGGGAGATGACCCACATGGCGCAGCAGATCTCTCCTGTCTCGTATGCGGCTCCCCTCAGCAGTATATTTCTCTAGATCTGCTGTTCTGCTCCCCACTCTGTCTCTGGTGAATACTCTTCCACCCTTCCCTCCTCCCCACCACACGACTGGCCTACACCCCAGCTCTTGTATGCATAAGGTTTAGGCCCAATTACCCACTAGTTGGCTATATAACCCTGGTTTGAAGACTGGACCTAATTTCTAGTCTGCCAAGCCAGGATAGTGGCATCAGCATTACCTCATACACAGAGAACTAAAAAGTAGAAATTATGTATGTCAAAACAGCATTTACATCTGAACATACTCATCTCTGAGGAGCCTGAATTTACCGTAAGCGCAGAGACAGGCACTGCTTGGACATCACCTCCATAGTCCTCACAAACCACATCATAGGCTAGCAGTTCTTTTTTTACTTTTTCAGGATCAGCCTCAGCTTTGTCACATTTATTTATGGCAAGGACAATAGGAACTGCAAGAGACAGAGTTAAGAGTGTAGATGATGACAACTTTAATTCCACAGTGAAAGATACAAATATTTTCTGACTTTCTCTTTACTCAATGGATGTACTTACTGGGTTTACTTACTGTAAAACCATTTTAGGCCCACCTTATTTTTTGCTCTCTAAAAAGGATTCCAGAAGCCAGATGTCCAAGTCTTTTTTTGTAATTATAAGCTGATTATGTATTAAAAATAAACAGCTAAGATAAAAAGATGAAATAGTATTTTGGGTAGCAGGACACCTAACCCTAAACCTGAAAGCAAGGTCAGCAACTACACTGGAGATAATCTCCAGAAAAAAATCAGAGGAGTCAAATTCAATTCTAATACCACTAGATTATTTGCCTTTTTTTGCAGGCGCACTTTGTGAAAACCCAACATGTCACCCAGGGGTGAAACTAAGTATCATTGTAAAATATCTTTCAGAATTTACAGAAACTCTTTTTTCATGTATTTAGTTTAGTGATTGACACATAGTACATTCTCAATGAATGTTTACTCAATGAACCAATTAATTTTATACTTTAATGGTTATTACTAAATATATACCCACCCTCTCATTAGAGATAGCACAAAATTCTAGGAGGTAATTGTCTGGTTAGGTTTCACCAATTCTTCAATTTTTTCAATTATCAATGGAATGGAAATTGAAAATAAAAACAAAAAAGCTATGCAATCCACAACCGACTATTATGAAACAGTACATCCCATATTTATGAGTTGGAAATTAACAGGAACCAGGAGAACAGCTATAGAAAGCATGATGCAAGGGATTTATCCCTCATATTTTGTTTTTATTTAAATCCCTAGAATAATTAGTCCCTTTTTCAAAAAGCAGATAAGAGAATTTGAAAGGAAAGTGAGTAACATTGGAAACTAAAAGACCAGATTCCAAATGTGGACATGCTGCAAATAATCCTAGCTGCCGGGGGTTCTTTCTCTCTGGGAGGTAGTTGTCATGTTATGACATGAAAGAACTAGATCAATGATGTTCAACTATTTTTTTTTTTCTGGTAAACAAACCTAGGAGAATATGATGCACTCTATCAAGTACATTTTTTCAAGACAACAGTATTTTCTCAGTGGATGTAGAATCATAAGAGTAAGAATGAGGGAGCCTCCCTGTTGGTACAAGGGTTAAGTTTCAGCACTAAGAAGCTATCAGCAGCTGCTGCAGCACGAGTTTGATCCCTGGCCAGGCAGTTGACCCACAGGGCGCAGCAAGACCTCTCCTGTTTTGCTAGCTACTCCCCTCAGCAGTGTATTGCAGTAGATCTGCCTGTTCTGCTCCCGACTCTGTCTCTGGTGAATCCTCTCACCCACTGCACCTCTGGCCTGTACCCCAGTACTTGTATGCATAAATAAATAAATCTTAAAAAAAGTTATATCTGCAGAATTACAAACCTAGTATCTTTGAGTCTCCTCTATAAAACAATCTGGGACTGTTATGAGCTACTTGTAAAAAGATCCTTAAAAATAAAGTTACTTCCTTCCTAGAACATATAAGTCAGCCACACAGTACCTTGAGCATCTTTTGCATGCTGAATAGATTCTATAGTTTGTTTCATTACACCATCATCTGCAGCTACAACCAATATGACAATGTCAGTGACCTGGGCACCTCTGGCTCTCATTGCTGAGAATGCAGCATGTCCCGGAGTATCAAGAAAGGTTATTTTTTCCCCAGAAGGCAGAGAGACTGTGAAAACAGAAATCCAAGAACACAAAATATTCAAACATGTAGTTCTATAATATGAAGGAATATATGTAACATTATCAAACAATAATTTTCTAAAATAATTTATTTCTTCCATTAATCTTAATCAGAATAATAATCATCATTTCATCATGAAAAGTGGTAAGTGGGAAATTTACAGTTTTCTTTACAAATAATAATTTCAAATTAAAATTCTTCATATTTCTAGGATATAACTATTCTCATAAATATACCAAAGGATATCTATTCTGGAGAACACACCAATAATTGTAAAGGCACCCACATTAGCAAATATCAGCTGCACAAAAGCTTTAAGCAACAAAGGCAATTCAGTATACCGTTAGCAGCTGAGATTTAAATCCCATAATGTTGGGTTTAAATCCTAGCTTTATCGCTTACTGGGTATAAGTGTACCTTGAGCAAGTTAATCGACTTGATCAAGCTTCAGCCTCCTCATCTGTAAAAAGTAACTATCTACTTGATAAAGGTGTTGTGAAGATAAAAAAAGATAAAGCAGGTAAGGTGCTTGGAACAGTGTTGGGCACAGAGTAGGTGCTCAGTAAATAATTATTTAATTATTATTAGTAACATTATTACAACCTAGCATTAAAGAATTTCAGGTTCACTAAACCAAACTAAGAATGGGCTAGAATAAGGAAGGTAATGTAATTTCTTCTTTCTATAATTTCTTCTTATAGAATGTACAAAAATAACCTTTATACCCCTATTCTCTACATTTCATCAAACCAGAGAGACTTGTGGAAACAGAAATCCAAGAAAACAAAATATTTGAAGCTTTTTACCTTCCATTTAACTTTGAATGAGTATTTCATATTACAACACTTTAAAAAAAAGAAGGGTTCCCAGGTATACTGTAAGATAATTTGTGTTCATACCAAGAAAGGCACCAATGTGCTGAGTGATGCCTCCAGCTTCCATTGCTGCCACTTGAGTTTTTCGCAGCTTGTCAAGTAATGTCGTTTTCCCATGATCAACATGCCCCATTATAGTAACAACAGGGGACCTTGGGGTTAACAAAGCCGGATCTGCCTGGGGCCTACAATTAATAGCAAAGGAGTTTCGTATCTTAAATATCAGAAACACTTTATACCCAGAAAACTGGTTTGCAGTTGTCACTGTGAGCTACCATTAACAATAAAACTCAATATTCAGCTTTTATTAGATAATTATTTTCCCCTTCTGAATGCATAATCACATGACAAAATATACAAGACTGCCCATCTATAATTCATCTCTCATAAGAACAAGCAGAACTGAACCAAATTTTAAAATTCAGGATCAATATACACACTTCACAAACTATTAACAGTTTTATAATAAATATCCTTTCTGATCCTTTAAACACACTGAAGAAAGGTATAACCTATATTCATACAACAGTTACACTGTAAAAGAAATTTTAAGGCAAATCTTTCCATTAAAATGTGTGAACAAAATTAGGTGGTCTCCCACCCCCAATATATATGATATAGTTTTACCTTTTTACAGCATCTTTATTTTCTCTGACTTTGTCCTCTTTTAATTTGCTCCATATTAACTTCATCCCTGCCTTCTTTATTACTTCTTTGATCCAGACTTCATCTAAATGTGAGTCTGCTTCTAGTGAGTCTATGTCAACCTTAGTATTCATTAAAGCTTCACATATATAATCTGGTTAGGATAAGATAAAACTTTTTAGTGCCATGAATTAAATGTTAAAGAAAGTGATCTCTATTAGAAAAATCTATTAAACTAGTATATTCAATGAGAGAAATATATACAGAAAATAATCTTTAAAATATGATCATTTATATCAACTGACATTTCTGCACATTCAGAAATATTTAAATACTTATTTACCTTCTGAAACATCAATAAAACACTAAACTGTATACTGTACACACATAGTATTGAGTAGTTTACTCTAGGCTAGTTCTTTGGTAATTTGTAGTTTGATGTCATGTACATACAAATTTTGTGTACATACAGTCAATTCCCACTATTTGCTATAGCAATGTTCTATAAATTCATTCAGAATACTGAATTAGCAAATACTGAATGACTGTTCTGAGGGAAAATGCAAAGTAAGTTCCTTCCGTTTTTGGCCACATTTTATCAATTGATAAATTTACACCTTATTTTCTGTGCGTCTTTTAAAAAGCCTTATTTAATACATATTGATTCACTAACTTAAACTCACAGCCAATAGCAGTATAACTAATGCTTGAACAAAGCGTATCTAACACATGTTTTTTCTCTGGAAGGCATATTATATCCTTTTTACAGCTGGTAATACTAAGTAGCTATGTTAAAGAGTCATTTTAAATAGCAAAAACGCAAAACAAAAAAAAGGGACACTAAATAAACCAAAAAAAAAAAATACAAGGACAAGTGTTGCCTTGTTCAATCTTAGTTAGGAATATGTGCAACTCAAAATTTTCATGACTTTCTGATGTCTGGAAGTGACTATATTGGTTTTGGGGCTACAATACATTTTAGAGAATATGTGAATTTGCCAATATGGAACTTCCAAATAATGAGGACAACAGTATACACACACACACAAAGAATATCTCAGAATACATGCAAGCACAATTAATTTATGTGTTTATCTTTTTAGAGTATCCAAAAGTCTTGAAACACAAGAAAAATATTCATGTGCAATTCTTTTTTTCATTTTATTTAATATGCTGTTTTTACTTCAGTCATTTTTCCCTGTGAATAACAAATGTATTTGTGATAGTGAAATAAGTAATTTTGTTTCTAGACTTTGAACTACCCTATAATTTATATTTCAAGAGACATATAAGTAAAAGCCATCATCAGGTAATCAAACATTAAAAGAACATTCTTTTCTGGGGCCTCCCCTGGTGGCGCAGCGGTTGAGTGCAGGGTTGCGAGGCTGCCCGCAGCCTCTGCAGCGCCAGTTCGATCCCTGGCCACAGCGAGGGTCCCACCAAAAAAAAAAAAAAAAAAAAGATTCTATTCTGTAGTATGCTGATAAATGTTTACTCACAAGTCTCTCCCCCCAAAAATCTGATTTATATAATGTCAATCAACTTCCATGGTACAAGTATTCCCACCAGAGCTGATTTCAAGCAACCATTAAGAAGTCACTAAACACATATAGGTATAATACGTATAAATAATCTCAAGGACATACATAATTATTATTTACACACAGTAAAATCATTAGGAAGTGAAGAGTTTTGATCTGTATTACCACTGTTTGTAATATTTTTTAATGGTTGCGTTAAATAACCAGTTCACATAATTCTTTATAAGTTCAACTGGCTAAATTGATACAAGTCAGTCCTATCACATAATAACGGAGAACACACATTTTAAGAATGAGAAAGTGGGGGCCTCCCTGGTGGCGCAAGGGGTTAAGACACAGCACTATGAAGCTATTCGCAGCCACTGCAGCACAAGTTGGATCCCTGGCCAGGGAGCTACCCACATGGTGCAGCAGATCTCTCCTGATTTGCCCACTGCTCCCCTCAGCAGTGTATTTCAGTACTTCTGCCTGTTCTGCTCCCCACTCTGTCTCTGGTGAATCCTCTGGCCCTGCCTGCACCTCTGGCCTATACCCCAGGTCTTATATGTATAAATATATAAAATACATCTTAAAAAAATTCTAGTTCTGCTATAATTTACAAAATAATAATTCTTGAGAGGTAATTGGGCTGTGGGTAAGTACATGTGCTCTGGAGCCATGCTAATTGGGTTCAAATCCTGGGTTCACATACTAGCTGTGAAATCAAGGGCAATTATTCATTTTTTTTATGTTTTAGTTTCTCAACCTAAGTGAGGAAAATTATCATACCTACTTCAACTATAATGAGAATTATATGATTAATATAAGTACTCAAATAACATTTCATTATAGGTTAATAGGAAAAAAAGAATCCCAGCTGACATTGAAGCTATGACATTATCAAGGACCTGGTTCCATTATACTTCACTTTCCTTAAAGTCACAGTTTCTAAGAACCTATAAGGATGTTAAGTGATGACTTAGTGTAACTATGAAGTATTAGTACATAGTAACATCTTAATAAATTGAGTTAATATTATCTTTTTCCAAATATCTGTTTCATGTCACTTTATTTTGCTATAATCACTTATTTATTACTGAATTTTAATGTCAATTTATATTGAAAATTCAAATTTTGCTTCAACAATCCTAAATTGGCAAAAAATATATCAACGGTACAGTAAAGAAATAAAAAAGACAATTATGATATACATTTATAAATATTAATACTATCATTAAAAGTTGTCTTTAAGGACCTCCCTGGTGGTGCAAGGGGTTGGGAGGCAACCTATGAAGCTGTCTGCAGCCACTGCAGCATGAGTTCGATCCCCGGCCAGGGAGCTACCCACATGGTGCAGCAGACCTCTCTGGGCTCACCTGCTGCTCCCCTCAGCAGTGTATTTCAGTCTATCTGCCTGATCTATTCCCAGTCTGACTCTGGTGGCTTCTCTCACCCCTACACCTCTGGCCTGTACCCCAGTTCTTGTAAGCATAAATAAATAAAGCTTTAAAAAAAGTTATCATTAAAAGTAGTTATTACTACAAATATTTTTGCAGCTGGCACTACAGATACTGTCAAAATGAGTGAAAAAAGAAATCAGAAAATTATAGAAAAACAAAGGCAAAATAAATGAGTATAAATATGACTCAGTTGAAAAGTACTCTTTGCACTTATTCTAATAACCCATAAAATTTCTGAGAAAAAAGATTAGTTCAGATGAAATTTTTTCTTTCATTAATAAAATCTCTGAAAATATTATTAGGCAAAGAGCCACAAAACTAGTCAGGGTTTATTATTTCAAGTGAACCATAATAGAACACCTTTATAAGTTGTCAGCCTGATTTTCACCCTTGAATGCCCTAGTCTCATTGCAAATAAAATGCCAGGTATTTTTTGTTCCCATATTTTTCCTTACAAAATTATTTATCTTACCTATGTCTTTTTCCATTGCTCTGGCCAGATCCTCAACAGTCATTCCAATCCACACCTCTACTTCCTTTTTAGATTTTGTTGAAGATAATTGAGATTTTCGTGACCTTTCTTCCTAATAAAATTTCAGAATACATAAAAAAGGAAGAAAAAACTTTAAGTTTTAAATTTAGATTTATTCTGGAATATCTATCATAACCATGCCTCCTAATTGCAACTAACACTGCCATAAGTAGTTAAACCTTAAAATTTTAAATTCTGTATCCTCAATTGACTGTTACTCACTGATTTCTAAGTAATAAAATTAATCAGCATTGATAAACAACTAACTAGACCTTATCTTCTTTACAAAGATTAGCACTGTACTGTAGCGTAGTATTAGGAATATAGATCTTATAAGTGACAAAATACTAAAAATAGATTTCTACTTATGGTTCCAGGCATTTTCATCTCAGACCAGATAACACAGTAACTGATAGAAATCTATAACTACCTTCTTTGTTACTAGAAGCCTATACTGAAATAAAGCAGTCCTGATGAGTGTGTATGTTTGCCAGGGCCAGGCATACAGCTGAGCCTGCCGCACTCGATAAGCAGTTGAAAGCACATGCCTCTGGTGTGCTAACATTCTTCTTTGAGCAGAGCTGTGAAGGTGCCTACAGACAGTGTGAAATCGAAGCAAGTTCTCCAACTTTAGTATCTTCTGGTTCATATTTCTCCTAGAGAAAAAGGTTTTAAAATAATATTTTGGTTAATATTGAAATAAAATTCATAAATATTAATAGGCTATCTACAATGTGCAAAAAAAAGTGTTAAAGTTAGAACAATGAGTAAAACTATGTTCCTGCCTTGAAGGAGTTCATAGTCTAATCAGAGAAATAGAATTTCACATTAAGTAGTCTCTAGATTTAAGCTACGGTTACTACTAATGTTCCCACTATGTTAGAACTGAAATACAATGTCAAACTTATAAGTTGCTCTATTTCTCCTCTTGAAACATCAGCTAACCAAATCACAAGTCACAACTAGGGTGATTTTCCTAAAATGCAAATTTGAACTTACCACCTTTGCTCCTTTCACCCTCCAGCAGCCTCTTAATATCCCATTTAACATACAACCTCAAAACATGCTATGTAAGCACTCATCTATCCTTCCTCACTTTTCCTTTTAGTATTATTTCCCCCTCACTCCTACCTTCCAAGTTTTTGAACTTTTGCATATGTGCTCTTTACCTGGAATTGTTCTTTCCTCAACATTTTTCCCTCTGCACAGGTCTCCCCCAGACCTCAATGCTTTAAGAGTGGGAAGAAAGCACCCAATACACAACTGTTAAAATAATGCCTTTTGAACATTATTCTTGGAATGAAAGGAACTTATTGAGAGAAAACTGCAACAGACCTCAGTAATAGAATTCAGAACCCAGCGGTATATTTCTTTTCTTCCTGGGTCTTTTATTTTCTTTGCTCTCAGGACTGTAGTCCTACAACTTTGCTTTTCAGCTTTTAATGGAACAACTAAAATAATACAAGGAGTTCATGTTTCTTCCTCAACAAACATTTCTAGAGCACCATAATCCAGGTAATGTGCTTGATGTTTTTACTCAACTTTAATAAGCCGAAGTTCCTTTCTTAGAGTCCACTGTCTTTAAAGTATTACAAAGTAATGTTTTTTTAATTTTATTTTATATATATTTTACATCGTTCTTCCTTTTTTTGTACAATGCATGCTTTCTCCTTTCAGGTGTACTCCCCGCAAAATTCCAGGAAGCTTGTTAGTTATTCCAAGCCTCTCATTTTACCGAGAAGGAAACTAGTCGACAGAGGTCAAAAAAAAAAAAAAAAAAAAACGTCTGAAATGTCATACCGCTAGTTACTGGCAGTCAGGACTAGAACTCAGGCTTTCTGACTCTCCATTCGATGTTCTTTCGTCTTTAAGATAGTCTTGTCATGAAATCTGAAAAAGGATGCTGGAAATGTGTAGTTGCATCGGTGGAAACATAAGGGTAAGAGGCGGAAACTTTGGAAATTATCTGAAGGGTAAAAAAGAAGTCATTGTAGAAAAATCACGAATTTGGAACGGTTTCACTTCGAACCCGAGCCGAGAAAACCGTGGGCACACGGGAGGCTGGGCGGTGGGCGCCTGCCCCCGCCGCAGGGCGCGGACACAGAAATCAGTGGGTCGCTTCGTTTTGAAAACCTTTTCGTTGTGCCGTAAGTGGCGTCATGCCGGGGTTAAATGCATCATGGAAAGACTTCCGAAGTGCAATGTTTATGACTTAGCTACTGCCGGTTAAGACCAAAAACTATACGCCTACCGGGCCGACCCGGACGCGGGGCCCCGCTCATTCAGCTCCTACCTAAAGGCTGCGGATCTGGCTTCTAAGGCTCAGCGCTCATCTCCTTCCCGCCGGGAGGGCTGTGGCTAAACCAGCCCGCTGCCCAAATGGCCCCGGCCAGCTTCCGCCGCCGCCGGAAGTGGTTCTTCACGGAAGTCCGTAGTCGAGATGGGGATTTTTGGTCGTCGCCGCCCGGGCTGTGACGTCCCTGGGCGGGTAGGTGCCCGCTCAACCTGCTGCCTTCTTTGGGAGTCAGCCACGCCTGGATGTTCTACCCCATCCCACTCCAGGAAATCAGCTACTGGCACTCTGGGACTATGACTCAAGGGAAAGTTAGACGAGGAATCCTGGGAGAAATGATATGTTTTGTTTTGTTTTATATCCAAAAGGGCAGGTTTCTTATAAAAAGGGGGGAAAGAGTAAAGGACACTTGCCTGTGCAAGCGAGCAGAAAGGGACAGGTTTGCGGAAAGAAACACCTGCGTAGTCACAGGTGGACCAAAGGGCTGCTGCCAGAAATTATTTGTTCTTAAAAGTCACATGCCTAACAAGAGAGGGGAAATGCAAGGAACAAGGCCAAGAACACAGGCGAGGAGAAGCTTGATTAGTATGTGAACTTGCCACTTGCGTAGACGAGGAGACATTAGGTAAACTCCTCTAGATCTGCATTAAGGTAGTGGTCATTTCATAGGATAGCAGTAAGATTTATGGGAGAACCTGGGTTGTGATTATTGCACAGGTCAATTTATTAAGTAGGAAACAATGAACTGGACAGATAGTTATTTTCTCCAACTGGCATGGTATGTCCTATTGAACATGGCCCCAATCTAAGGAAGAAATATTTATTCTTCATCCATGCTTCTTGAAAAAAGTCACCGTTGGTGACTGTTTAAAATTGGAATTTACTCCTCAGTATTCTGCTTCTGCCCTATGTTTGACAGTGTTATGCTTCCATTTTGACTGGTCCATTGATCACTGCTGTTGAGAAATCTTGGCAACTAATAGCCCCAGATGTATCTTTTCATTGCTTTCCCCCTGACTGTAGACAATACATCTGGCATCTTGGAACACACTGTCTAGATTTCTTCTGGTAAAACTGGGATTTTCCTAGTTAGCTGCTTATTTTAAAAATCCAATTTGTTGATTTACCTTTTTTTTTTTTTTTTTTTTTACAAAACTATATAATTTGGGGAGTAATTTTATGCCTCACTATGTGTACATGCTTCACTCACCCACCACCAAAGCTCTAGTGCCACTACATTGTCACAATTGACTCCCTCTACCTGTGTCTCTTTCCCCCCAAGAACAGTATTGCTTTTGTAGGTAATCTAGTACTGACATGTATGTTTAATAAATATTGCATTAAACATGGGTTAGGATCATTTTAAATAGTGATATTGTTATAGGGCAGCCCTGATACAAAATGGGTTGCCTGACTGTGGGTGCTCACCTGCGTGCTTAAAAAGACTTATCAATACTCTACTGCAGGCACACGCGAAAGGTTAATAAAAGGTTTATTTACAAGGGAAGGGCAAATGAGTAAATGTACAACTCAGGGAGAAAAGTGGGAGACAAAGTTTTAAATGCATCCTACCCGATCCGCCAATCTGGAATCCCAAATGGCACTCTGAGAGCTGGCTGCAAGCCAGGAGCTGTGAAGCCAGGAGGTGACCAAGAGAGCGAGCCCCCCCCCCCCCCAAGCCCACGTGTTTGGTTTTTACACCAACCCTGGCTGTTTAACTCCACCCTCAGGTCCCAGCCACCTTCCCTTTGGTGGTGATGGGATTTGTCTTTCCCAATGTCTTGATGGCTTTGGTCTGGAGTGGGGGTGGAGTCCACAAAGGCTGCATGGAATTAGCTCAGGACATCCTTTCCCCCTAACAATATGAGGTTCTTTCACCATAGATAAATTTAGCGCCATTTTATAATAAAATTCTTTAGTTTTAGACTCATTTGATGTAGGATACTCATTTAATCATAGGTAGACTAAAAATTAAGAGACCTTTAGATCAGAAGGAAAATGATAGTTTGGACTAGGGTGATGGAGGTAGTGAGAGTAATAGAATTTGAGAAATGAGCTGTGACCATATCTAGTGGGGTGTCAGAGGCAGGGAGGAAGGGATTCATGCCTTGCATAACTGATGGATGGCAAAGAGATTTCCAAGCCAGAACATCCTGTCTAAACAATATGCTGTCACAGCCAGTTTTCCCTCTTTCTGTACCTATTTTGTAGCTATCATGAAGTTCCTACCCATGGCTAATGTTTTCCTGCTTTTACGATGCATGATTTCTCATTTACAATCAGATTCTAATTCTTCCCCCTACTTATTGTCAGGGCACTGTGATTCGATTGGAGTATTTTTGAACATCTTCATATATTTAAGGACAATCATTTGGGATATGTCATTTTCAAATGGATGATCTTTGCTATTCTAATGATTTATCATTTCTTCTTAGAAGAAAAGTTAGTGATAAAAGTGAGCCCCACTGACTTGCCCTGGGACTCACCATCACTACTTATATGTCAAAGTAAATTGGAAATGAATTAATGAATTAAACATTCTAAAGAAAATAGAGTGAATATTCAGTCTATTGCTGGACATTAGTTTTCTAAACTAAGACCAGAATAACTTAAGGAGGAAATGAAAAATGAGTGACTTCTGACATAAAACCAGAAAAAGTTTTTTCTCATATGGAAAAAAATTAAAACGATTTGGAAGATATATTGTTATAGGACAGGGAGAGGGGCAGCCCAAACCCCGTCCACGACCAAAAGACAAGCGCAGTTTCTTCACGTGTCTCTCGGCTCCATGCGCCTCCTCCAGGTCTCCTTCTGGCTCCATCCTGCCACGACCAAAAGACAAGCGCAGTTTCTTCACGTGTCTCTCGGCTCCATGCGCCTCCTCCAGGTCTCCTTCTGGCTCCATCCTGCTTCCTTCCTCAGTCTCTTCTGCAGCTTCTCCTCTTCCTGCTCAGCTCCACCCTCCCTTGGGTGGGGCAGGGAACCTGGAACTTCCCCCTTTCCTGGGGACCACCCTGTTACAATCCCCCCTTTTAATTTTTATTCCACCATATCTATGGTGGCACAATCTCAGGGTGTAGTCTTAGGAGACAGTCTTTTTTAGGGTTACAATGTGTATAAGAGAAGCAACAATTAGTCAGCAGCATTGTCCATGAATGTTCAGGGAGAGGGGCAGCCCAAACCCCGCAAACCTGCCTATTCTAAATGGGCTCTGCCATCCGCCGCATCAACACAAAACATATGAGACCTTAATGGGAAGGAACTTTAATAAAACTAGGAAACAATACAGGTAAGGCAAAGAGTCTAGTTTCTAAATGAAGCACCCAAAATTACCCATCCCCTCGTGGGTAAAACTCCATCCAAATGGGATTGGCCCAGAACAAGGCCCCAAAGCCTGCCACAAGTCTAAAGCATCTTCCAGTGGGGACCCACAGAAAAGGGTCACAAACAACTGGACAAGCCCGGAAGGAAAAGAGCAAAATCAACATCAAGATAAAAGCTGCCATGGTCACCTCCCCACGGGTCTCACCCACATCTGTATCACCCAGTCCACGACCAAAAGACAAGCGCAGTTTCTTCACGTGTCTCTCGGCTCCATGCGCCTCCTCCAGGTCTCCTTCTGGCTCCATCCTGCTTCCTTCCTCAGTCTCTTCTGCAGCTTCTCCTCTTCCTGCTCAGCTCCACCCTCCCTTGGGTGGGGCAGGGAACCTGGAACTTCCCCCTTTCCTGGGGACCACCCTGTTACAATATGACATATAAAAAGGCACATACCTTGCAATAAAGAGCTGATATAAATCATTTATATATATAACATATATATCTTATGTTTTATTTGTATGTAACATTTTTTCAGTAACTGAGCCAAGAACTGAACAGAATTGATTTATAAATGAGAAAATAAAATAATAAAGATGGAAATATTCTCATTGATTCTTTCCCACTTGTTTATGTTTTCCTAACACCGGGCAATGTGATTTGCTGCTTTTGTTGTTGACCTAAGTGGGCAGCAGGGCTGTTGGCTCTATATTCAGAGATCAAAGAATTTTATGGAGTCTTTGAAAGGAAACAGTTCAACGGTTTTATGAGGTGGATAAAGCTACTTAGTTTTCAAATTTGTGAAGTCCTCTCCTCTTCCTGGGCAACTGTGCCCGTGTGATTTGATGCTTTCTGTGTCTTAAGAGGCTTCCTTCCCTCGATCTTCATTTGCACAACCGAAATGACTTAAATTCATTCATACGAGACACACATTTCTAGCAATATCTACGTTACCCGGGATTTGAGCTTTAATACACATTCATAAAAGAAACCCTAAAAAGGAATTTCATGCCTCATTCAAGGGTCATCTCTGAAAGACAAGCCCTTCCCCTCCCAACACGAACGTGGTTACACAGCTTCGCCCGCCCCGGAAGAGCTGGTGCCGGGCTTCCGCTTCAGGCCCACCAGGCACTTCCGCTTCCGCCGTCCGTCTGAGTGACGCGGAAGGTGCGCTTGGTCCTCGGCAGGCCTGGTCCATGGTCTCGCCCCGGCATGGCGGGCGGCGAGTTGCGGGCGGCGCTCGAGCAGCGGCTCGGTGACTTAGCCATTCACACCGAGGTCGTGGAGCACCCCGAGGTGAGCCGTTCCCGCGGCCAGCCGGGGCGAAGTGGGTGGCCAGTGCGGCGCGGCCGCGGAGACCAGCTGTCCCCAGGGTTCTTGTGGCCCAGAAGTACAGGTTCAAAATCTACTCCCGGGCTCCAGAATACGAAAGGGACCTGACAGGAGATTAGATTTGGGACTCCCCCCCCCCCCACCAAAAAAAAAAAAAAAAAAGCCAAAAGACACTGGGAACTCCAAATCCCATCCCCACCAAAGGGAAGGTGGCTGGGACCTGAGGGTGGGGTTAAGCAGCCAGGTTCGGTATAAAACCAGACACGAGGGCTTTGGGGGGTTCCCTTTTTGGCTCTCTGCTCGGCCAGCTCTCGGAGTGCCTTTGTGTTTCCAGGTCGGCAGATCGGGTAGGACGCATTAAAGACTTTATTTCCCTATTTTCTCCCTGAGTTGTACATTTCCTCATTTCCCTTTCCCTTGTAAATAAACCTTTTATTAACCTTTTGTGTGTGCCTGTAGTGGAGTATTAGTAAGTCCCTTTTAAGCGCGCAGGTGAGGACCCACAGCCAGGAACCCGTTTTATGTCGGGGTTGCCCCATAACAGAGTGACTTGATCACACCTCATGTTGAGTGTCTGTGCAACATTTGAGAACGTGTACATCTAAAACTGGTCCTGGGCAGTGGGTCCACTTTACATGCTGTGTTGGGCAGTGGGTCCACTTTACATGCAGATTACCAGGTAAATCGGCTGTCAGTGGTTACGATGTATCGGGCATCATGCATGTATTCAAAACCAGGAGACCACCGTTAGCAGTTTGGTATTCCTAATGTTATAGAGCAGCCCCGTTCCCTCAGTTCCCAGCTACCTTCCCTTTGGTGGGGATGGGATTTGGAGTTCCCAGAGTCTTTGGCTTTGGCCTGGGGTGGGGGTGGAGTCCACAAAGCCTGTATGGAATTAGCTTTAGGACATCCTTTTCCCCCTAACACTAATATGATATAGGGTATTGATGTGAAAATTGCAAATATTTCACTTCCAATGTGTAACTTAAGGGGTGCATGGCCACAAAGGTTTTACCAAGGCTAGAGTAGCAGCTAATGATAATAGCTAATTTTGTCGACACGTTAAAACTGTCTTTGTCACCTTTATAATTTAACATGGAAACTTTTATATTTTTTACATCATTTTTCTACAATGTATGCTTTCTCATCTCAGTTATAGTCCCCATGAAATTCCCACCAATTCACCTGTGTACCATCACCACAGCGCCACAGTCCTTTGTGCCCTTCTCCATCCGTTTATAGTTGCTTGTTGATTTTGATTTTCACTTTATTATAATTACTACCGCCCCACCCCCATCTTATTTGGCTCCTCTACATCACTCCTATAATGAAACCATCCAATATATATGTATTTTTTCTTTCTGGCTTGTTTCACTGAGTATGATCCTTTCCAGCTCCATCCATGATGCTGTAAATGGCATTGATTGCTGAGTAATATTCCACTGTGTATATATACCACATCTTCTTGATCCAGTCATCTATTTTTGGGCGTTTGGTTTGAGACATGGAATCTTTTCTGACCTTCCTCCCTCTCCTTAGTCATATACGCCCCCTTCTATACCAGTGCACATTGCCAGCTTTTCTGGTGTTAATTTGGGTCTTATTCCCAGCCCTCTCCCCCTCGCTATGGTTACACATTTGTAGAGGCTGTCACATCGTTTGGATGTAAGAAGTAGGGGTCCCGACTGCTATAAACCTTCAGTATTAGAAGTTTAAAGGAAAAACAAACGGGATTTTAAAAATGTTTGGCTAGCACAGTGGAACAGAGAATTGATGTAAGGATCTGCATGAGACCCCTGAGATGAGGAATTTAATTTTTTTTTCAAGATTGATTTATGCATACAAGAACTGGGGGTGTAGGCCAGAGGTGTGGTGGGGTGAGAGGATTCACCAGAATTGGGAGAGGAGCAGCGGGCAACACAGGAGAGGTCTGTTGGCACCATGTGGGTCAGCTCCCTGGCCAGCTATTGAACTCGTACAGCAGTGGCTAGTGACAGCTTGAGAGGGCAGTGTTTTTAATCCCTGAGCCGCCAGAGTGACCCCAAGGGCTTATAATCATTTGGCAGTGTGCTAGAAATGGATCTCTACCAGTGAAACATGGGAACTGAATACTCCTTAGGCTTGCTTTGTTTCACCCAGTAAGCAAATATGTAACAATATAAGTGAAATTATGTGTATTCATGTGTATTATTCTTATACTTATTATGGTATTTTACAGGTATTTACAGTTGAAGAAATGATGCCACATATCCAGCATTTGAAAGGAGCACATAGTAAGAACTTATTTCTTAAAGACAAAAAGAAAAAAGGGTATTGGCTAGTGACAGTTCTTCATGATAGACATATTAATTTGAATGATCTTGCCAAGCAGTTAGGAGTTGGGAGTGGAAATCTGCGGTTTGCTGATGAAACAGCCATGCTAGAAAAACTCAAAGTTGGCAAAGGCTGTGCCACACCCTTGGCACTCTTCTGTGATAGTGGAGATGTGAAGTTTGTTCTGGATTCTGCATTTTTGGAAGGTGGACATGAAAAGGTGTACTTTCATCCAATGACCAATGCTGCATCTATGGGGTTGAGCCCTGAAGATTTTCTCACATTTGTGAAGACAACAGGACATGATCCCATAATACTAAATTTCAATAAAAACTGATTTGACTGTAATGTTTAGAATACATTTTGTTGTGTTTTTTAAAAAAGATTTGTATTTATTTATGCATACAAGAACTGGGTTGCAGGCCAGAGGTGCAGGGGTGAGAGGATTCAACAGAGACAGAGTGGGGAACAGAACAGGCAGATTGACTGAAATACACTGCTAAGGGGAGCAGTGGGCAAGACAGGAGGGGTCTGCTGGACCATGTGTGCCAGCCCCCTTGATATAACTCACTCTGCAGTGGCTACCAACAGCCTCATAGTGCTATGACCCAACCCCTTGTGCCACCAGGGAGGCCCTAAAATACATTTATTGTGGGAAGCTGCTTTTCTTATTTGTAATATATAAGTGGCATTAAAAGTGATAAGAATATCTAGCACCTTGGTTTGATGACTACCTAAAATCATTTGAAGACTATTTCATTTCCAATTAATGAACTGTTTTTAAATATATATATAGTTTTAGTTCAAACACATTCTAGTCTCACCCTCACCCCCTAATGACAGTTACTCATTACAGGAATGCCTTCAACAATTAAAAATAACGGGGGCCACCCTGGTGGTGCAGGCAGTTGAGCACAGCGCTGTGAAGCTGTCCTCAGCCTCTGCAGTGCCAGTTTGATCCCCGCCGGCCACCGAGCAATCCACATGGCAAAGCAGACCTCTCCTGTCTCGCCCACTGCTCCCCTCAGCAGTGTATTTCAGTCAATCCACCTGTTCTGTTCCCCACTCTTGTCTCTGGTGAATCCTCTCACCCCCCACACCTCTGGCCTGTACCCCAGGTCTTGTATGCATAAATAAATCTTTAAAAAAAACATTGAAACTAAGATTAGTGTTCACTGTACTTGACAAAAGCAAGTTGCAAAATGAGCATATTGAAAATTCTACATATGGTAGTCTATGTATAGCGAAAAAATCAAAAGCAATGTAAAACTGATAGTGGTTGGCGAATGGTGATTAAGGAGTAAGCTAATAAAATAATTTTAAAAAACAGGATTAAGGGGGAGAACTACATTAAAGGATTTTTTTTAAAAAACATTTTCTTTCCAGTGAAAAATAAGCTATTTAATCTTTTCAAAAAAGATTTTATGTATACAAGAACTGGGGTGTAGGCCAGAGGTGTGGGGTGTGAGAGGATTCACCAGAGACAGTGGGGAGCAGAACAGGCAGATACACCGATAAACACTTGAGGGGAGCGATAAACACTTGAGGGGAGCTATGGGCAAGACAGGAGAGGTCTGCTGCACCATGTGGATAACTCCCTGGCCAGAGATCCAATGCCTCAGTGGCTGCTAATATCTTCATAGGTTGCATCTTAACCCCTTGAGCTACCAGGGAGACCCCCTAATTTAACTTTTCTATAAAAGTATGCCTTTAGAAATTTTTAATGTAGAAAACACTCAAAATAGATGGAAAAATGGTATATTGTAATCATTATACTTTATTTTTTTTTTTAAATATTTATTTATTTATTTATTTATACATACAAGCACTGGGCACAGTCAGAAGCGCGGGAGGGTGAGAGAATTCACCAGAGCCAGACAGGGAGGAGAGCAGGCAGAAGGACCGAAGTACACTGCTGAGGGGAGCAACGGGCGGCAGGAGAAGTCTGCGCGCCATGTGGGACCCTCCTCCGGTGGCCGGGGATCCAACCGGCGCTGCAGAGGCTGCGGGCAGCTTCGCAACCCAGCGCTCAACCGCTGCGCCACCGGGGAGGCCCGTAATCATTATACTTTAAAGCTACATTCTTTTAAAAGATTTTTTATTTATTTATGCATAGAAGAACTGGGGTATAGGCCAGAGGTGGGGGAGGTGATGAGAGGATTCTCCAGAGACAGTGGGGAGAACAAGCAGATGTACCTAAACATGACGACTAAGGAGAACAGCAGGTGAGACGAGAAGTCTGCTGTGCCATATTCGTGTTGGCTCCCTGGCCCAAATGGAAGTCAGGCCCATTTGGGACTTAACCACTACACCACCAGGGGGGGCCAAAACTCAGAATACATATATAGGCCATTACTGATTTGTTGAATCCCTTGTTCAGAGGTTAAAAATGTCAACATACTTAAAATTTCTCCTAGGGTATATTAAATTTTTTTTGAAGTTGGCAAGATTGAACATTTTTATTATATTAATTTTTTAAAAAAGATTTATTTATACAAACACTGGATAGAGTCAGAAGTGCGGGAGGGTGAGAGGATTCACTAGAGCCAGAGTGGGGAACAGAACAGGCAGACCGACGAAATACACTGCTGAGGGGAGCAGCAGGCGAGACAGGAGAGGTCTGCCGCGCCATGTGGGCCCCTCGCTGGCTGGCCAGGATCAAACCTGTGCTGCAGAGGCTGCCGACAGCTTCACAGCACTGCCCAACCGCCTACGCCACCAGGGGAGGCCCCATTGTTCATTTTTAAACAATACTTGCTTCCCCCCACTCCCTCAGGTGTAGTCCCCATAATTTCCTTCCCCAATGCACCATCTACGCAGTCCCCTGTTCTCCTCCCTTCCGCCCTCTGATCCCTCTCCCCCCTCCTCCCTGCAGTATGTCTCTGATTTATAATTATCTGGTTTTGCTTTGTTGTGTTTTGTACTGTTATTTTTTTACATTGATGTCTCATTTGGTTTCCTATATTCCTGCTATAAGTGAAACCATCCAATATTTTCTTTTTCCTTCTGGATTATTTCACTGAGCATAATTCCTTTTAGCTCCATCCATGTTGATGTGAATAGCATGAGTTTTATCCTTTTTGATTGCTGAATATTCCATTGTGTATATAAGGTATATTAAATTTTACTAGTTTCTTTCAATTATGGCCTCTGAAACAGTGTAAGAATTCAGGATAGTGTGTCAGTTGTCATACAGAAGGTAGTTCAGAAATAGTGAAGGAAATTGACACATTTTGCCCCCTTATTTAAACAAAACCTTCATTAGTGGAGGGGGGACTGACATAGACTACAATAATTTCTAATCATGTAAAGTCTCATCTTTTTTTCTAGCACAATCAAGTGGGATATTCATATGATTATTTTTCTAAGTTTCATCACTCAATTTCCATCTGGTAACTACTGTATTTGTACCAATCAATCTCTGTTAACTAAATGGCAAAATATTTCTTGATACATATGATTAGGTACTACATGTCCACTCATGGCAGAATTTTTATAAAATATAGACTGGATTGAAGACATGTGGAGTTAGTAGGAAATACTTTCCATAAACAATAACCTCATTTCTGAGACACCATGTCAGTTTTTACCCTTATTTCTAAGAGGCAATTTTAGGTTGCTTTACATATAAAATGAATATTAAATGTATACAATCAAAGACACCAAAGGACCTCAGCTAACTAGTCTAACTGCCCTCCCCATTTTATGATAAGAATTAGCTCTGAAAGACTGACTTACACAAGAACAAAAGGCTGGCTATCACCTCAAACATTCTGCCTACTAAAGTAAAAATGAAGGAGATAGATTTTTACAGTCTAATAGATTGTATTTAGACCTCTTTTGGGATTGATAGAACTGACACTTTCACCCAAAACCTCTGCTACATCCCCCCTTTCCTCAAATGATGAGAACAGAACCAACTAAACAAGGGTATGAGTTATGTCTAGAAATAGATTTTCCAGGGAAAAGGGAAAGTAACACTTGGCTAAAATTGTATGATTTTTAAAATAATTACTAGTCACTTATTAAAAAAGCACCTCTTTATTTTTATATCAGTTTGATAAATGAATGTTAAGCCAGCTTTATTTTTTAAGGAGAAATAGAAACTAAAGTGAAAAATGGTTTAAGAAAGACAAATCAAGTTGTGGCGTCTCTTGCTATGAACTGGATTTCTGTGATTGGTACTAGGGATTGCCAAATAATAAATATTGTACCACTCAATTCCAAATTCCTCAGCATTACTTTTAAAGGAAGTATTACCGCTTTCATATTATTTGATTTGGTATTTAATAACAGTTGTAAAGTACAATGGCAAACATTGAAAAAGAGAACCCTTAATAGAAAAGAAAAACAGTTTAAAATCAGGTTTTGTTAAAGGGTGTTGTAAGTGCAACTTTATCCATAAGCATTCCTTTTAAGGCATTTTCATTGTTGTCCAAATATCTCTCAACATGTACATCAAGTTTATATTATAAAATGGGCTCCTTTTGTATCATTCAAGGCTTAAAGAAAAAAAAAATACATCTCAGGACTAAGTACTGCAGGAGAGAAAAACACAAAAATTTACCACTTTTATCATAAAAAGTAACTTAAAATACAGAAGTCATTTAGCATACATTATTACTCCTCATTGTAATTCCAGATTTGGTACAATGTTTTCCACTTTCTGACAAACTGTTAAGACAGTGCAGGCTGTAATGCTTTTGTGAGGTGGCTTTAATTCTGTATATGCACAGTGATTTTTAAATAGGCTCTTACCATGCCTTGCATGAAAGGTGCTATATACACAAACCTGTTTCATGAATTCTTTGGTAAACCACTGGTTCAAAAACTTGGACCAAACATTTTCACATGGCCAGATCTTAAGCACTTTATTGGAGGCCCAGACTGAAGCTATTACCCTATTTATTGAATTCTTCAGTTTCTTTGGGGGTTTAGATATTGTCTGACAATAGAACCAGATAATTAAAAGCATGTCAGGCCCTCGTCAGGTAAAGGGTTCCAGTTAGTTTCTAGCTGGCCATACTATTTTGCTTGGTAGAAGTTCATCTAAGGGAAAAAGAATGACTTCCTACTAAGTTTATTTCTGAAGGTATCTTGGGGGAAAAATATACTCATGTGGTTATTTAGTCTTTTCTTGAAAGGGTATGAGAAAGATGATAAATATAATTGAGATTCATACTTTTGCAGTCTTAAGTGTTCCCATGGTTGTTTCTCTAACTGAGCTTCCTCAGGGTGAGCTTACTTAGATCTAATACTTTATGGGCTGCCATTAAGCATTTCATACTTAAAGCAACAATGTATTGTTAAGTCAGCAGGTTCCCTGTTTTAGAACATTAGTGTCCTGGAGCAGTCAAATGGTGATACCATTCACCTCATTGGGGTACCTCCTACTCATTAAATTTCAACTTTCAGTAACTGTCCTGTGATGTGTCCTAGTTGTGCAAATTGGATGCTAGTTAATATAAATCTAAATTACCCATCTACTGTATTACCCACCTAAAAATGAATTTACATTTTTTACATGCAAGTGTCTCTAGACTGCCATGATACCCATTATCAATGTGATACTTGAATCTAGGGAGTCATGATAAGAGCAAGGTGTTTCAAGGTCTAGAGAAAGGTTTTAAATATGTGTGTTGTACATTATTTGTATTTTAGTAAGAATCCTCTGTATTTATATTTACATAGCACCTTTCATCCAAGAGTTTAAAAGTGATTTAACCATTCTTGGGGGGAAAAAAGTGATTTAGCTTTACACTATTATTTGGTGGCAAAACCTAAGTTAATTGTGGCATTAAGTTGACTAAGTCCAAGTTTTCTAACTTTCATTTTAGCTCTGGTCAAGTATACACGCTGTTTTTATTAATGGTCTTTCTGAAAGTAGATTATGAACATAACATGCTACTGGTCTACCAAAAAACAACAGGGGAGGTACGAAGGAAGAGAAACAGACAGACAAATATATTTCTCATAGCTACTGGATTAGTAAGGAAAAACACAATTCATAAACTACACAATATGGAACATGAATTATTCCAAAAAGATCTTTAGAGCTGGTAATGAGAGCCTAAGAAGTATACTGTTAAAATAAAAAAGTTATCTTTTTTATTTTAGACCTTTAAGATTTTTCTGATATGCATGTTAAATAATGAATTTGCATTAATAAGTATTAATGCATTTTTTAATTTCATAAGAAAATAAAACTGTGATATAAAATTGGAACTACAAAAAATTTAATGTGTCCCTGGGTTAACTAAATCTATTTTTTGTGCTTCCTTCAAATGTTTAAGGTAACAAATGCATACAAATAGTTCAAAAGTACCAGTAATAGTTACCAACTTTAACTGTAATAATATAAAGGACAAAACCAAAAATCTTAGTGATAGTCTTAGTAATAAATGAATCCTTGGCAAAATGCAGATAATAGTAAATTATTTACATTATTTTTGCCATAAGAAAAACTTCTTAAGCAACAGTCAGCTCTCAAGTTAAAAAACAAACACACATATATAACCCAATGCTAAAAAAGGGAAATGAGTTAAAATACAACAGTTTTATCTTGGGAATGCCATTTGTTGGAAAACCACCTTACCAAAAAGTTTCAGAAAAACACTCTTTAATTACCTTGGATCCATGTATGAATGCTTAGTGTTGCTTAATGGGAATACAGAAAGATTAACTGTACATTTTTTATAACTCCTTTCTCATGAATTCTTTAGATTTACTTATAAACTGAATTTCTTTTGCAGTGCGTCAAAATAATTGGCTTAAAAAAAAAAAAGGAGTACCAACACATGCAGTCTGCTAGCCAAATAAGGCTCTGACATGCCAAAGCAGTGTTCTCTGTATCTTAATATATAGTACATTCCACCACATACTACAGCATTTAATTTAGATTTACACAACTAAATATAAATGGCTAGATTTTGGCTAATACTTAGCAGAAGCATTAAGCAAACAGATAAATTCATAAACAAATGATGAAAGAAGTAGATGTTCTTGGTGTACTTCTTGAAACCTTAAAACACTTGGTCCTTAGCGAGAGAACATCCTTTATTCAGTAGATCTTAACAGAGTGTAGTAAGTTCTAAAACCTTCTAAAAATTTTGGCAGTTGACTCCAGTAGTGCTCCTTGATTCAAGGAAGGAATGAAGGTTTGTATTTCTTGCCTGCTCTAGTCACGAAGGATTGTTTAAAGTCTCCTTAAAGAGTTTAAAAATGATTCCTATAGTTGGGTGTCTTGTTACTTCAGAAATAAAGGCTTCATACTGAGAAACTGAAGGACACTTTTCTCTCTGTATTTAATTGGAAGGTAGAAAGAAGAAAGAAAATTTAAGAAAAGCTTGAAGATAAGAGAGTTGTAAACTAAAGAGAAGCCAGTGTAAGAACAGCATGCACCAGACAGTTCTATAAGAATGAGACAGTGATAGAGACAATTTTTCTGACTCCTAACTGAAATGATATTTAGTTTATTTTCAATTATCAAGAAAATGGGGGGGGGGGAATTTATATTTCTACCCCCCACACACACACACTCTCTCTCTCTCCCTCCCTCTCTCTCTTTCTCTCTCTCTCTCACTCCCACACACTTGAAACTAAAAAAGGAATTCCTAAAAATATTAATTAGTAAAATCACATTTAAACTGAGGAGAAAAGAATAATTTTTAAAGGTTTGTTTCATGAACTGACAGACAAAAACTTAACGGCAATCAAATAATCTTGCTTTACTAGTAAGACAGAAGGTCATGAATTAAGCAAGCAATATTTACATCTGTTAATGCAATGTGCCTTGTTCTTATAACTTAAATGCGGTTAGTTTGTATAAATGAGTCCAATCTCATTTACATTTTAAGCAAGAAACTCACCACTTGGCCCACATGTCATGTAGTGGGTAATAGAATTAGGAGCTTTGTTGCTCCCTAGACCTGCTTTTTGAATTTCTGCTTTCTTGTACTTTGTCCACATCTGCAGGAGAAAAGCATTTCATATTATTTAATCAAAGTTAAACATTTTACAATTCATGAAGTTAAGAAACCAAAGAGCTTTTACTGAGTATGGAAAGGGGAAGGAATCTAGTTCTGTGAAATTTATTAATCCAACAGATATTTAAAGCATTACTTAATGACTAATTTTTATATTTTAAAATTTACAAATAATGTTCTTACGTCCATTGTCTCTTTACTTACTGTATTTATTTATGAAATGTCCACATACAGTTTTAAAATAAAAACTAATCTTGAATACAACAGCAGATGGATCCACAATAAAGTATTTGTATCATCTGCTGATAAACCCAGGGCCTGAGGATTCTTTATAAGCAAATAATATACTTGCCCTATTCCAACTAAAATTTTTTGATCAAAGGGGACCCAATGCCTAATAGTGTAACTATACAATGTCATATAAATAACAGAACCTAAACTAGGAATATAAAAACTATTCAGATTTATCATTTAAAAAGTGAGGGTACTGAATATCCAAATTGCTTTTCAATTAAACCTTTGTGAAGCCATAGGATATTTATGGAAATGACACAGAGAAAAAAGTATAGCTGGTTAACTGAGAGTTATTTCATTTTAAAAATAAAAGTTTATTTTTTAATTTGGGGCATGTCTAATATTTATAGAAAGTATGATGTTTAATTTTTAAAGCTTGGGAAACACTGGTTATGTATCATTTCTAAGTTTCTTCTCACCATGAAAAATGATTCCAAATTCTATGAAGAAAGAGGTAATAAACTACAATTTGGGGGAATTTTATGACTCCATATTTGTCAGTTTCTGGAGAAAGTCTAGTCTATATTCTCAGACAATGCTCAAGGTGCATGGACATGGTATGTATCTGTCTTACATGCACAATATGTTCTTTTTGAAAACATTCTGTATATGTAACTATAGCCATCTGGGTTAGAAATACTTTTGTTCTGTAAGTCTAATTTTGTAAAAATAATCACAGTGTTTAATATAATAGTACATTATTTCTCAAGTTATATTGCACAACTTTAGTATCATATTCATAACACCCAAAAAGTTGAAACAGTTGTAAATAATCCAATGTAGAAAGAAATAATGCTAATTACAGTATCTGTCTCATCTACAGTCCCCATCTAATATCTTCTATACTTATCATTAAGTTTTACTATTACCTTATATAAGCAAAGAAAATGGACACTAGAAGTATCTGAAATGTTAGGACTGTGACATGACTGACCATAGAAGAGATTAATGTAATCATGTAGAAAATATTTTAGGTGATACTTTAATATATATGAAATGTTTCTGACTGTGTTCATTTCACTGCCTGTATTAGAACCATTTTTAGTGAGAAAGAAGTATGATCAAAGATAAAAATGGAAGGGGCCTAGAACCTCAAAAGATGTACAAATACAAAAGGATGGTTTAAATCACAATGGATTATAAATTTCATTAAGCAAAGATTCTCTATGGCCCAATTAAAACGAATTTAATATAACAAAAATATAACATGTATAATAAACTTTCTCCTTTTTTAGAAAGTTACATTTCAAAGCATTCCTTCGAGATGCCAGGCTGAGTTATTATCAGTAATGTTTAGGCTCAATCAAAATAGCAGTAACATTCCAGAGACAGAACTAAGATACACTCCCCAAATGGATGGGGTTTAAGAGTTAGAGACAGCAATATTTTCTCTTTCATTTTTTTTTAAAATTCAGAGTTTATCCTTTTTGTGAAGTTTCTTCTACTAAAAATATACTATTTAATGGCCACAAATCCCAAATTGTGTATTTTATTTTGCACAATGTACTCATTTTAGAAAATTCCAATTTATAAACATATATAATTTAGTAATAAATTATAATTACAGAAGTAACAGATCTTATCACTTTGTAAATTTCCTACCTTTTTGAACCTAAGTAAAAAAATGCAGATTTCCAACACACTGAGTATGATTTGGTTTATTCTCTTAGAGTCTATATAAAAATGGGAAGAACTATTAATTAATTCCAAGTAAAAATATAATTTTATAGAATAGGTATTTGAGCTCTTGTATGAAGAAAAGTGCAAAGGGGAATACAAATGCTCCTAGTCACTGTATAAGCCACATTTAAATTTGATGGGTTTTTAAAAATTACACTACATTAATGAATATTAACAATGTATTGAGTAACTTTATAAATAGAGGCAGAATTTGCTACTTGCTACGTAGTGTTAATTCAGTTATAACTATTTATTTGAAAATGAAACAGGAAAGCACAATTTAATGGCAAAAGAAAATGATATCTTTTAAAATATTTTCCTCACTATTATTGTATATGCAAAATATGAAGTACACATTCTGGAAAAAAAAGGAGTGAGAAAGAGACAGCTAGGGAAATGAGAGAGTAGGCGAAATGATCATTCTTTTTGGAAGCACCAAAATAAACATGACTTGGAAATGCCTTCTTATTATTATAGCATGCAACAATTTTAACATGCTTCTATGTATCTAAGCAACAGTCTCTTATCAGACCATAAGAAACCATAAGAAACTTGAAAGGAAGAAAATACACTGCTAAGGTTTTTAAAGTCATGCAGAAAAAGCACAATGCAATTAATATTTCATGCAGGCTTTGGTGTGGTTACACATTCACATTTATATAAATGCCATCACGTACAGCTTAACACTACATCACAATTTAAAAGTAAAATATAAACCTAGCTAAGTTATACTTTTCAACAGAAGCTCTTCAAATCATATTACAGAGCACAGTATATATCAAAGGATCATACACAACCATATTCATACCAAACAGTTTGATTATCCTCAGAAACTAACAATGCAGTTTCTGTGTCATCAGGATAGTGGCATGCAAGAGTGATAAGATTATTACTATTTACAAAAGAGTATGGGTTACTGTTTCTAGGGTTCTGATTATTAGAAAACTGTTCAATATCTTTTTGTGCAACTTTATCCAAAGAGGCAGAAGCCTGGTCTGTCACTCTGATGACTGGCCTGGGAGGTAGCCCAGTAATGTTACTCACTAATTCTGTATTCAAGGATAAAAAAGGCTGAGATGGATGAGCCACAGTAAATGACTCTATGCTATCTTTAGCTGATATTACAAATTCATCATTAGACATATTAATAGTGACAAAAGTTTGGTTTGGAAAGCGTGACCTTTCTGTTCTTGAGCTTCTAGACTGGGCATATAGAGACTCAGATAAATCTATAGCTAAATCATTGTGTGCATGAGAGTCTATAGCATGTGTTGGACCATGAGGTGTATGAGAGGACCATAGGTGTAAAGGGTACTCACTAGATGCTGCAGTGATGTTGCTATCAGCAGTAGTAGCTGGTGGTGAATCAACTGACATAGACAGTCTACTGTCCTTGGTCAAAAAATCATGGATGCTTGTCCTCCGGGTAGTTCCTTCAGCAGTAGAGATCACACTGCTTGCACGAGGTAAAGTGGCATAAGGATTACTATCTTTTGATTGTCGTGACAGAGAAGTTTCTTTTACTAATTTTATTTTTCCTTGAGTGCCTGATGTAGGTTTTCCTGGAGAACTAATGGAAAAATTATCTTCAGTCTTTTGAGCTCCAGGTCTCACAAACTGTTCAGGCTTAGTTGTCCATCTATCATAGAAGTCTCCTGGGGTTTTTCCACTGACTGACCTGGCAAGACCACAGCTAACTGGTTTACTTTTTCCCAAAAAGTCAGAAGAGACAGACAAGCTTTTCATTACTTCATCTAAAAGATTCTCTTGACTTGAAGACTTTATCTGTTAAAAAAACCAAAGCAGATTAATAAATGAATACAGTCAGTTATTTTCCTGATGTATTTTGTACAATATGAAACTGTTCATATATCTACTCCTTAACATAAAATAAGCTTTAAAGTTCAATCATACAAATTTATTTGTGATATTCATCTAAATTAAGTTCACTATAGATAAAACTAACCTGTATTGAGGTAAGCTTGCTGCTTTCTTCCAAAAACTGTTGTAGTGTAACAACTTCGCTTCCAGGGGAACCAGTTTTGATTTTGTGGTATGTTCGACCTTCCAGTGTTTCAGGCATTTTGTGCTGTAGTACTGGACTTGATCTGGTTTGTCTTTTCAAGTACTGAATTGGACTGCTACCACTGCTGGACCAAGCCTCATGATCAAGAAGTAGGCTAAATTCTCCACTGCTATGGCTTTGTGGTCTGCTCTGGATGTTAACTGCACCTGCTTTTGGAGTAAATGGTGTGTTAAGAGTACAATAAATAGAAGTGAGATTAAAACCATATAAGAAGTAACGTTTGTAAACTGGATTCTTATGAATAGCCAAACAGATGTTCAAGCTAATTTGAAGATGGTTAAGTAAATGTGTTAATCTGTCATCAATCTAACAATAGTCTACCATAGCCTGCTTCCTTATTTTGTTTATATAGACAAAATTATAAGCACCACAGGCAAAGATATACTTTCATTACTGTACCCAGATCCTAAACATACAAAGAAGGCACTCAATATGATGAGTAAATAAATGAATATACAAATGATTGGGGCCTCTCTGGTGGCACAGGAGTTAAAGTCTCAGCACTATCAAGTTAATGCCAGCCACTGTGGCATGAGTTCGATCCCTGGCAAGGGAGATAACCCACATGGTGCAGGAGACCTCTCCTGTTTTGCCCACTGCTCCCCTCAGCAATGTGTTTCAGTAAATCTCCCTGTTGGGCTCTCCACTCTGTCTCTGCACCACCCCCACACCCTGACCTGTTACACCCCTGTTCTTGTATGCATAAATAAAATTAAATCTTAAAAAATTACAAATGATTAATGTATTTTTTAAAATTCAGGTTCCAATAATTATAGAACATTTCAAAATCTAGAACAAAACATGATTATATATGAATTCTAAACTACTTCAAAAGTTTAAAATCAAAAACTGTTCTAAATACAAGGACCAGGGTACAGGCCAGATGCGCGGGAGGGTGAAAAGATTCACCAGAGACAGAGCAGGGAACAGAATAGGCAGACTGACGAAATACACTGCTGAGGGGAGCAGCGGGCGGGACAGGAGAGGTCTGCTGCGCCATGTGGGACCCTCGCAGGCTGGCTGGGATAGAACCGGCACTGCAGAGGCTGCGGACAGCTTCATAGAGCTGTACTCAAATGCCTGCACCACCAGGGGAGGACCAATTCGAAAATTTTACAGAAATAACATTTTCTTAAATTTACAAATTAGGAAAAAAATGCTTCTTGACATTTTCAGGACTACATTTTCCTACTGGACACAAACATGATTATAAAAATGAAAAAAAGAAATCCCTCTCTGAGATCAGGTTTTTCAGGTCATTCCAACAAAACCATAGCATTAATGATAAAATTACAACTGAGACAAAATGATTCCAAAATACAAAAACACAACAAATGCATTCATTATAATTTGACAAATTTGTATTGTAGAAAAACTACATAATCAACTTTTTTTAACTTGGAAGCTGAATAGGCAGTACACCTTTAAGGAAAAGTTATCAGTGCAGGCTTCTGGATATTTACATAAAGAACTCACTTTGGAATGCATACCAAAAATTAAACAAAAAATTTCTTGAAATAATTCTTTTTCTGTGCTTTATGCATCCATTTGGCTCTTGTTACAAATACAAACACAACTGTCTTCTCACTAAAAAACGGATTTCATGGATGTTATAAGTATGTATCTGTTTTTAATCTCAAATTTTATTGATTTACCACTACTTTATATAACTATAATTTAGGAAGTACAAGTTCACATGTGTGCATGTCTCATTCACTCTCCACCACCTCTGCATTGCCACAGCCCTATCACCATTCCTCCCCTTCGCCATTCCCTCTGGTAGCCAGTATATTTTTCAGTCTAAGATGTCTTGTTTTCCCAGTTTGTTTTCTGCATAAGTTATAACTGGTAAATTTCCTTCCCTTCGTGATTTGTTTTACTTTGCAAAACACTTCAGAAACCATCCATTTTGTCAAAAAAGGCACTAATATCATCACTTTAATAGCTGAGTAGTATTTGATTCAGTATACATTCGACAATTACTTATCGAGTCATCTGCTGATGGATATTTAGTTTGCTTGTATGTTCTGGATATTGTGCATAATGCTGATACAAAGACAGGAGTGCATAAATCACTTTATTCTAGTGTTTTCATGTTTTTTTTTTAATATTTATTTTATTTATACAAGCACTGGGTACAGTCAGAAGCATGGGAGGGTGAGAGAATTCACCAGAGCCAGAGCGGGGAGCAGAACAGGCAGAATGACAAAATACACTGCTGAGGGGAGCAGCAGGCATGGCAGGAGAGGTCTTTGTGCCATGTGGGACCCTCGCCGGTGGCTGGGGATCAAACTGGCACTGCAGAGGCTGCGGGCAGCCTTGCAACCCAGTGCTCAACCGCTGTGCCACCAGGGAAGGCCCTGTTTTCATGTTTTTTAGATAAATACCTAGCAATGTTATTTCTGGACTATATGGTATTTCCAACTTTTATTTTTTGGAGGAATCTGTATTGTTTTCCATAGAGACTGCACCAACTTACAACCCCACTGATAATGGAAGTGTTCCTTTTTCTCTACATCCTCACAAACATTTGTTGTTTCTGGTCCTTTTGATATAGCACATTTTCACTGGGATGAAATGGTATTGCATTGTGGTATTTGATTTACATTCCCCTTATTCCCAATTTTTGACTGGATTTTTTTGCTGTTGGTGGTGAGTTTTATGAGTTATTTATATATTTTGTAAATTTACAATGGTTAGATTTGTGATGTGCAAATATCTTCTCCCAGCACATAGGTTGTCTTATTTTTGTGGCAGTTTGTTTTGAAGTAAAAAAGCTTTTGTTTGATACAGTCCCATTTGTTTATTTTTGCTTTTGTTTCCCTTGATTTTGGAGACGTGTCCCCAAATACACATTTCTGATTGATGTCCAGTAGTGTATCATGTATGTTTTCTTTTATGATTTCAGATCTTATACAAATCTTTAGTTCATTTTGAATTAATATTTTTGTATGGAGTTAAGTAACGATCTAGTTTCATTTTTTGCATGCGGCTGTCCAAGTTTCCCAAAACCATTTGTTGACACTTGTCTATAAGCTACGCTCATAATTCCTTTGTCAAAGATTACCTGCCCATATTTGTGTGCTTTAATTCTGGGCTCTATACCTTTGGTCTCTGTTTTTATTGTAATACCATGCTTTTTTGATCACTATTACTGTAAAGTTTGAAGTCAGGGAACATGATACTCCATTTTTCTTCATTTCCTGAGGATTAGCTTTGGTTATTTGGGATCCTGTATGGTTCCATACAAATTTTCTAATTGTTCGATCTCCTTGAAGAATGTGATTGGAATTTTGACAGTATTGCACTGAAAATGTAAATTGCTTTGGGGAAGATAGTCACTTTAACTAAGTTATTTTTCCAATCATGAACAAGGGATATCTTTCTGTTTTATGTCTCCTTTTATTTCCTTTGCCAAGTCTTAAAGTTTTCAGTATATAGCAATAGTGCCTTTGCTTCCTTTGTTAAGCTTATTCCAGGTATTTCATCTTTTTTGGTGTGGTTTCCAATGGGATTTGTGTTCTTAATATTTTTTCCTAACTCATTTTTTAATGTATATATAGAGAATATTTTCATGTATTGATTTTTTATCCTGCAATTTTACTGTATTATTTCCAGTAGTTCTTCGGTAGAGTCCTTTGGATTTTCTATGTATATTATCATCTGCAAATAGTGATGTTTTCACTCTCCTCCAATTTGGACTCTTTATGTCTTTGTTTCTGCCTAAATATTCTGGCTAGGCCTTCCAAATACTATGTTGAACAGTAATGTTGAACCAGGTGACAGTGGTAATCTTTGTCTTACTCCTGACCTTAGGGAAAATACTTTCAGTTTTTCATTATTGAGTATTATTTCCCTGTGGGCTTTTTATATATAGCTTTTATTAAATGTTGAGGTATATTCCTTTTATGCACATTTTATTTTTTTTAAAGATTTTATCCATTTATGCATACAAGAACTGGCGTACAGGCCAGAGGTGTGGGAGGTGAGAGGATTCACCAGATACAGAGCTGAGAACAGAACAGGAAGATAGACTGAAATATACTGCTGAGAGGATCAGCCGGCGAGTCAGGAGAGGTCTGCTGTGCCATGTGGGCAGTTCCCTGACTGGCCGGGGATTGAAACCGCCCTGCAGAGGCTGCTGACAGCTTCACAGCACTGTGCTTATACCCCTTGCACCAGCAGGGAGGCCCTATTCACATTTTATTGACAGCTTTTTATCATCAATGTGTACTGAATCTTGTCAAATGCTTTTTCAGTATCATTGAAATGATAATAACTTTCTTTACATTGTCGTCAATGACACTTATTTGCCTATGTTGAACCAGCCTTGCATGCCTGTAATGAAATCGACTTGGCCATGGTGAATGACAGTCTTTTTGAAATTTATATTTTTATTTTTTTAAAATAAATTTTATTTTTATGTTCCCCATACAATTGCAACCCCCTTATTTTGACCCCAATCCCTCCACCTCCCCACCCCCCATAAAGTGTCTCTGGCTCATAGTTTTTTGTTGATTTTGATTTTCACTTTCTTACAGTTAGTCATTTTCCTGGTCCCTTATTTAAGTTTTCTAGATTCCTGCTATGAGTGAGACCATCCGGTATTTTTCGTTTTCTTTCTGGCTTATTTCGCTGAGCATGATCCCTTCCAGTGCCATCCATTTTGCTGCAAATTGCATGTGTTTATATTTATTGAGTGCTGAGTAATATTCCATGGTATATATGTACCACATCTTCTTGATCCAGTCATCTATTTTTGGGTATTTGGGTTGTTTCCAAAGCTTAGCTATTGTAAACAGTGGTGCTTTAAACATAGGGGTGCAGGTGCTCTTTGGAATTGATGTTTCTGTGTCCTTTGGGTAAATACCTAGCAGTGGAATTGCTGGATCATATGGAAGCTCTATGTTTAGTAGGTCCAGAAATCTCCACACAGCTCTCCATAGTGGTTGGACCAGTTTGCACTCCCACCAACAGTGCAGGAGAGTTCCTTTTTCTCCACATCCTCGCCAACATTTGTTGTTGCTAATTTTTTTTAATATGTGCCATTCTCACTGGTGTAAGATGGTATCTCATGGTAGTTTTGATTTGCATTTCCCTGATTACAAGTGATGTTGAACATTTTTTCATATGCCTGTCGGCCATTTGCATTTCCTCTTCAGAGAAGTTTCTTTTTAGCTCTTCTGCCCATTTTTTGACTGGATTTTTTCTTTGTTGTTGTTGAGTCTCATCAGCTCTTTGCAGATTTTTGTGATAGGTCCTTTATCATTAGCGTTGTGTGCAAAAATGTTCTCCCAGTTGGTGGGGTTTCTCTTTGTTTTGGTTATTGTCTCTTTTGCTGTGCAGAAGCTCTTTGATTTGATGTAGTCCCAGCTGTTTATCTTTGCCTTCACTATCACTGCTTTGGGTGATGTGTCTGTAAAGATGTCTTTGATGTGCATATCACTTAGTGTTTTGCCTATATTTCCTTCTATGTATTTTATGGTTTCAGGTCTTATGTCTAGTTCTTTCATCCATTTTGAGTTGATTTTTGTGTATGGTGTGAGGTAGTGGTCAAGCTTCATTCTTTTGCACGTAGTGACCCAGTTTTCCCAGCACCATTTATTGAACAAACTTTCTTTGCTCCAATGCCTAGTCTTTGCTCCTTTGTCAAAGATTAGTTGACCATAAATCTGTGGGCTTATTTCTGGATTTACTATTCATTTCCATTGGTCTGTATGTCTGTTCTTGTTCTAATACCATGCAGTTTTGATGATTATGGCTTTGTAGTATAGTTTGAAGTCTGGGAATGTGATGCCTTCATTCCCTTCTTTTTTTTTTCAGGAGAGCTTTGGCTATTCGGGGTTTTTGGTGATTCCATATGAGTTTCATCAATAGTTATTCTATTTCTTTGAAGAATGACATTGAAATTTTTATTGGAATAGCACTGAATCTGTGTATTGCTTTTGGTAGGATGGCCATTTTAGTAATGTTTATTCTTCCAATCCATGAGCAGGGGATGTCTTTCCATTTCTTTGTGTCTTCTTCTATTTCTTTTAACAGTGTTTTATAGTTTTCCTTGTGCAGGTCCTTTACCTCTTTTGTTAGATTTATTCCCAAGTATTTGATTTTTTTTGTTTCGATAATAAAAGTGATGGTTTTTTTGATTTCTTCTTCAGATTTATTGTTTGTGTATAGGAAGACTACTGACTTTTGCGTGTTGATTTTGTATCCTGCCACTTTACTGAACTGATTGATTAGTTTAATTAGCTTTTCTGTGGAGTTTTTGGGGTTCTCTATGTATATTATCATGTCATCTGCAAATAGTGATAGTTTGACTTCTTCTTTTCCTATTTGGATTCCTTGTATGTCTCTCTCTTGTCTTATTGCTCTGGCTAGGACTTCCAGTATTATATTGAAAAGCAGTGGTGAGAGTGGACATCCTTGTCTTGTTCCAGATCTTAATGGAATTGCTTTCAGCTTTTCACCATTGAGAATGATACTGGCTGTTGGCTTGTCATATATGGCCTTTATGATGTTGAGGTATGTTCGTTGTATCCCAAGAATTTCCAGGGCTTTTATCATGAATGGGTGTTGCACTTTGTCGAATGCTTTCTCAGCATCTATTGATATTGTCATATGGTTTTTATATTTCTTTTTGTTGATGTGTTGGATGACGCTGATTGATTTTCGGATGCTGAACCATCCTTGTGTCCCTGGAATGAATCCTACTTGGTCGTGGTGAATTATCTTATGGATACATTGTTGGATTCTGATAACTAAAATTTTATTGAGGATTTTTGCATCAGTGTTCATTAGGGAGATTGGCCTGTAGTTTTCCTTTTTTGTGTTGTCCTTATTCGGTTTTGGTATTAGTGTAATGTTGGCTTCATAGGACGTGTTTGGTATTGTCCCTTCTTTCTCAATTTTTTGGAAGAGTTTGTGAAAGATAGGCACTAATTCGTCTCTGAATGTTTGGTAGAATTCATTTGTAAATCCATCAGGTCCTGGGCTTTTGTTTTGGGGCAGGTTTTTGATTACCATTTCAATTTCGCTGCTTGTAATTGGTCGGTTTAGGTGTTCTATTTCTTCTTTATCTAGCTTTGGGTGATTGTAGAGTTGTAGGAATTGGTCCATCTCCTCTAGATTGTTGAACTTGTTTCCATATAACTGTTCATGTTATTCTTTTGATTTCTGCTGTGTCCGTTGTGATTTCTCCTCTTTCATTTATGATCCTGTTTATTTGTGCTTTCTCCCTTTTTTCCTTTGTGAGCCTGACTAGGGGTTTGTCTATTTTATTGATTTTTTCAAAGAACCAGCTCTTGGTTTCATTGATCTTTTGGATTGTTTTTTTTTCAGTTTCAATTTCATTTATTTCTGCTTTGGTTTTTATTATTTCTTTTTTTCTACTGGTTTTGGTTTTTTTTTTGTTGTTATTTTTCTAGATCTTTGAGCTTCGAGATTAGGTTGTTTCTTTGAGTTCTTTCTTGTTTCTTGATGTGAGCCTCTATTGCTATATATTTTCCTCTTATTACTGCTTTTGCTGCATCCCATACATTTAGGAAATTGGTGTCCTCATTGTCAGTGAATGACAGTCTTAATGTATCACTGGTTTTATTTGCAAAAATTTTGTTGAGGGTTTTTTACATCTATGTTTATCAGACATACCGTTTTATTTTTATGTACCGGTTTTGGCATCTGAATGTTGGCCTTCTGAAGTGTGTTTATGAGCTTCCCTACTCTTCAATTCAGTTTGAGAAGTTATTAGATCTTCGAAGGTTTGGTAGAATACACTAGTGATACCATCTGGGCTTTTGTTTGCAGGGAAACTTTTACTTAGTGTCATCTTCTGTGTTTATTAATAGTTTGTCCGAGTCACTTCATCATAGTTCAGGTTGTATGACTTTTAAAAATTTCCCACTTATTCTAGGTGTTTTGTTTGTATATGGACATAGTATCTCATGATCCTTCGAGTTTCTAAGGTATCTGCTATAATTTTGCCTTTTTCATTTCTGGTTCTTTTCACTGTTTTTCCCTTTCCTTAGTGAGATAATCTATTTAGTTTATCATTTTCATAGAACCAGTTCTTCATTACATGGATATTTTGTTATCATCTTTTGGGTTTTTATTTATTTCCATTCCAGTTTTTATTGTTTTAATTATTTCCTTTCTTCCTATTTTTGGGTTTGTTGTTCTTTTCAGATGTAAAGTTAGACTGAGGTTTTTGTTTATTGTTGTGGGCCTGTATTATTATGTACTTCACTCTTAATACTGTTTTCATAGCATCCCACAGTATGTGGTACATGGTATTTTTATTTCTCCTTTGATTTCTTCATTGACTCAGGAGTTATTCAAAATCATTTACTCACACAATAATAAAAGTTTTCTTTTTGTGGTTGATTTCTAGCTTTATAGTGTTGTGATCTGAAAAGATGCCTGATAAAATTTCAATTCTGATATATTTCTTGAGATATTTTGTGTCCCAGTATATGCTCTGTCCTTGAGAAGGCTGCATGTAGACTTGAGAAGAATGTTTTCAATTTCTTTTGGATGAAAAGCTCTGTAGATGTTTAAATACATCTGATCTATAGTTTCATTTAATAGTATTATTTCCTTGTTTACTTTCTGTCTGGATGACCTATCTGTTGATATTAGTGGTATGTTGCTGTCAATGTGTTTCCTTAGTTCTTTTAGTAATTGCTTTATATATTTTGCTGCACCTGTGTTGGAAGTGTGTAAATGATGACAGTCAATTCTTTTTACTGGACTGCCCCCTTAATCATTACATAGTGAAATCTATGTCCCTAATTACCATTTTTTTGGCTGAAAGTCTAATTTATCATATATGAGAAAAGCAGTTTCTGCTTTTTTCTCTGTTATTGGATTGAAATACTTTAATCTAGGCTTTCACTTTGAGTCTTTGGATCTAAGATTAATTTCTTCTACATGTAATATTTCTGGGGCATGCCTTTTCATCCATCCTATCATTCTATATTTTAATTGGTGAGTTCAGACCACTCAGATTACTGATATATGAGACTTATTTACTGCCATTCTTCCTTTTGAAGGATTTAATTACTGCCATTATCTTTATATTGTTTGTTTTTCCATGCATTTCTGTCTGCCCTTTCTTTTGGGTGGCTTTTCCTGGTGGTTCAATTTCTTCATTTCTTTTTCTAAGTGTCTCCATTCTACGTTTTTGTTTTGAGGTCACCATGAGGCTTCTATAATATTTTCTGCATCAAAAATAATCCTCTTGGCGCTGGTAAGGACATTTGACTAAACAGAACCTATTCTTTTCTGCTTCCCTTTTAATGTCTTGTGGTTGTCTCTGTTATTCTTGTTTAAGCTTCTGATTCCATGTTACACTTACCATCTTTCTCAAAGTTTTGTGTTTTTCTTTTCACCTAGAAGAAATCCTTTTAACATTTTTTTTTTTTAAAGATTTACTCATTTATGCATACAAGAACTAGGGTACTGGCCAGAGGTGTGGGGGTGGTGGTGAGAGGATTCACCAGAGACAGTGGGGAACAGAACAGGCAGGCAGACTGAAATACACTGCTAAGGGGAGCAGTGGGCGAGACAGGAGAGATCTGCGATTAAACTCATGCTGCAGTGGCTTCAGACAGCTTCATAGGTTGCATCTTAACTCCTTGCACCACCAGGGACACCCCCTTTTAATATTTCTTGTATGGCAGATCAGTAGTGGTAAATTCCATTAGTTTATTTATCCATTATGCTTGAATGATAATACTGTAGGATAAAACACTCTTGGCTGACAGTTTTTATCTTTAGAATTGTAAGTATTTCATACCACTCTCTCCTTGCTGAGTATATCCGCTGAGAATTCTGAGACATTCTAATCAATGTGCCTTCATAAACTGCATACCTTTTTTCCTAGCAGCCTTTAATTTTTTTTTTTTTATATTGTTGTCTTTTGATGATTTAACAATGAGATGTCCTGGTGAAGGTAGTTTTGCAATTATAAATTTGGGTGTTCTCTCAGTTTCCTAAACTTCTATATTCAATTCTTTACTTCGGTTTGGGATGTTCTCAACTATTGATATTTTTTTTGAATAGGGTTTCTGCTCCCTTTTCTCCTCACATTCACCCATTTTTTCCATGTATTTCCTCTTCTAATGGAATCTGATGTTTCTCATAGAGCTTCAATTTCCTTAACTCTTATTTCTCACTCTTATTCTACTTAAGGCATTTTTACATATTTATATCTTCAATTTCCAAAATTCTTTCATCTGAAATCATAGGTCTATTTAATATACTTTTCCATATTTGTCTTAATTTCATTCAGTATTTCTGTGTTTTTTAAAATATCTTTACTCTTTTAAGAACTCTTTGTTCTTGGATTCTTTCCTGAGGCCTTGTACCTGCCTGTTTTTGCTGGTTGTCCAGAACTTTATTGTGCTTTCTTAAAAAGATTATTTTAAAACATTCATTTCTGTTAGGTCCTCAAATTCTGTGTCCTTTCTTCTCTTCTAGTTTTTCCTAGGCATGTGTGCCTCCTACGCATGTGTGCTGCCATATTTGCTTTTTCTAGTTGCGGTACTATGTCTTTTCTTATGTTTATCTTTAATTTGGTGCAGCTAAGGGAGGTAGGTTATCCTGGAATCTAAGGTTCTTTATCCAGTCTGGTGGGGAGAAAGGGTTAATCGAGTCAGAATGATCCGCACTGCCTTTTCTTCACCTTCTCTGTAAAGGAAACACTGTTTGATGCTTTAAGGAACTGAAACTCCAGGACTCTGCCTCCTTGCTGCTCCCGTCCCTATACCAGGGTATGGGCCTTGGCACAAGGAACACGATGCTTGGTGCATATTTTGGCATAGGATGCCCAAGGCTTGCTGTTGGCCTGGCCAAGGGAGTGCTGGGCTTGGTGATTTTGGCTAGGGACATAGGTCTTCAGAGGCGTAACAGAGGCTGCTGCCACCACCAGTTTCTCTTTTAGCACTCCTACCTGGGAGGGGAGAAGGGACTGTACCATCACATGCTGCATGCAGACAGATTTTCCATACCTCAGTTTAACAGTCCCAGTATTTATAGGCAAGGCCTATATGCCCCACTCATGGAATAAAATTCCTTGCACAAGATATGTGCGCCCGGACAAACTGTGCTGGGTCCCTGGTTTACTAGTCTGACTGCTCTGACTGTCTAACTTCAACTGTCTCCACAACTCCCTTACCATTTCACTGCACTGCCCCAACAGGGAGTCACAACCTCCTGAGAAATACAACTGAAGTGTATTTCAGTTCACTTTTGCTGTTGAACTGGTGAAATTTTCTGAGAGCAAAATACAGTTTTTCTTCAGTTGTACTTAGAAGAGACATTTATTAGAATCCCTATTTTGCCACACTGTGGGTCAGGCTAAAAAATATTTTTGAAACACTTATGTAATGTAAACTCAATGTACATATATCACAAAAGACAGCCACTTTCATGACAAAGACAAAACTTCAATAAAACAAAGACCTATGAATATTTTTGAAGCATAAAGATTACAATAAAAATATTTTATCTGTTAAGATGAGAAAAGAAAATCAAAATATAACTGCTCCTGCTTTTACATTTGTATACATTGAAATACATTTGTATTACAATGTGAAAAGTAAGAAACATTCCAAGGAACTATATTCCAAATACAGATGATCTGGATTTCATACTTTACCCTGGAAACTTCATCAGCCTCTTACTTTTGAATACTGAAAATGGATGGAGCATGTTGATAAATTTACCTACTGCATACCTTTGACTTCATGGAGTGAAGCATTGTTATTGCTATTGCTAGTGGATGTCCTGCCACTATCAAGGCTGGCTGGTCTTGATGCTAAATGAAAAAATCAGGAGACAGTCTGATAAAATTTCCAGTTGATGACACTAAACTTTACATTCTGATCACAGAATGCATTGAGGAAGCAATCATGCATACTTTCACAAGCTGAGCATGCCCAAAAAGTGATGAATCTAATAGATTAAAGAGTATTTCCAGATAGTTCAGTAAAGACACGTTACAAGAGCATATTTGTGAAACAAGTAAAATTCAAAGAAAGGAAGATAAAGCTCATAATTACCATGACTGTTTTAGTCACTTAAAACAGATCAGACAGGGTATCCCTGGTGGCGCACGGGGTTAAGCACAAAACTATGAAGCTATCCGCAGCTTTTGAAGCATCAGTTTGATCCCCAGCAGGCCAGGGAGCAACCCACATGGCACAGCAGAACTCCCCTGTCTCGCCCGCTGCTCCCCTCAGCAGTGTACTTCAGTACATCTGCCTGTTCTGTTCCCAGCTCTGTATCTGGTGAATCCTCTTACCTCCCACACCTCTGGCCTGTACCCCAGTTCTTGTATGCATAAAAAAAAAATAAATCTTAAAAAAAACAAACAGATCAGACAGAGAACACTGTTCATTGCAGAGATGCCATGAACAGGAATATGCACATTTAATGTCCTGTATTATCTATTCGTACAAGGGAAACAATTCCAGTTATCATAGCCCTATACTACTTTTTAAAATTGTGCTTATATGCGAAATTTCTTTCACATATTATCCATTTATTGCTAATAATTTAATTCGATATGACTTTTTTTTTTTAAGATTTATTTATTCACACAAGAACCGGGGTACAGGCCAGATGTGCGGGATGGTGAGAGGATTCACCAGAGACAGAGCGGGGAACAGAATAGGCAGACTGAAATACACTGCTGAGGGGAGCAGTGGGCACACCAGGAAAGGTCTGCTGCGCCATGTGGAATTCTTGCTGGCAGGGATCAAACTCACGCTTCAGAGGCTGCAGACAGCTTCACAGGGCTGCGCTCAACTGTCTACCCCACCAGGGGAGGCCCTGATATGACTTTCCACACAGAAATTTAAAACTCTGAAATGCTCAACAATGCAGAAAATGTGGTGTATTCTTTATAAAATACTTCGTAAGCCAGTGGTAAAATCTCTCTTAATTTTAACCTCATAGCAAAATGTTAACAAGGTTACATTTAAGCATTGTGCAGATATACTTTATAAATGACCTTTATTAAAACAGAGACTATTTAGATGAAACAATAATCTTAAAGGCGCAAAAGGGAGCACTAGGTTTGAAGAAATGGTGGAGGTAGCTATGAGATGTAGGTTGGAGAAAACATGCTTACTGGCAATGTCACATTCACCAATTCAATGCAAGAGTCTTAACATTCAAATTCTGTATGAAATATGTACTTTCCAAATAAGGTTTATCTCTTACCATGAACTCTTGATCCCGTACTAGAATCATCACTAATACCTTGTGGACTTATGTCTTCAAAGGATGTAGTATCTACATAAAATAGCAAAATGGATATAAAAACATTTTTAACAAAAGAAGTAACTATTACACATTTTTATTTATGCAGAATATGGAAATCTTTTTCAAACAACTATAATATATATTGATTTAATCCATTTCATAGATTCAACCAGAAACTGAAACTAGGAATAAAAAAAAAAACAGCTTTGATGAGAGTTGACTCACTTAGGATAAACACCAGAAGCAATGAAATAATTTTCCCTGTAACCCTGCAAAGCAAAGCAAGAGCCTTGGTTGTTCTACATGTTTCTCTGTTTCAAGCTATAGTGTTCTTAAGTGTTGTTGTTTTTTTTTTTCAAGCTTCTATCACACTTTTCTTTTTCACTTTTTACTTTTCCAATTGTTGTTAGTTCATTAGCTATTTATGACAAGTGGCCTAGGAAAGATTTTAGTTATTTGTATGATGTTTTTGAATTTTTGTCATGATTGGAAAATCCCCTCAAATTGATTATTTTGATAATTATTTTGGGTTTCTGCTGTCATAAAAGTAGACATGGGAAAGTCAAATTAAAATTTCTTTTGCCAACAGTGCAAATAGCAGACAGCCTATACCTTTATTATTAACCAACTGCTTGGATCTGAAGCCTGTAGAAGAGTTGACAGTTGAAAAGTTGATAGCTGTAGTAGAGAAGGCCATAGCTCCCAATTCTTTTCTCCTTTTACCCGTTGCAATATCATCAGGAACCTCCAAATTCTCAGTACTACCTGTCCACTGTCCTCCTGCTAGGACCATGGACTGCACCAGGTCATTCATGGCTGGGATGCAAATGAAAGCAAATGGGTCAGCATGGTTAATGTACTTGCTCTTATTTCTATTTTTGTATTATACACAACTTTTTTTTTTTCTATGGATTAATGCAAGTGAACATCAAAAACTATAAACAGAAGGCCATTTTAGAATTATGACATGCATTCAGCTCAGTGAAATGGACAGGCCAAGGGCTGATAAATTTCAAGAAATATTTTTATGTACCCTCCACCCCCTTAAAGATAGGAAAAGGAATTTTACTCTGTATAACTGCCATGCATTTTGTGCAGTGATATGCAATATAATTAGAAGACTTCATAATGTGCTTTTGTGATGACAAAAATGGAATGAATAAAAGGTAAGATGGAGAGCAGTTCTTATACAGCATCATTATTGAAAATGACAGAGTCCTTGGTCAGAGCAGGTTACTGAAGAAATTATTTATCCTATGAATTAAATGAGTATACCATTCAATAAAAACCTGAAAGAGATGATATCCAAAGTGATACATTTAATTATCTATTTTACTTAAACAGAAAAAAAAGAAAACCCAGAATATTATTATATAAAGAATGACAAACATTTCCAAGGGTTATAGGTCATTTTATTTATTTATTTAATCTAGTTTATTTAAGGAAATAAATTCCTAATGCTAAAGGTTTTGTTATATTTTCTTTAAGCAAATTTCTTTGGGGAAAAAATCTCTCTGGCATATAAAATTAAAGTTTTTTTTTCTGCCAACTTTTAGAAAGCACTGGAAATTTACAAATATATTACACATATGACCATGTATATGTGCCAGTGAACATACATATAAGGCAAATTTAATGCCAATTTTGAAAAAAAAAAAAAAATTTCTTCCAGCTCCTTGTATTATAGGAAGACTGCACTTTGCAAAACATGAAAAACAGGCACAGTCCAGAGAAAGGTTAGTGAAAAATTAGTAATTGAAGCCAGGGTAGTCATTTGAAAGAAGCTGAACTGTCATAAAGTCTTACACATGGAACGACGGTAGCAGGCCTTCATTTTGTCTTTATCCTTCGGTCTGTTCCTCAAAAAGGGCAGTCTTTTCAGTGCAATCACTTTTATGTCAGAGCATGAGGAAAAACAGAAACAGAAAAATGAAAGAAAAAAGGGAGAAGAACAGATGGGAGTTAAATGTTGAAATTAAGGACAGAAATGAATGTCTGAGTTTCAGCTATGTATGCTAAACTAAAAAGCTATTAATTTTGTGCTGCTGAGTGATAATGAAATATGAAATATGTACTTTGATACTTTAAAATACTTGGAAAAGCACTGAAGACAATGATGAGGAACATATATTTTGAAAGTTTGCATTGGCTAAAGTCCTATAAATACAAACTGATTACAATTAGTTATGGAAGGAATAATTTTCCTAATTAAGTTATAAAGGTTTACCTTTAAAATCAGGGTTATTGGCAGGCCACAGATTATACATGATGAAAATTTAAGTCTTTTCAATTCTCTATTTTAACTTTTTCAATTATAAGGATTATACCAAATTATTTAGGAAATAATTTTAGGAAGAAAAATTAGAAAAATGCACATTCTACAAGATTATTTTAGTAATGTACATTAAAAATACAACAAAAACTAGGTTTGCCCAGATGATATTTAAAACAAACTAAAGTAACTTGAAAAGCTTGTAATATTTTATTTTCCTGGACTTTAAAAAAGAAAATGGGGGAATTACTTAGTGATTTAAACTGAAGTCTGAGACATTATTTAACAGCACCATGGAAACATTCTTTTGAGCAAAGCTTTTAAAGAAATGAAACAAGCAGTGTATTAATTTCATTTTACAACAGGTTGGCTGGAGGAAAGAGGAAAAAAAAAGACTATTTTGACAGTAGTATTAAGTGCTAGCACTAAGCACTGATAAGGCTATAAAGGAGGCACCCTAAAGCAAGCAAAAATGACAGAAAACTATGAATATATAATATTTTTTAGGTATTTTGAATGACTTTTTGAATGAGTTTATAAAAAAAATCAAAGGGTGCACTGTGCAAAAAAATTTGTATATGAAAATTAGCATTATAACTACAAGAGAAGTCATCAGCACAAAAATATAATATCCACTGGGTTCACTTATATTCTTAAGCTACATTTTAATAAAATCTGAATACAAACAACCTGCAATATCTTGTTGGAACTGCAATTTAGGAACTAGGGAACCAACCTACATACGGCTTAAATATGCATTATATTCTTCTTTTTCTCAGGGTTTGCCATCATCTTATAAATAAAGCTTTTTTTAAATTGGGGTAACACTGATTTACATTGTTGTTTGTGTTTTAAAAGTATAGCATCTCTCCATTCCAACTAGGAATACATCACAGCTCTTTCAATATACTGACAAGTGTCACTCATAAAGGAGAGTCTAAGGGACATTCAGTCTCTTAACTGACTTAGTTGACTATTATTAGGAACAGTCATGATTTATTTAAGCTTTTATTCTGACCTGTGTTTTTCTAGCTTAGTAATCACAGTTGTTTTCATGATTAAAAAGAAATGAACTGAAACAATGTAAAATGGACATTTAGCTAAAACAAAGCTGAGTGGTTGCGGCATGCACGTGGTATCTTGTGTAGACACTTTCTTTTTCTGTTTTCAGCTGTTTTCCAAAAGACTGCTTTACTGACAGACAGACACATCCAAAGTAGACAGGATAAAAGGAGTTTTAAATTTCCCAGTGGTGAAATATGGTCCCTTTTATGGCAATTAGCTTGCAGATATACAATGTTCTTTTCCCAAATGATACTGAAATTAAGGGATTTTGTATTCAATTAAAAATTTCTAAAACTATAATTACAATCACAGGAAAGGAGAATATTAACTTCCTTCTGATTGTTATTCTGGATGTTTCAGCAGTGAGTATTAAGGACTGACAAATTTCTAGTTGTAACAAACAAGATAACCCCATTAAAAACTTGTTTCTTCTGCATACTGTCATATCTTAATTGAAATACCTTCCTTTAATTAAAAAATGAAGTATATCCATCACCACTTCTCATTTAAAAAGACAGATATTTGATATTTTATATCTAAAGGCAGTGGATAAAACTGGATTTCCTGGTAACTTTTTAAAGGAAAAAAACACTTGTTTTCTCTAAATATTCAAAGTGAAGTTTCATGTAGATTTGGCTTTCAAGACTAGATAGCAAAAGACCCAGTTAACAATATTTTTATGTGAAGATACAAAATTAAAACATTTTCTTGATATATACATGTATATGTAAGCATAAATATGTATATATGTATATGAACAATGTTATTTATTGTTTACTAATGGATTATAGTTTTTTTTTAAAGATTAATTTTATATTTATACAAGCACTGGGAACAGTCAGAAGTGCGGGAGGGTGAGAGAATTCACCAGAGCCAGAGCGGGGAGCAGAGCAGGCAGAGTGATGAAATACACTGCTGAGGGGAGCAGCGGGAGGCAGGAGAGGTCTGCGCGCCACGTGGGACCCTCGCCCTGCGGCAGGGGCTCACTGGAGATAGAACCGGTGCTGCTGCAGAGGCTTCAGGCAGCTTTGCAACCCAGCGCACAACCACTGCACCACCGGGGAGGCCCTATGGATTATAGTTTTTAGGGTGCTGTAGCTGCACTCTGAAATAGACATTCTGTCTAATCTCCTACATCCTAAAATACTCTTTTCAGAGTTAACTACTGAGTCCAAAATACTGTGTATAGAATCTCCCCCTTGGGGAATAATAACTGTCTTTAATCTGTTTTTAATAGTAAAATGTGTGTGTTTACGTATCACATATATTTATTCATTTTAAATTTAGTGACTGGTGATAGTGTGAGTAAATTCATATTATCCTCTCTACATATTTTACAAGAACATAGATACTAGTCAATTTCTTAAACATGTTCAAAGGCCTAGCATTGGATTGTTTTCTTTCTCTCAAGATACACTTGTTTAGACTTTGACTTTTCTCTTGCCATTTAGCTAAGCATACTATTAATGAAACAGACGACTGTGACCCATATAGGCCATTTTATATGATATTTCTCCATTTCTGATTTAAAAATTTATATAAGAATTTATACAGAAACTTCTGTCTCCCATCTATTTTATTTTGATTCTTTACCAAGCAATCTCAACAATTTCCCTAACCTTCAATTATTTCTAAATTATTGAACATTGTCTTCAAACTTGTAATAGTTTTTGTTTTCCTCAATGTAACTTTGCTTCTTCAGCTTGAAACCATTTAAGTATATAAGTAAAACCTTATTATAATATGGTTTATAATAATAAAGCTTTATTATTCTGTTTAGTTGTAAATAATTATGAAAATGAGTCCTTATGAATATTTCTAACTTGCTCCTAATAATTACCCTATGAAGTATGATGCAAGAATAAAAAGCTTGTCCGCTAACAGAACAAGTAAGAGGCAGAGGTACTGGTGTCTCTGTATTGCCATATTTCTAAATATGCAATATAGAAAATCATTTGTGCATTACTGCAGTATGCAATTAATTTTATAATTATATGGAGTGAAAAAGAAATGTATTCATCAGACAATTACTCAAAAAGACTGACGTTAATAATAAAAAAAAAAATCTTTAGAAATCGATCTAAATCAATAGTAGACATCACAAATATAAGCACTCACTGCTGCTTTTCTTGGTTCCCAAAGTCTGGCCATCTTCTAAAGAGTTTGAACCTACTGAAGAACTATCTTGACTGTCTTGATGGGGGAGCTGAAGAAATCCTTCACTGGAGTCTGAGCGTGTAGGTGTCAATGTTAGAGATTTCTGACGTTCTCGATTGATATCTTTTTTAGACTTTATCAATTTTCTCATTTTTAGAGTAATCCAGTTGCCTCTCCTAATAGAATAATTAAAAAAAATTCTTATTAGTCTAAAATTCAATACATCCCTCAAAAAATTAGTAGGTGTAAAAATTATAAATTGTAACATAACTTTCTTTTATTTAAATAAAAATGAATAAAATTTGGCTATTGGTACCTTCTAGGAGGAGATGGGTCATAAAATTTGTATTGATCCATAATTTTCTCTTCTAATTTCTCTTTTTGTCGTCTTAATTCATTTAACTTATCACTATGAAAATAAAATTGCATTTTAGTACAGATTATATTTTGTACGGTAATAAATGATATTTTGTGACTATGCCCTAAAACATAAACACAGGTATCACAGTTTATAAGTAAGAATTTATTAAGTAGTAACTGTGGTGTATTTTCCATGTTTTTCTGCTCCTTTAAATTTAAAACATACTTAAATAAAAGGATATAGGACTTAGTTTCAATTCTTCAATAGATTTATTTGTCTGAAAAAAATTTTCCATATTACAATCTGATTAAATAAAGATTCTCTCAACAGCTGTAAGCAGATGTTGATTAGTCCCCCATTTTGGATATTTAGTATCTCAATTTTTGGGATGAAGGGTAATTTATTACAGTTTATATAGACAAAATTTTTAAATGTTGGATAGTTTACAATTTACAAATATAATAAAAAATATTGAACCACATCTTTATGCAAATAGGTTTTCTCCTTTACAGCAGATTTAGGCTGAATTCACTTATAGAGAATTATTTCCTGCTTCCAGTAATACATGAATATATTAATTTCACCACATTTAAGTCTCATTTTATAATCTTAGTAGTACATGTTTTACAGGGAAACATCAAAGATCACAAAACAGTGTAAAATGATCTCTCTTAAAAAAACTGATGACAAGAATACTCCCTTTTTAACATTTAGTGATAATTTACAATGAGGAAGGCAGGAGGTATATAAAGATGAATAATAAGTAGCCCAGTTCTGCTTACAATATAGAAGACATACACATAAATGACCATTATAATCCAATGTAGTACCAAGGTCAAAATAAAAGTACTGTGGAAGTACAATAGGAACCTATAAAAAGAAAAATATTTCTATCCTGGATGATCAGATAAAGATTCATCAAGGAAAAGGCCATATTGTTTTTGTGGACTGCATGTCTCATGAAAACCCCTACTAAACTTTTAAGTCTCAGCTCAAGCAATAATCTTTGGAAAGTCCACCTTGCCTGTCCCAGACCAATGAACTCTTTCCCCTATATGTGTTTGTTTCTGTGGTCTTCTACATATACCTTCATTTTAGCAATTATTTTAATTTTCATCCTTATATTAGCAGTTCATTAAGAACAGGATCTATGTATTCTTATGTTAGTATTTCTGTTTATTAGCATAGTTCCTAGAAAGTAAACATTCAAAAAGAATGTTGAAAATCAAGAAAAATTAGCATTACGTTTCCTGCCATTGGGTAAGGCAATGATAAAACCATGAGTAAAAAGTGAGAGCACAAAATTATTTGGTACCTACATGTACTGTCTTTGTTCAACATGAAAAAGATCCTTGCTTTCCATATTCTGCTCCAATAGTGTTCTGTTCTGTAGCATTAATGTCTGAATCTGATCTAGTAGATGTCGGTTTTCTTCTTCTAAATTTCCTTTAAGTTGGCTTAGCAACTGTTTAAACATAAACATTTATATTTAAAAAAAAAAATCAACTTTTACATTTAACATAAATTACCCAAGACACCTGAAAAGTAAAGTTACTTTAAAAAGACTAAGTCTTCTGCTATCTGAGCAATAAAATGCTGCATTTTGATCAGAATATTACCATTAGTAATAATGACAGCTAAGGCACTGCGTTATGTACTGTACAAATATATAGTCCTAATTCTCATAAATACTAGACTTAACATATAATAAATTATCCAATTCCAAAAACACTGCTTTCTTCAAAACTATTTAATTTATAGTCTAAAAATCTATAAGCTAGATTCAAATCTTTGGCCTTCTGCTTAGGTAATTATGAAATGTTGACAATTATTTAGTTAATTCTCTGAACTTCCACTACATCATCTACAAAATGATATAATTCTCTCAATTCCCCCTTTACCCTAAAGATTGTTGTATAGTAGATGTAAAGTACAAAGTGTCATGTTTATGGTACACAGCAGCTATTTAATAAACCTCATTTCTTCTCTCCCCCACTGTTTTCAAGAAATCTCAAAAATCTGTGTATGGTTTTTGTGGCCCCATCAAGGGAGTCAGGCAATCTTGTCAATGGCTGATATAACTGGTAGCTGGGCTGCACTGTTCTACTTTTCTCTGAAGTTAGTAAAAATTGGAAATAGACCTTGGTTAGGCCACACATTCCAGAAGAAGTCAGAAAAACAAAAATTTAACATTTTTTTTTCCTAATATTTATTTATTTATGCGTACAAGAGCTGGGGTACAGGCCAGAGGTGTGGGGGGTGAGAGGATTCACCAGAGACAGAGTTGGGAACAGAACTGGCAGACTGACTGAAATACACTGCTGAGCAGAGCAGTGGGCAAATCAGGAGCGGTCTGCTGCACCATATGGGTTGCTCCCTGGCCAAGGACTGAACTCGGGCTGCAGTGCCTGCAGTAGCTTCATAGTGCTGTGTCTTAACCCCTTGCGCCACCAGGGAGGCCCTTAACATTTCTTGAAAAGTGTATTTTAAAATGCAGATTTCTGGGTCCTAGCATTTGATTTTAGCACAACTAGAATAGATCCCAGAGATAAACAAAACAAAACCAAAACAAAACCAAAAAAACTGGCCAACAATAACCCCTCCTCAGGAAACAGAAAAGTATTTTGAAATTTCTCAAAAGATACAGAAAAGCAGAGTAAGGCACCATCTAGATTTAACAACTATCAGTAATGTGCTATGTTTGTTTTATTTATCTACATATTGATAAATGGAAACAGAACTTATGTGATTGATTCATTGCAAAATTTTGAATGCAGTTTTCTTCCTGTACTTACAGCCCCAGCAGTGTGACTTCTCACTCTTATCATCAAGAAGTAGAATTTATTTCTCCTGTTTTTGAATTCAGAATGCCCTGGATGTGATGGTCTTTTAAGCCTAGACTTTAAGAAGGTTCTTTCATTCAGTCTCTTGGAATCATGCTGGGGGATGAAAGGGTGTGTGGAATATAGAAGAGTTATACCGGCTAGGACCACCTAATACCAGCCAATCCTCAGTGTATATGCCAGCAAACTACAGATGCAAGAGCACATCCTGCTAAGATTAACTGATCTTGTTGCACACATCAATGCATGGATCATTTACATCTGTTTGCCAACACACAGACTCATGAGCAAAAAAATTTTGACTGTCCTGTTGTTCTGAGGTTCTATGGCTGTTACAAAGTATTATTATATCAACAGACAATTGATAAAACACATGCAGAAAAGATGACAAATTTTAAGTGTATAAATAACTGTAACTGATGAATTATCATAAAATGAACACATGTGAAACCAGCCCTCAGCTCAAGAAACATCATATTATTTGTATTCCAGAAATACTTTAATCTTCCCTTCTCACAAAGATTAACTACTATCCTAATCTCTTACAGTATAGATACATTTTACCGATTCTTCCAAATCACACTCCTCCAAATACTATTCCTCCAAATCCTAGTCAAGGGTTAACTTAAGTTAAAACAATCAGCCAGCAATAAGTGAGTAGCTAGCATCTTTTCTTATCTCTTCAGAGCAACCTTCCACACCACTAGTGAGACTAGGAACCTTACAAGACCCACCATGGCTGGCTGTCTCATTCCTCAGATCCCCCAATAAATTTCTAAATAGTCTGTTGGTTTGTTATTTGTTCCAAAGTCCACCCTCAGACTATCTGAGAACTGCCCTTTGACAACTCTCCCTGGCATGGAAACTTTTGGTGCTCTGCTAAGTCAAGTCAAACACTTTCAGTAGCAAAGAGGCTGGTTCTCATGGCTTACCTTATGTCTTGGCAAAACTACCAGGTATTGGAACTGAGAGGTAGGAAGGGAATGGAATAGAAGTCACAAAATAAAATGCCTCAGACAACCAATAGTTCCCATTTAAAGTTGAGGAGTTTTTCTTTAATAAATTCTCATCAAAGGCCTTCCCTGGCAGCCTAAGAGTTAAGTCTCAGCACAATCACCCCTATGGCCCGAGTCTGATCCCTGGCCAGGGAGCTAACCCATATATGGTACATATGCCTACACATATGCCTAAAGCATAAATGCTTCAATTCCAAATTCTAAATTTTATTGTTTCCTGGTTAGTTATTTGCCATAGTCCTCATTCCACTATTCTGTTTAAGTTCATTATTCCAACTATATTTCATTTATACTTTTATAAATCACAGGCAGAGTGAATGTTCTATGTTTCCTGAATGTTGTTGGGTAATTAAATATATATCTTTCAAACTAATTTCTTCTATTGGTTTATAAACCAAAAGCTTTTAGGTGTTACTTATCTGATAGCTTATTTCTAATTTCATTTAAGAGTATGCTAAATGCTGGTTTCCTAAATGTTCAATGAAATTTAAGTATTTGGGTGCCTCCTTAGTGGCCTAAGGATTAAGTCTCAGCACTATCACCCCTATGGCCTGAGTTTGATCCCTGGCCAGTGAGCTAACCCACATATGGCACAGCAGACCTCTCCTGTCTCGCCCACTTGCTCCCCTTAGCAATGCATTTCAGTAGAGCCACCTGTTCTGCTCCCCACTCTGTCCTTCGTGAATCTGCTCATCCCCCATACCTCTGGCCTACACCCTAATTCTTCTTTGCATAAATAAACAAATATTTTTTAAAAAGGGAAATTCAAGTATTAAACTATATTCAAACTTTAATGATTTAGGTACCAAGCATAAAATTTATGAATTATCTAAGGCTTTCAGTGTACGTATTTCAAACCCTTTATCACGTATCCAACCATCACTGAAGAGGTAGGGAATATGTTAAAAATAAAACCATATACATCAGGGAAAGCAGATGTATTTCTGCCCCATGCTAATTAAAAATAAAAGTCACACATTTTACAATGGCCTATAAGGTAACGTATCTGACTCATCTCAGCTTTACTTTCCCCTTTGCTCATTCCACTTCAATCACACTGGCTTCCTTGAGTAATCATCAAACACCAGGATTTCCCTGGCCCTAGGAATACTATATTGCTTGTTTGCTCAGAATGTTCTTTTCTTAGATATCTACATAATAATATGCTAATCTCCTTCAAACCTTTGTTAAATGATGCCTAGTTGAATTTTTTCATTCTACACTCCTGGCAGTCCTCATCAACTTTACCCTACTGTTATTACTTGCACATAACTTTTCATCTTGTAACATGCCACAGATTTCAGACTAATTTTTTAAAATAGTTACAGCAATCTAACCCACTTGTTGTTCCAAACTTTTGCCATTCTTCATTAAGAAGCTCAGTCTAGGGCCTCCCCGGTGGTGCAGCGGGTTGAGCGCTGGGTTGCGAAGCTGCCCGACAGCCTCTGCAGTGCTGGTTCTATCCCCGGCTGCTCCCCGGCCACCGGAGGAGGGTCCCACAGGTCACGCAGACCTCTCCTGCCGCCTGCTGCTCCCCTCAGCAGTGTACTTCAGTCCTTCTGCCTGTTCTGCTCCCTGCTCTGGCTCTGGTGAATTCTCTCACCCTCCCGCGCTTCTGACTGTACCCAGTGCTTGTATAAAAAATTATAACACATCACCCAAAGCAGTGATAGTGAAGGCAAAAATCAACAGCTGGGACTACATCAAATTAAAGAGCTTCTGCACAACAAAAGAGACAATAACCAAAACAAAGAGAAAACCCACCGACTGGGAGAACATTTTTGCACACAACACTAATGATAAAGGACTGATCACAAAAATCTGCAAAGAGCTGATAAGACTCAACAACAACAAAGAAAAAATCCTGTCAAAAAATGGGCAGAAGAGCTAAAAAGAAACTTCTCTGAAGAGGAAATGCAAATGGCCGACAGGCATATGAAAAAATGTTCAACATCACTTGTAATCAGGGAAATGCAAATCAAAACTACCATGAGATACCATCTTACACCAGTGAGAATGGCACATATTAAAAAAAACTAGCAACAACAAATGTTGGCGAGGATGTGGAGAAAAAGGAACTCTCCTGCACTGTTGGTGGGAGTGCAAACTGGTCCAACCACTATGGAGAGCTGTGTGGAGATTTCTGGACCTACTAAACACAGAGCTTCCATATGATCCAGCAATTCCACTGCTAGGTATTTACCCAAATGACACAGAAACATCAATTCCAAAGAGCACCTGCACCCCTATGTTTATAGCAGCACTATTTACAATAGCTAAGATTTGGAAACAGCCCAAATGCCCAAAAATAGATGACTGGATCAAGAAGATGTGGTACATATACACCATGGAATATTACTCAGCACTCAAAAAAGATAAACACATGCAATTTGCAGCAACATGGATGGCGCTGGAAGGGATCATGCTCAGCGAAATAAGCCAAAAAGAAAAAGAAAAATACCGGATGGTCTCACTCATAGCAGGAATCTAGAAAACTTAAATAAGGGACCAGGAAAACGAATAACTATAAGAAAGTGGAAATCAAAATCAACAAACAACTATGAACCAGAGAAACTCTATGGGGGGGTGGAGAGTGGGGAGGGGAGGGATTGGGGTCAAAATAAGGGGGATGCAATTGTAATGGGAATATAAAAATAAAATTTATTTAAAAAAAATAAAGAAATCTTAAAAAGAAAAAAAAAGTTAAAAAAAAGAAGCTAAGTCTATTTCTCTTTCCCCTTAAACTTGGACAGGATATTGACTACCTCAATGAAAAGAATGCAGGGTAAATGCTGCTGTATGACTTCTGTCTGAGGCATGGTCATAAATGCAAAAATAGTTTGTTTCCCACCATGTTGTGAGAATGTCCAAACCAACTCAAGAGAGACCATTATGAATAAAATGCTATCTCCAGCTAAAAACCAGCCTTCAGCTACCAACTATGCACTCAGCCTTTTAAATTTCCAACTGAGGACCCAGCTACAAGGATAGTATACAAACCAACTCCATCATTCCTGTCCAAATTGTGACCCACAGAATCTGTAAGCATAATAAACAGTTTTACACCACTGAGTTTTATGGTAATTTGCTGAGTATGTAACAAAACAATGAAACACGATATAATTCACTCATTGTCATGTTTCCTTCTACCAGAATATAACCTCTACAAGAGAAAAGATTTTCATTTTTGGTTCATTAGCAGTACATAGCAAGTGGTCAGTAAACTTTTTTTTATTAAACATAATATAAATTTACAATACTCAAAGTAACTGGACCTGGCTTAAAATTAATAAGAAAATAGGCTGAAATTATGATATTGGTTTTCTCAATTATTTATGAATTTCAATTACTGCTGACCAATTCTTTCAAAAATATCCTGCTAAATACATACTGTTATTTTCATAATATCATTATTTAATTTTCAGACATGTCTTGAGGCCTAGAGGAAAGAAAGAAATGATTAAACTTGTTAAAGCTCACCTCACACTGATTATTTAGTTTGGTGGATGTAATGTCCAACTGCTGGTATTGTTCCTTAAGCTTTGAAAATTCAGCTTCTAATCTTGTTTGTTCCAGTTTGGAGTTATTTAGAAGACTTTTCAAATTTTTATGATCAGTTTGTAAAACTTCAGTCTCTTTTAAAAGCTGTATATATATATGATTCAACCTACAATTAGAAATCATAATTGAGATAGAATTACTCTTAGTAGCTTTAACACAGTGTGAAAATACTATAAATCACATTAAGACATTAAAATATAAAAGAGTCTTTTGTCAGTTCCTGAACTGATCAAGGATCGGTTTCTACTTTGTAAATACTACATTTTTTAAAATTCTGAGCACTTTTCCCTTGAAATCTTTCAGCATTTTAATATGTTGAAAATGTAAACATACTCACAGTCTTATATAAGTATTTTTTAAGGACTAAAAATTAAAAGAGACATGACCAGTCCAGTTTTCGATTTCAAAAAAATTCAGATTTAAATTCCCTGCTGAAATTCAATGAAGATCAGATCAAGAGAACTACTCAAGACAGTATGAACGATCATAATTTAACAATGTGTCTCTAGGTGCACCAAGATTTACAGGCTTAAATCAAAATTTTAGTTTTCCAAAGTTGTGATAAATTACTCATATTTAAGCAGTTCCCAGTTATTAAAGACAAATTTTGGATATTTGTAGAAATCAAACCATAGCCTGATGCACTAATCTCTAAGAAAGAGATCAGTAAACTTTTCTGTAAAGTACCAGCATAAATAACTTAGTTTTTGTGAGCCATATGTAGTCTATAGTGTGTTGTTCTTTTTTGTTTCTCCTACCACCTTTGTAAAATGTGAAAATTGTTCTTGGTCCAGGGGCTGCACTAAAAAAAGGTAAAGACTGGATTTGGCCTACTGAGCTGGTCTAGTTTATAAACCTTCAACCTATGGCATCAATACCAGGAACCCACAAAAGAAGGAGGTAGTCAAACAAACCATGTTTGCCTAGGATGGTATCTGGTTAGAACATTTAATAGTTCAACTTATTTTCTGAAGACTTTAAGTCTGTTTACAACAACTGTAAATAACATATTTAAAAAATCAAGACTTGACAAAATTAAGCGGCAAGACCAGAAACATACAGTAAATGTTCCATAAATAGGTTGGAACCATGAATGAAAGCATGCCATGAGTGTGACGTCAATAAAACATACAGATAATTACACAATATACATGGAGATCAAAGATTCCCCTACATATGCTTCATGGGGGGAGGAATGTGAAGATATACAATGTCCTCAATATCATCTCTGATATAAATGCTCAAATGAGCTCTGATTTTTTTTAACTGTCCCTAAAGTTGAGAACATTAATATCAAATGCAATTCATCAAACACAACGCTAAAGCATTCAAGACTACTCCATCTATTTAAGAAACTTTCTTGGTTTATCAATATCTGAGATAATGGAATGGATAAACTACTGGTCTCCTGACAAGTTTTCATAAAAATCTTTTTTTTTTTTTGATTAAAGCTCTCTCAGGTTCTAATTAAAGCTTCTTCTTCCTTATGATACAGAGTGCATGAAAGCTAGGCAAAACAGACATGAGGGGGCCTCCCTGGTGGCGCAAGGGGTTAAGAAACAATCTATGAAGCTAGCCGCAGCCACTGCAGCACGAGTTCAATACCCGGCCAGGGAGGTGAACCACATGGCGCAGCAGACCTCTTCTCACTCACATGCTGCTCCCCTCAGCAGTGTATTTCGGTCAGTCTGCCTGTTCTGTTTCCAACTCTATCTCTGGTGAATCCTCTCACCCCCCCCAACACCTCTGGCCTGTACATCTTTAAAACAAAAAACCAAAAAAAACAACAAAAAAGAACAAATGTGAGACAGAAAACATTCGATTAGGACTGTTCCTCCCTTGCAAGACTATGGGATCTTCTGATTTAAGCTCATCATGTTCAATTTCTCCTTATCTATTAGGTTTAGTTCTTCCTTTGGATGCTCCTCAGTAATATATGCAACTTGATTCCTAAAAGGCCTAACAACCAAGTTCATGATCTATCCCAAGTTTGCTATGAATCCCCAAAATGGGAAAAGATTAGACTCATGTTAGGATTTCCACAGTAAGTACATTCTCCAATGCTAAGTATGTAATAAAAACAATCCCCTTCTTACATAACTTATCACAATTTGGTTTTCTAGCACATGTCCCTATGGTGCAAACAACCCCTTCTTGATTACAGCTTGGGGTTGATTTCATTGAAGTTCAACTCCTCCAGAACTAAATTTCTTTTTTTTTTTTAAAAGTTTTATTTTATTTATTTACACATACAAGAGCTAGTATGTAGGCCAGACGTGTGGGGGTGAGGAGGTGAGAGGATTCGCCAGAGACAGAGTGGGAAGTGCAATAGGAGGACTGACTGAAATACATTGCTGAGGGGAGGCAAGACAGGAGAGGCCTGCTGCACCATGTGGGTTAGCTCCCTGGCCAGAGCTCAGTGGAGGCGGATAGCTTCATAGTGCTGACACTTAACCCCCTGAGCCAACAGGGAGGTCCCAAAACTAAATTTCTATATAGTTTTAATGATTACTAAATTTAGAACTACCAAGTATGAAAATAAAAATGACTAGATTAGGGATATTTTGGTAAGGAAAAGAAATAGAAATTTAATTCTAAAAGCATTCCAAGGGCATTTCAGCAGTGTAAATATTTATGGGTGGAATTTTTCAAAGGTTTCTAAACTTCTCAAAGGTTTCTAAAAGTTTTGAAAATGTACCCTATGCAAGCAGGCTGTTTACCAGTTGACAAGTTATGGTTTTCTTGACTTCAAAATAAAAAGTAATTTCCCCATGGCAGTATGAGACCATTAATACCTAAGCCAGTTAAAATTTTTTTAAAAAGTACAAAATCAATTAGATATAAAATTGTAAGGTTGCTAACTTACAGCAACTTGAAAAGACAAGAATTAGACATGTGACAAACATAAAGTGAGAAAGACAATGAATCAGGTTTCATTACATGCTGTCTTAATAAGGTACATAAATGTTATTATGTTACAGAAATTTTGCATATGACTTAAAAACTTAATTAGTTGAATAAATCAAGAAAGAAACAATAATAGAGAGCTAGGTTTTTGTCACAGCTATTCTATATAAATAGCTACATTATTTTGTTGGTTAATATACTTACAACTACGGGACCTTTAAAAATTCTGTTACAGGTGGCACTACGAAGGGGCAGTCAGTGTACACTTTGGATATAACGAATAATAGAAACCTAAAATATATAAACATTTATTACCTGTCATTTTCACCACAAAGTTTCTTGTATTCTGCAGCTACAGTCTCATGGTTTTTGTTTTCAAGTAGCATTTTTTCCTGTTCTACTTTCAATGTTTTTTCCAAATCTTCCAATTGTCCTTTCTGTCTCAGTAACTGATTGTACCTAGAAAAAAGTTAGGTGTTTGGTTTATAATGTTTTCTTAGTGGAAAAAAAAACTTTTTAGAAATGAAGGAAATGAGTAATTTATTAATAAGTATCACATACAAGGTATGTTTATATACATTTCCTAGATGGCTTAGGTATGTTCAACACATGACATTTTTATATTACCCAAAGAAAATTGGTTTTAAATTAACAGTGAAAGAAAATATTACCGGTCTTCGAGGTCTTTATGTTCCACCTCAAGATTTTTGTGAGCAGACTTCAGAGTTCCATGTTTAGCAATAAGAGATTCATACTCTGAAGCCTGTCGTTCATGGAGAAGTTCCAGCTTTTCATGATCTTTGAGCAGAGAATCATAGAGTAATTTCAGGTCTTCTCGCTCTTTAATCAGAGTTTCATTTTCATTTTCTAATGAAGACTGCTGGATTAGGAGTTGGGCATTTTGGTTCATAAGTGAGGTACTTTGGGAATTAAGAGTGGAATTTTCAACCTGTAGGAATGCATGTAGTTATCAGGATTTTGAAAAAATAGCTAGGTTGTTTTTATAAAATAAAAAATTACATTAAATTTTTAGGAAGCTCTAAATGAATCACTCTGTACAGTCATATTATACTGAGAAAATTTGAATTTTAGCATCACAAAGAATATGGCTACCATTTCATTTTGGTATATGTTATGATATACATGTGACATACTTTAAAAGATACGTATCAAGTATATGTTTTAAGCTGAATTACTTTAAATGAAGGTGATTAGGAACAATTTGCATTCCAGTCATGAAAAAGTACAGAATTTAAAATGCTAGTTTACCACTTTCTAGAAGTGGAGAAATAACAGAAAAATTATTTTTGAAAATTCAGTTGGAAATTTTCTTAAATTTAGATTGAATTCATTATTTGCTTTACGAATTGGAAAAGAGTTCAGAAAACTTTCAGATTGAGTGAGGGAATGTCTTTCCTTCTGCTCTTCAAGAGGTTTCAAAAAGTTCTATTTCCCCCAACCAAACTATTTTACTTGAAAAGACAATGGCAGTCTAAAGTACCAGTGTAAATAGATAGACCCTTTGAAATAAGGGCAAATCTGAGGACAAAATGTTCAAAATGTTATGTTGTTTTCCAATAACTTAACTGAAAAGAAAGCTTTGCAAATGAAATCAGAAATACTATACTACAACCTTACTCCAGAGCAAAGATTTCTGCTTGAATTACAATCAATTTGTTGAAATGGGTGAAAGGCCGTAACATAAATATAAATAAAATTACTTTATTTATTTCTTGAGTGAATTTATCAATTAATATTTAGAGACTCTGATACATAAAAAATTCTATCTGAAAGCCTTACATAGCATTAAATAGAAATATTTAAATTTATTTTCAATATTGCTAAGTTCACTAAGAAATATGTTACCATGTACAGGTACCCTTATTTTAATAGTATGTTTCAAGAGTTTGGTTGGATAGTCCCAAAATATTACATTACAACCTGGAGTTTGGCATTCTGTGTTTGAAGAGTAGTATTCTGTTCCTGTAATGACACTGTCTGCCTCTGAAGTGCAAGAATTTGAGCCTGCAAATTATTGTTCTGTGTCTCAAGCTGTTTCAGTTGAGTTTTCAACGCTTGTTTCTCTGCTTGCAGTGTAGCATTCTTCATAAAGAAAACACATTGTTAAAATTAAAGGCAATATCAAACAAACTTCTATTTAACAGATAATGAAATCTTGCATTAGAATTTATTACTATTATAATCCCCAAAAAATCCCAATAATCTTAGAAAACAATAAAGCATTACCCTCTATCCCACATTGTAAACAATTCTTAGGATAATTTATATCCTAATGAAAACAGTAACACTAAAATCTTAATATACCATTGTGTTTATGTCCTCTCTGCTTCATAATGTCTGAAAAATAAGACATTCCACCTCAAATATATTTATTAACATAAGAAACTAAAATGAGATGCCCAGCTATATGGCCCAAAAGTACACAGAGGGCCCATAATGAGTGGGGCTGTGTCCAAAGGTGCCTGCATTTTCTAATAGTGCAAGGCAAATATATTTAATGAAGGAAAGTGGTGGCCCCAGTGGTAGTAGGAAAACTAAGTATTTTATAAACAATATTTGGAGAGAACCAAGAATCATCTTAACCACCTGTTTAAAAATTTAGTTCATAATAGATATGAGATGTTACATATTTTCTTTAGTGATTTTTTTTTTCATGGTATAAAACACTTTCATCTATAAGACTTCTGGAGCAAATCCAAATAAACACAACATTTTCAATTTTTCTAATACATATGGCCACATTTCAACTAATAATTAAGTGGTTTAATCACCATGTAAATCATAGATCATTATATTTAATGTGACAGATATCAAAGTATTTGTCATGGATATTATTTTGCAGGGATGATTCCTGACTAACATCTCATAAAAAGAATTAGCATCAAAAGTATAAAGGACACAGCTAGAAAACAAATAAAACTTTGATAAAAGGTCAAAATTTGTATAAATATTTGCATTATGCATAAAAAGTTACAACTAAATCACAATACTTCATTTATATTGTATCACCATTAGGGGAAAGATAACATTCCTTTATAGGCTTTCACATTATATACAGTACACGTCATTGTATTAAAAAAGTCAATTTCAAACCCACAGCTAACATTTTCCTTAATGGTGAAAACCTGAAAGCCTTCCCATTAAGATCTGGAATAAGACAAGATGTTCACTCCCACCAGTGCTTTTCAATATAGTAGTGGAATTCCTATTTAGGGCAAGTAAGCACGAGAAAGACATAAAAAGAATCCAAATAGGGAAAGAAGAAGTGAAACTATCATTATATGTAGATGATATCATAATATATAGAGAGAATCCTAAAAAATCCACAAAAAACCTAATTAAAACAATAAAACCAGTTTAGTAATGCAGCAGGTTACAAAAATCAATACACAAAAATCAGTAGCCTTCCTGTGCAAACCATTAATCTCAAGAAGAAGAAATTAAGAAAACCATACCTTTTACAATGATACCCCCCAAAATTAAACACCTAACAAAGGAGGTGAAAGACCTATACAAGGAAAACTACAAAACACTGTTAAGAGAAAGAGAAGACACAAAGAAATGGAAAAATATTCTGTGCGCATGGATAGGGAGAATTAACATTATCAAAATGGCCATCCTGCCAAAAGCAATTTACAGACTCAATGCAATTCCAATTAAAATGTCAAGGCATTCTTCTAAGAAAGAGAACAAGTATGATTGAAATTCACATGAAACCATAAAAACCTCTGAAGAGTGAAAGCTCTCCTGACTAAAAGGGAGAAAGATGAAGGTATTATATTTCAACACTTGAAACAATACTACAAAGCCATGTTGTCAAAATGGCATGGGTTTGTCTTTTTTGATCTTTGCATAACATCAGGAAAAAAACAAGTATGAGGTTAGCAAATATACTAGCAATTACACAAAAATTACCAGTCTACGCAACTTTATAAACCTATTCTTTAAAAACACTAAAATAATGATAACGGAGTAATTTTTTCAATGGAAACATCAATTCAATGGGAAAAAGCAATTTATCTAACAGAACTTTACATGCTAGTCAAGTTTATAAAATGTAAATATTAATCCAGGTGATACACACATATATCATCAAATAACTAAAAACAAGTACTGCTATATGGCCAATAAATATGTAAAGATGTAAAATACCTTGCTAATAATTTGAAACTTGCAAATCGAAATACTGTCTCCTCTAACTTTATGACAAAAACTAAAAGGTTGGTAACACCCAATGTTAATCTGAAAAAACAGGTCTTAGTGGATTTAATATAGAATAACATAATGATAGCAAAATCAAACACACACATAAATTAATGATTAATTATATTAAGATAGAAGATAATTAATATAATGATTAATGATATCAAAATCAAACACACACATATGTACATGCTAAAATATGCTCCAAGATAACAAAAAAATATATTTAAGAATATTGTATAGTATGATCCCACATTTGTAAATTTGTGAAAGAGAGAAACTTCCATACACAGATAAGTAAATGACTGACTTTTCGGAGGATAACAATCCCTATTGGAGTGAGAAAGTAGGAATATTGTAAAAGATTAATTTTTGGCTTTATGGCTTAAAGTTCTTAAGAAACATTTAACTGAAAAAACAGTAACAAAAATCAGTTATTTTACTTGTTTGCATGCAACAACTTCATTCACCTTTGAAGGATAAATGCTTACTGAATTCACTTGATAATTGTTTACTGTAAAATACTTATTTTTTAAAATGATTTATTTTTGGGCCTCCCTGGTGGCGCAGGCGGTTGAGGGCAGTGCTGTGAAGCTGTCCGCAGCCTCTGCAGTACCGGTTCCATCCCAGCCGGCCTTGTTGCAACCCACATGGCAAGCAGACCTCTCCTGTCTCACCTGCTGCTCCCCTCAGCAGTGTATTTCATCAGTCTGCCTGTTCTGTTCCCAACTCTGTCTCTGGCGAATTCTCTCACCCTCCCGCGCATCTGGCCTGTACCCCGGTTCTTGTATAAATAAAAAATAAATCTTAAAAAAAAATTAAAAAGATTTATTTTTATTTATGCACACAAGAACTGGGGGTAGGCCAGAGATGCAGGGGGTGAGAGGATTTTCCAGAGACAGAGGGGGAGCAGAAAAGGCAGATCTACTGAAATACACTGTAGGTGAAAGAGGAGAGGTGTGCTACACCATGTAGGTTAGCTCCCTGACTGGGGATCGAACTCATGCCACAGTGGCTGGTGACAGCTTAATAGCGCTGAGATTTGAACCCCCTGCACCACCAAGGAGACCATAAAATACTTATTGAACTCACTCAACAAATATTTACTGTCTGCTATCTACTACGCATTATTCTATACATTGAAGGCAGTGAGAAAAAAACAAAGACAAGTTAATGTGCTTTCAAAGCCCTTTTCTTCCTTCAGTAGACAACAAATAAATGAATAAAAAATGTATTTTTTTATTTATTACAAAGAAATTAGACAGTGGTGTGATGGTAAATGGTTCAGATTGGGGAAAGCTACTTTACTAAGGAAACAGGTTGGGAAAGACCTCTTTTTTATTTTTTAAGATTTATTTATTTTTTTTAGATTATTTATTTTTTAATTTATACAATAGCTGGGGTACAGGCCAGAGGTGTAGGTGAGAGGATTCACCAGAGACAGAGCGGGAAGCAGAACAAGCAGATGGACCGAAATACACTGCTGAGGGGAGCAGCAGGCGCGACAGGAGAGGTCTGCCGCACTATGTGGGTTTCTCCCTGGCTGGCTGGAAATCGAACCCACACTACAGAGGCTGAGGACAGCTTCACAGCGCTGCGCTCAACCCGCTGTGCCACTGGGGAGGCCCTGGGAAAGACCTCTTGCAGGAGACATGTGCTATTAGGAAATCATGCCAAGTGAAGTCAGCTGCGTGTTCCACACAGAGAAATATGTAGTTCATACCCTGTGGTACGGACAAACAGAAGAAGGCCAATGTGACTAGAATTAATTTACTCAGTATCTGCCAGGTATTGTTTTATGTTTTCCACATATTAACAGATATTATCCCCAAATTAATAAACATACCTAGATGAGTATGGAAGAGTGGTATGGTATAAGGTCAAAGATACAGACAAGGGAAAGTCAGGAAGAATCTTACAGGATACAGAGGAAACAAAATGGGATTTTATTCTAATTGAAATGGGGAGCCAATAGAAAATTTTAAATGACATGATTTGGATAATGTTTAAAAAAATAACTGTTTACTGCATTTAGAAAAGAATTGGGGCACAGAAGCAGCAGATGTAAGGAAGACACTGTAATCATCCAGATTAGAGATGGTATTATCTTAGACTAGAATACTAGAAGCTAACATGGAGAAAGGTAGAAGGGCTTGGGTTACATTTTCAAGAGCTGACAAAAGCTTACAGATGGACTTATAGAAGGGTGACGGGGCAAAATACATTGTTATTAGTCTCCAGTCTCTTATATCATAAAATAAATCTTCAAAGTATAAACTGGACACAAATTACATAAAATTTGAGTTATCTAATGGTCCTTTATTTTTAAAAAACCTTATTCTTATGGGCCTCCCCTCCCAGACGGTTGAGTGCCACACTGTGAAGTTGTCCGCAGCCTCTGCAGCACCGGTTCAATCCCGGCCGGTGGGCGAGGGTCCCACATGGCGCAGCAGACCTCTCTTGGCTCACCCACTGCTCCCCTCAGCAGTGTATTTCATCAGTCTGCCTGTTCTGTTCCCTGCTCTGTCTCTGGTGAATCCTTTCACCCTCCCACGCCTCTGGCCTATACCCCGGTTCTTGTATAAATAAATAAATAAATCTTTAAAAAATATATAAAAAAATAAACTTACTCTTATGAAAATATCAAAATACTTACATTTCTTTCTACTTCAATTAATCTGTCTTTAACTTTCAGAAGTTCTCTAGTTGTTTCCTGACTTTCTCGTTCCCATTTGTTATCTTCACCAGATGTTGGAGGAGAGCTCTGTACCATTCTTTCTTCATCTTGTCTCTGTTTGAGAGCTTCGTAATTCTTTTTCACCTAAAATTTTATTTAAAATATTTTATTTGGAAGAAAAAGAATGAGCAAAATTTTATTTCTTGCAATTAATTGTACTCTGCACTGGTCTGGAAAATGTGAGAAAATCCATTTAAAAATGTGATAAACAATATACACAATTATCATTACTAATACATGATCACAGGTTATACTTTGCACAACGCACATCCTCTCCTCCTAGAAATATTAAATATACTCTATTTTTGTGTGATGCTCCTAGTCATGCGCCTAATAATATATTCTGTAATTTCTGATGCCACTGTTTATTAAGAAAAACCCTTAAAGAACAGATTAACTGGACATAAACCTATTACTAATATTAACCTATACTAAATATTAACCTAGTACTATAGACCTATTACTAAAAACTAATTCTTTTTAGAGCTATCTACAGCAGATTAGAAATGTCAGAAATACCCATATAAAGAGCAGATTAAGATCTGACACATATCTACATGAAAAGATACCTAAACCAAAGTTGAGGAGCAACTATATGATATGTTGCCCAGAATGAGCTATGTTATAGAGTGCACAATCCATGAATATATTTTCATGGTGCAATTACAACCAAATCCTAGTTTAGGAAAGTCAACTCAAAACTAACGATTTTGTTATGTTAATAACTAAAACTGCTAATAAGCTGAATTGCTTTATTTTTTTTAAAGATTTATTTATTTATTTTATTTATACAAGCGCTGGGTACAGTCAGAAGCGTGGGAGGGTGAGAGAATTCACCAGAGCCAGAGTGGGGAGCAGAGCAGGCAGAAGGACGGAAGTACACTGCTGAGGGGAGCAGCAGGCGGCAGGAGAGGTCTGCGCCATGTGGGACCCTCCTCTGGTGGCCGGGGAGCAGCCGGGGATCGAACCGGCGCCGCAGAGGCCGCGGGCAGCTTCGCAACCCAGCGCTCAACCGCTGCGCCACCGGGGAGGCCCATGATTTTCTATTTATCTTCATGAAATTGAATTTATTTGCAACCTACTAATACTGCTTAATATGACAAAAAAATTTCAGGAGATACATCAAGTCTGTTTTTTGGATTATTTATTTATATTAACTAAGCAAAGCTCTCGAATTTTCTTTTTTCATAATATATATTTCATGGTAATGTTGACCCTTTCTATATAAGAAACTCATTTTAAGGAGTTGTTTCTCTCTAAACCTGATAAAAATAGAATGTTTTATTTACTAGGCAAGATTACTCAAAGGAAAGATGACTCCTGATAGGTACATTTTATTTGGCATGAGAAAACTATAAATACCTAACAGGAAGTCATTATCTTTGAATTTCTCTGAGCACAGCGACTCTAAAAATTGGTATTATCGGGCCTCCCCGGTGGCGCAGCGGTTGAGCGCTGGGTTGTGAAGCTGCCCAGCTTCTGGCCTCTGCGGAGCCGGTTCGATCCCCGGCTGCTCCCCGGCCACCGGAGGAGGGTCCCACATGGCGCACAGACCTCTCCTGCCGCCCACTGCTCCCCTCAGCAGTGTACTTCGGTCCTTCTGCCTGCTCTGCTCCCCGCTCTGGCTCTGGTGAATTCTCTCACCCTCCCGCGCTTCTGACTGTACCCAGTGCATGTATAAACAAAACAAACAAATAAAATAAATAAATAAAACATGCCTCTATTTAAAAAAAAAAATTGGTATTATCAACTGCAGAAATATTAAATCTATGCCTCTGGAATTTAAGAGATCGTTACTGTTGTGGAGTCTGAAGTCTCAAAGTCAGGGTAGATCCTACAGAAATCCAATGTGAATATCACCTTTTTGTATCTAAACTATCATCCACTGGGAAAATGACTCTAAGGCAAGTATGTGAAGAGGAACACCTGACAGTACCCTGCAAGATACTTGTATTTTCTATACTGTTTTAAACTGAATGGTTTTTTTTTCCCCAAATATTTATTATTTATGCATACAAGAACTGGGGTACAGGCCAGAGGTGCAGATGCTAAGAGGATTCACCAGAGACAGAGTGGGGAACAGAAAAGGCAGACTGACTGAAATACACTGTTGAGGGGAGCAGAGGGCCAGTTAGGAGAGGTCTGCTACGCCATGTGCGTTAGCTCCCTGGCAGGGGATCGAACTCATTCTGCAGTGGCTGCAGGCAGCTTCATATGTTGCATCTTAACCCCTTGTAGCCCTTAAACTGAATGGTTCTTAACGTAATCTTGTCAGTGTGAATGTTTTAATTGTCTGTAAGACCACTTCTGGTAGCCCTGCAAACTGACTGTACCATATATTATATCTACAAAATAAGGAAACTGCTTCAGTTTCAATTCACTCATGTAGAGAAAATAGACAGCTGCCTTGCTTACTTTGCTGAACAATAATACAACTATCACAAGAAAGCAAATCTAGAAAAGACTTCAAATTTTTGGGCCTCCCCTGGTGGTGCAGTGGTTGAGCACTGGGCTGCAAAGCTGCCCGCAGCCTCTGCAGTGCAGGTTCGATCCCCGGCCACCGGCAAGGGTCCCACATGGCGCAACAGACCTCTCCTGCTGCGCCCACTGCTCCCCTCAGCAGTGTATTTCGTCAGTCTGGCTGTTCTATTCCCCACTCTGGCTCTAGTGTATTCTCTTACCCTCCTGCACTTCTGACTGTACCCAGTGCTTGTATAAATAAATCTTAAAAAAAAAAAACTCTTTAAAAAAAAAGACTTCAAATTTATGAGATTAGGTGCTTTCTCAACACCATACATGCAATTTTCCTCAACTTGCTATCCTTACACCTACCTGAATTCTCAACTGAGAAAGTGTCAGTGTCACATTGAGAACTTTTCTCAATGAAGTAAGTCTACCTTTTTGCCACCTCACTCCCTTTTTTTTTTAAGATTTATGTATTGGGCCTCCCCCGTGGTGCAGCGGTTGAGCGCTGGCTTGCGAAGCTGCCCACAGCCTCTGCAGTGCTGGTTCGATCCCCGGCCGCCGGGCAAGGGTCCCATATGGCGCGCAGACCTCTCCTGCTGCCCGCTGCTCCCCTCAGCAGTGTATTTCGTCCGTCTGCCTGTTCTGCTCCCTGCTCTGGTGAATTCTCTCACCCTCCCGCACTTCTGACTGTACCCAGTGCTTGTATAAATAAATAAATCTTTAAAAAAAAATTTATGTATTTATACAAGAACTGGGGTACAGGCCAGAGGCACGGGAGAGTGAGAGAATTCATCAGAGACAGAGCAGGGAGCAGAAAAGGCACATGACCCAAAAAACTGCTGAGGGGAGCAGTGGGTGGGACAGGAGAGTCTGTCATGCCACATGGGTATCTCCCTGGCCAGCTGGGAATCGAACCTGTGCCGCAGAGGCTGCAGACAGCTTCACAGCACTGCGCTCAGCCTATTGTGCCACCAGGGAGGTCCCACCTCACTCCCTTAATTCTGATGTATCCCTAACAGCTTCAGAGACATACACACATAAAATAGTTTTGAGTAAATTACACCGTAATTTGTTATTATATTCTATATGACAAAGACCTGTTTGAGAATACTCTCATATTTAAGAAAAAGAAATAAAAAAATTAATAAAATAAAATTCTAAGGAAAGCACTTACTGTTTTAAGTTCTTGGCGCAACTGCTGATTATAATTTGTGGATTCTTCTAATCTAGCTTCTAAAGCAGCAATTTTTTCTTCTTTATCTCAAGGGACTTCTTTAGAGTAGATTCTAATTTTGACTCCAAAAGTTTGTACCTAAGATCCAAGCATAAAAATAATATAGTTGATCACTGGAAACTAGAAAATTATTTTTAAAGATAACTTATGACTATAGATGATGATGCCATAAATAGGTTTTACAAAAATCTTTATTAAGAGAGAAAATAATGCTACTCTTAAGGCTCTACGCCCTCATTTAAATAATTACAGGTTATGAAGCAACAAAAATCACATAATAAACTGAGCCCTAGATTTTAGCCAAGTTTGTCAAAGCAAAAAATAATGCTCAAAAAGGGCATCTGGGCCATAGAAGTCTTAAAATATTAGTTTTAGTTTTATAAGAACAGAATCTATAGAAAGACGGAGTACATGAGCTTATTAAATTGTCAGATTTTGGTTTATGATACAATATGTAGAGTAAGCAAGGATATAGAATAAATTTATACATTAAATTGATGGCAAGAATAAATACCTTAATTGATATCTTCAAAGAAGTTCAGAAGGAAAATGAAATCAACTGAAAAACTGGAAAGGTTAGACTAATGAAGAATTAGGGACACATCTGAAATTAGAGGACCCCATCTGTCTGGAGATGCAGATATACACAAATTCCAAAACGGAGGGCAAGGAATGTTAAAGGAATTTGTGTTTATGAGCTTTTATTTTCTTTGTGGTATTAAGGCTAACTTACTGGCCTAGAAATAACTGTTTTAGTGGCTTAAATGACTTCCTGATCCCACAGACACAATCATAATTTTTAAGTGCTTCAATTCCATTTCCTGAAAGTTTTAGTTCAGTATATTCCCTTATTTCCATGTCTAATGCTTTCATTATGAAAACATGCATATCATGTCTTGCCGACACTATTCTAACAGCTTCCTAACTAGTCTCTGTGCCTCCAAGTTTGCCTCTTCTAATCTACCTTCAATGTCTGCTTATGAATTGTTCAGTATAACTTTGTGCTTTTATGGAATGCCTTTCTTCATTGTTTCTACCTTGCAAATTTTTCTCATGCTTCAAAGCTCAGCTGAAGCACTGTTATTTCATTGATGTTTAATGATCAGCAAATACGAACTCAATTAACGTTAACTAATTTTATGAATGAAGGTTTGGGAAAAGATGCCAAATAGCAGAAAGGGCCCATCCATTTAACAAGGTTAGTTAGGGCCGCTAGATGGTTTACTCTACTTTTTTGCTTGTATGCGTAATTGTGTAATAAATTTAATACTTACCTGTCATCAGTACTTTGCTCATCATGTAAGAGTCGCTCTTTATTTAATCCTATCTTCTCAAGCTCATGCGTTAATTTTTCTAGATCATTATTCATTTGTTGAGTCTTCAATTTTTCACTCACTAAATCCTTATTTTAAAAGGAATGCAAAACATACATTAAGTGACAAGAATATAAACACCTAAGAAATGCTGCCAAGGTTTATATCACCATCTAGGAATAATAATTTGAAGCAGAAAAGACAGAAATGTTGAACTTTCCCTGCATCATTAGAAAGTGGTTAAGCAACAAAGTTATAGCCTTCCTCAAACAAAATTGCTTTCCTGCCTTTTTTTTTGCTAATATTTCTTAATTTTAATGTTAAAAATTAAAAGGAGAAACTTCACTTATGAATGCACAAATTTAGATCTGAAAACTGTAGGGAAAAACATATATCCACTAACTGTATAATAATGAGCTAGAACTTTGGTGCCTATCTCTTCCTGTGACTATATGTTGGATACACCTTTTTGCTGTTCCAAGTGTCCCTCCCAGCGGAAAAGCTCCCAGTGGAAAAGCTCTACAATATTGATCTTAAGAACTAGAAGACATTCTAGATGTTCAGGTACAAGGAACCTGTTGTTTATGTCTAAGACTGTAGAACAACAGGAAAAAAATTTGAACGGCTAATAATGGCTCCTCTCTCTATGCTTCTTTAGCAGAAATTCAGACTCCAAATATTACTTTCTGTCACAATACAAAGAAACCTTTACATTGAAAGTAAAGGATTACATATAGCATTATCACATAGTGTAGAGCAGCAAAAAAAAAAAAAAAAAAAAAAAAAAAAAAAAAAGCCAGGCATGCCATCATTTTCTGAGATGTACCTATTGTCAATCTACTTTTATAAATTAAACCCTTCCCAACACAACTATTCAGCAACTCCAAGTTGTTCAGTATTGACCTTTAAGTTTGTCCTGAATTGCATCTGGTTTAGAAGTAAAAATGCACTGGATTTTTGGAGTCTGAAAGACCTAAATTTGACCAAAACTGTAACAAGATATCAACTAACACATATGAGAATGATCTATATTAAAAAACTGGAAACTGTTGGTGAGGGAATGGTGAAGAAGGAACTCTCATTCACTGTTGGTGGGAATCTAAATTGGTACAACCCCTCTGGAGAACAATATGAAAATTCTATAAAAAACTAAAAACGGGAATACCTTAAAACACACAAATAGGTATTTATCTGAGTAATATGAAAGCACTCATCCAAAAAAATTTTATAGACCCCTATGTTCATAACAGGCTAAGACATGAAATAACCTATATGGTCATCAATAGATAATTGGGAAAGTGTATATATACTCAGTGGAACCCAATTCGGTTATTAAAACGGATGAAAATCTTCATGACTGGGCCTCCTGTGGTAGCACAGCAGTTGAGCACTGGGCTGCGAAGCTGCCCGCAGCCTCTGCAGTGCCAGTTCCATCCCCAGCCACCAGTGAGG